>NC_142081.1:66771868-67071868 GCF_054644295.1 Miniopterus natalensis | reverse complement strand
TAAACCCAGTGAGCCGCCCCCCCCCCCCCCGGGGGTCATTTCTGGTGGTCTCCACTTTCCATGCCCCACAGCACTTGAGGAATATGGAAGGGGCAAACCTGAGCCAAAGGGTGGAGTTTGAGCTCTTGGGCCTCACCAGTGACCCCCAGCTCCAGACACTGCTCTTCGTGGTGTTCCTGGGCATGTACATCGTCACTCTGCTGGGGAACCTGATCATGTTCCTTCTCATCCATGTGAGTGCCACCCTGAACACGCCCATGTACTCCCTCCTGAAAAGCCTGTCCTTCTTGGATTTGTGCTACTCCTCCACGGTTGTCCCCCAGACGCTGGTGAACTTCTTGGCCAAGAGGAAGGTGATCTCCTATCTTGGCTGCATGGCTCAGATGTTCTTCTATGCTGGTTTCGCCACCAGTGAGTGCTATCTCATTGCTGCCATGGCTTACGACCGCTACACTGCTATTTGCAACCCCCTGCTCTACCCTGTCACCATGTCTCCTGAGGTCTGTGCCTCTCTGATTGTAGGCTCCTACTGTGCAGGATTCCTCAATTCTCTTATCCACACAAGCTGTATCTTCAGTTTGAAATTCTGTGGTGCTCACGTGGTCACTCACTTCTTCTGTGATGGACCTCCCATTCTGTCTCTGTCTTGCGTGAACACCCTGCTGTGTGAGATCCTGATCTTTATTTTTGCTGGTTTCAACCTTTTGAACTGCACCCTTACCATCTTGCTTTCCTACCTCTTAATTCTCATCACCATCCTGAGAATGAACTCAGCCCAGGGCAGGTTCAAGGCCTTTTCCACCTGTGCTTCCCACCTCACTGCTGTGTGTCTCTTCTACGGCACAACACTTTTTATGTACCTGCGCCCCAAGTCCAAATACTCCCTGGCTCAAGATCGCATAGTTGCAGTGATCTACACGGTGGTGATCCCAATGCTGAACCCCCTTATCTATTCTTTGAGAAACAAAGATGTGAAGAAAGCCTTAAGAAAGGTTTGGAGCAGGAAAATAATGGAATGATCTTGTCAACTCATTGCCACGTATCTTTAGGAAGCTGAGGGAACTTTATCTTATGTGGTGTTATTCTGAGCACATTCCCATGCTCTCCCAGTGAACAGTGGGGTGCTCTCTGGTCTGCAGGTGCTCCTGCATCAACCTGCCAGCTTGCTGTAGAAAGAGTTGGTGGCGTTATAGAGACTAGAAAGAAGTGAGAAGGGGGTGTCTGCTTGTTGCATAATTGGATCCATTGACAAGATTTAGTCATGACTTTTTTCAGATGAATTTATTCATATATCCATGTTCGTGAATATTTTGTTCTATTATTAGAAACTGATATTTATATTCTTAATAATAAAGTTTTCCCCTTAACTAATTTGAAGACCTTGGCCGCTCAGGGGAAGCCTCCCCATTCTTCAGAATTTCCTCTTTGTAAGAAATGACTCCCTGGCTTAAAATGTTTTTGATTGTCTATTTGAATGGTACTGTAACAACAACTTCAAAAGTTCACATGATGTTTTATTGTCTTGTTGACTTTTTCCCTGGCCAAATAGCCGCTTGGTCACTTTCAAACGGAATAAACCTTGGGCAAATTACTGAACTTTTCTGAATCACAGATGTCTCGTCTTTTTTTTTAATGGACACAACTTTTAGAAACTTTATTTTCCGTCAACCTCATTTCCATTCTGTTAAGAGTTTGTGGAAGAACAGCTTAGGACCACTCAGGGGTTGCTCCTACCCATCCGGCGGCCCGAGCAGTGGGGTCCGCAGGCCAGTCCTGCTCACCTTCAGGCCAGTCTGCCACCTCAGGTTGCACAGCAGTGACCTCGGGAGCTGGAGCAGTCCCTTCACCCTGAAATCCCGTCTTGGTCACGGCCTTTTCAGCAGCGGCCTGCTCTTCCTTTGCAATCTCGTCAGGATTCTGCAGAAGTAGAGACCAGGCAGGACCTCCCCGTGGGTGCTCAAGGGGAGGGGGCCTGCTCTGCATGTGCGGAACCTCACAGGCCAGCACCCACCACTCAGCCCCACTGAGGGAGTCCCCTTGTTGCAGGGATGACAATGGCCACACAGCGCAGAGAGTCCGTGCTACACAGAGCAGGGCAGGCAGGTAACATCAGGTTAACATGAGACGCCTGTGAGATCTGGAGCTCAGCCCTGGGATCAGCGACCACCAGCAGTCTCAGCTCCCGGAAGGCGGCCTGGCTCTGGCTCGTGAAAGTTCCAGGAGTGGAGCGGCTGGCGATAGGGTGGCTCCAGCGTCAGCAGTAAACTTCAGCACAGCTCGCTGGCTGCTATTCCTGGACGATATGACACTGGCATCCCTGGGGTTTCCATAGCAACAATGGCATGAGCTGCCAGCAGAAGCTTCCCCCAGGTTCTCTTCAGATTTATGATGTAGATGCCAGGACTCTTCCTTTTGTAGAAGGAGTGTTCCATTCGGAAGTCAAGGTTGGTGCCACCTAAGTGGGTTCCTGCTGCAAGGAATTTAAGGGCATCCTCATTGGTAAACTTGAAGAAAATCAACCAGGCATCCGTGGCTAGTCCCCTCACAAGGGAGACCTGCCCTGGCTCAGTGAATCCATGACTCAGTCAGCAAAGTCTGCCCAACTCTGGAATTTACTTTTGTAAAGACCATTTTCCCACAGATACAATTCATATAGCTTTTAATGTAACACAAATGATATTTTGCTCTGTATCTGATTATATTTTATTCTTTTTCTAAATTGTTCAGAATCAATCGGGCTCAAATGCCTTTTTAATAGCTTTATATAGTCATGTAATCTTCCTCCTTTATTATGTTTCTGTGGTAAATTAAAGACATAGATTTCCTTATGTGAAACCATTTTTGTTTCCTGGAATCCTAGTTGGTTATGAAATGATTTTCTTTTAATACATTGTTGGATCTGATTTGCAAAGGTTTTATTTAGAGTTTGGCATCTATATTCAAAAATAAAGTTGGTTTATGGTCCTTTTGTATTATTTTTATAAACCCTTATTGTGTTTTAGTATTAAAGGTAAACTAGTTTTATAAAATGTATTTCAGTTCTTTCTTCTTTTCCTATAGTGTAGAATAATTTAAATAAGATAGAAATATCTGTTCTTTAAAAATAATATATATTCAGCTATAAAACCATCTGGAACTGGTGCCTTTTTAAAAGGTAAATCTTTAATTACCTTCTCAATTTCTTATATAATTCTAGGTTTCATGTTAGTTTTCTTCCTGCTTATTAAATCAATTTAATCATTTGTATTTTGCTCAAAAATATTTCCTCCCTCTAGATTTTAAAATTTATTGCCATGATTTGCTCATAATATCCTCATAACTTTTGTGTTTGCTCTCTAGGTCAGTACCGTCTACACTGACTCCTGTAGGTTTCTCCTGATAGTTCATTCCATTTTTAGGGCAATGTAAAAAAATCCCCTTCCATAAAATGAGAAAAATAGATTAAGTGGTCTGTAAGGATCTTCAAACTTTAACATTTTATGAGATGAGCATTGAAGAAAGGCAATGTTGAGGAATGACTGAACGCATATACTGAAGTGCTAGTCTGCCGAGATTCCAGGCCCAGCTCTGGCCCTCGCTGGCTATGTTACCTTTTTTTACCTCTCTGTGCTATACTATTTTTCATCTATAAAATAGGGAGAGCAACAAAATCTACCTCAGGTGTGAAGTAAATAACATAATACTTGTCATGCTTGTGAAAATTAAATGACAATATTTAAAAGAGTGCTTGCCACACAGTGATTTTTTAGTATTAGTTACTTTTATTTCTTTTGTTTATGCCTGTGGTTATATTGCCTTATACATTCTTTATACTTAAGCTTTTTTTTTTTATATCTTTATTGGTTTCAGAGAGAGGAAGGAGAGAGAGAAACATCAATGATGAGAGAGTCACTGATCGGCTGCCTCCTGCACGCCCCCTACTGGGGATCGAGCCCGCAACCCGGGCATGTGCCCTGACCGGGAATCGAACCTCGATCTCCTGGATCCTAGGTTGATGCTCAACTGCTGAGCCATGCCTGGCTGGACAATTCTTTGTATTTAAAAAAAATATTTTCATTGATTTTTAGAGAGAGGAAGGGAGAGAAACATCGATGTGAGAGTGTAACGTCACTGGGGATTGAGTCTACAAGCCGGGCATGTGCCTTGACCGGGAATCGAACCGGCAACACTTCAGTGCACAGGGCAACACCCAACCAACTGAGCCGCACCGGCCAGGAGTACATTCTTCATATTTTTGTTTGTTTTATTTTCCTTAGGAATGCTTGACAGAGGATTTTATCACTTTTAAGACATTCTGTTTTTGTGCTTTTCTTATTTTTATAATGTATCAGCTTCCCATTTCATTAATTTCAGGTTTTTCTTTATTAATGCCTCTTTTCTGTGTTATTTTCATTTATTTATTTTTTGTCAAGTTGTTATTAAGTTCTGAAAATCTACAAAAGAATATTTTTAACATATTGATGTCTATCTATCACATAATGATTAAAAATAAAATGCAATCGCTCACAATCCAGCTAAAGAGATAACATTACTAACCCACTAGGAGCTGTTCTTGCTTTATCTTCTAGGGGTGCTTATTTACGTCTTTTTGTTTTTAATTTGTAGGGGTTTTTTTGTATGCTGAAAACTGATCTTTTGTTGGTTAAATGTGGGGCAAATATCTTCACATAGTTATGCATTTAAAAAATGTAATTTCTTTTCTTTATGATGCGTTGATTAACAGGAGGTCTTAATTTTAATATCAGCAGATTTATCAGTCCTTTCCTTTCTGGTTTGAATGTTTTCAATGTGTGTCTTAAGAATCTTTCCCAACTAAGATCATAAAGATATTCTCCTATGTTTTCTTCCAAATGTTTTTTTAAAGTTTTGCCTTCACATTTGTTTTACTTTTAGTTTGGGATTAAATTTCTTTTTCTTCAAAATGGATACCCAGTTGTCCCAGGCCATTTCTTGCATAGGCACTAATACCCCACTGATTGCAATGCCAGTTCTGTAATAAGTCAAGTTTTCACTCATGCATGAGCCCTTCTCTGGGTTCTCTGTTCTCTTTCGTTGATCCATTTGTATTTCTCTGCATCGGTACCACATTTTCTTAATGACCATTCCTTTACAACAAAACTGTACCTTATGGGCATTTATGTCACCGCCACCATCACCTGGCCTCTCGCTTAGATCTTTCTCTTTAGGTGTATTTTGGCAATTATTGATATGATTTTGTTGCATTCCTTTGCTCTTTTTTTAATTTAAAATTTATTAGGCTATTAAGTTCCACGACAAATCTTGTTAGAATTTTGGTTGGAATTGTTCTGAATACATAGATCAGTTCGGGAAATTCCTATCTTTATGATGTGTCTGGGAAGCTGTTCATTTCTTCCTTATTATCAAAGTCTTCATTCTTTCATCCTCATAGTCCTTGGACTTTGGCCAGCTTTTTTAGTCTGTTAAACCTAAGTGGTCACTTTGGAATTTGTGCTATCATCTGAGTTGACATAGTTTGTTGAAGAAAATAAGTGCTTAAAATAGCGTACTAAGTCAGTTATGACTTTTAGTAACCCTCCCTCTTGGTTCTCATAACCTTCCCTCATGCTTAGAGGCCCTCTAGAAAATATCACATCCGGTGTGAGGATCCTAATGCTAACGACAGTGCCTTTGGCTTGGCTCTCTGGCAGGCTCAAAACTCGCAGCTGATGGGGACTCTCTGCCTCACCTGAATGACCACTCCAACCTAATATTAGAAGGAAAACTGCCTCCAGGTACCTATTCTGCTCTCTGGAGTCACACAGGTCTTTATCTATGGTGATCACTTTTATTTCTCCAAGTTATCTCTTCAGGCTCAACAACCACTACATCAGTGTTTTTTAATATATGGTTAGTGGATCTTTTGCTTCAGAATAGACAGCATTTTTTTAAATAATGAAAATTCCTGAGTCTCATCCACCAAAAATTGAATCTGCATTTTTCAGGGTAGCCCCAGAATTTGTACTTTTCATTAGTTTACCAGGAGGTTCTCACGCACCCTAATATTTTATGGGCGTTGCACTAAACTTGAAGAGGTGGCCATGCCACTCCTGTTCACCGCTGTAATCCCCACATCTGGAACAATACCTGGAAGATAGTGCTCAGTAATTATTGAATGAATAAATGAATGAATGAATGAATGAATGAACGAATGAATGAATTCTAGCATCAGTCTTTATTATTCCTTCAGAAACTATGTCTCCTGTACCTTAGGGCAGCGATTTTCAACCGGTGTGCTGCAAGAATGTTTAAAACATGCATTACCTGACTGTTTAGTCAGGGGCACTGACCTCTTTCCCCTTAAGTTGTCAAATAAAAAATGCCAACACGACAATAGTCATCTGATGTGAATGAATCAGAATTATATCTATCTTGTTTGCCCTGGTCGGGTTGCTCAGTTGGTTGGCGTGTCATCCTGTACACCAAAAGTTTGCAGGTTCCGGTTCGATCCTTGGTAGGGGTGCATGTGGGAGGCAACCAATTGATGTTTCTCTCTCACATTGATGTTTCTCTCTCTATCTCTCCCCCCCCCTCAAATCAATAAAAACATATCCTTGGGTGAGGTATTAAAAAATTATACCTATTTTTTTGGGTCAGGTCTGCAAAAAACATATTTTTTGGTGAGCTGCTGAATTTTAGTAATTAATTTATGTGTGCCATGAAATAAAAAAAAAGGTTGAAAATCGCTGCCTTAGGGCAATGGCAAACATTTTGATTTCAGGACCCCAAAGAGCTTGTCTTAGAGAATCCTAGAAAACACAAGACTATATAAGCACCTTCTGTACTAGTCGTTAAAGTGATGCCAGTACGCTTCCGGTGGCCTCTGGAAAACTCTTCTGTGTACTCATAAGAGAATGAGAATGAAAAAGGAGGAAAGAATCTTAGCATTATTGAGAAAATAGCCTTGCCCTCCTGAACTTCCCGTGTGAGTCGCTGTTGCAGCGGCTGTTTTGGCCTCAGAGGCAGCATGGCACAGTGGCCAAGGGCATGAACTCCAGAACAAGGGCTTCTGGATATGAACCGGCTCTTTCACTACTGGCTGTGTGACATTAATGTGTAACATTACTTAACCTTCTTGTGTTTCGTTTTCCTTATCTGTAGAACAGGGCGACAGTGCCTGCTTCTCAGGAGTGTTGTGAGGATTAAGTGAGTTAAAATCCTGTAAGTGCTTAGGACAGCGTCAAGCACACAGTAATCACGACAAAGGTGAGGTGAGAATTATTAGAAATGAAGGTGGTATTATTATTATTATTATTATTGCTATGAAGTGCTACATGACTGCTCATAACTGCTATTTTCTTAGGCCTCCCTTTTATAAAATTTATTGGGGTAACATTGGTTAATAATGACATTATATACATTTCAGGTGTAAAACTTGATCATATAACATCTGTATACTCCACTGTATACTCACCACCCAGCGCCTCGTCTCTGCCGTCACTGTACTCGCCCCTCCCCTCCCTTTTTCTCTGGTATCCACCATTCTGTTGTCTGTGTCTATGAGGGTTTTTTTTGTTTTATTAATTTGTTTTGTGTGATCATTTATGTTTTGTTTTAATATCCCACATGTGAGTGAAATCATATGATTCTTGTCCTTTCCTGCCTGACATATTTCCCTTAGCGCAATGTTCTGCATATTCATCCACGTGGTCACAAATGGCAGTATTTCATTTTTTTTATGGCCGAGTAGTATTCCACTCTGTGTATGTACCAGATATGGTTTATCCAATCATCTGTCAAAGGACACTTAGGTTGTTTCCATGTCTTGGCGATCGTGAACAATGCTGCAGTGAACATTGGGTTGCATACATCTTTATGAATAAGTGTTTTCTAATTTTTCAGGTAGATAGATACCCAGAAGAGTGATTACTGGATTGTATGGTGACTCCATTCTTAGTTTTTTGAGGAATTGTCGTACTATTTTCCATAGTGGCTGCACCAGTTTACATCCCCACCAGCAGTGTGTGAAGGTTCCTTTTCTCCACATCTTCTCCAGCATTTCTTTCTTTCTTTTTTTTTTTTAAATATATCTTTATTGATTTCAGAGAGAGGAAAGGAGAGGGAGAGAGACAGAAACATCAATGATGAGAGAGTCATTGATCGGCTGCCGCCCGCAACCTGGGCATGTGCCCTGACCGGGAATCGAACCCTGATCGCCTGGATCCTAGGTCGACGCTCAACCGCTGAGCCACGCCCAGCCGGGCTCCAGCATTTATTTCTTGTCTTATTGGTAATAGCCATTTAACCAGTCTAAGGTGGTATCTAATTGTGTTTTTTTTTTAATTTTTATTTTTCAATTACAGTTTACATTCAACATTAATTTGTATTAATACCATAGTAATTAGACAATCATATACTTTACAAAGCGTCCCCCCACTCTGGTATTTTCAGTACTCACCTGGCATCCTACATAGTTATGTGTATTTCCTATATTGTCTATATTTCCTATGCTGTATTTTATACCCCTATGACTATTTTGTAACTACCAATTTGTACTTCTTCATTGTGGTTTTCATTTGCATTTCCCTTATAGCTCTATCTTTATTTCCCTTATAACTATATATCATATAGCTGTTGGTTAGGCCCCTTTTAAGAAAACAAACCACATTTGCAGCCCACCTGTCCTGCAACCCAGTGTCCACCTGTAGTCAGGGGTCACAGGTTTGGACAAGTTTTCTAATTCCTTCCCTGAATTCTTCTTAAATTCCCTGTTTGTTACAGGGAATTGCAAAAGCAGCTTCTAGTCAGTACCTCTTAGTATGATTTCACTATGTCTTCATTCTCTTTGCTTGCTCTCCCCTTTTTGAAAGGTATTTTCCCCCTATAATAATTCTTTGACTCTGTTAGTTCACCATACAAGAGATTTTTTTTTTTTTTAAGTACATGCTTACTTGTCTCTCTGAAATTCTCTTCCTCCTTCACTTTCCAGATTCTTTGGTGTTATTTACCATCAAAACTCTATCTTTTGCCTGGCCAGGCGTGGCTCAGCGATTGAACATCGACGTGGGATCCAGGAGATCGGGGTTCGATACCCAGTCAGGGCACAGGCCCGGGTTTCGGGCTTGATCCCCAGTGGGCGGTGTGTGTGTGGGGGGGGGGGCGATCAATGACTCTCTCATCGTTGATGTTTCTCTCTCTCTCCTTCTCCCTTCCTCTCTCTGAAATCAATAAAATATACTTTTTTAAAAAACACATTCTATCTTTCAGTTTTTCCCCAACTAAAATGTTCCATTTAAGAAGTAAGAAGAGCCCTGGCCAGTGTGGCTCAGTGGTTAGAGTGCGCCCACACACCAAAGGGTCAAGAGTTCGATTCCCAGTCAAGAATACATGCCCAGGGGGGTGGGACGGGGTGGAACAGGCCATTGGGGAGAAAAGGGGACATCTGTAATACTTTAAACAAAAAATAAAAATAAAATAAAATAAAATAAAATACATGTCTGGGTTGCAGGTCTGACCCCTGGTCCTGTGTGGGCACATGCGGAGGCAACCAATCCATGTGTCTTTCTCACATTGTTTCCCTCCCTCCCTCCCTCCTTTCTACTCTCTCTAATAGTCAGTGGGAAAAAATATCCTTGGGTGGGGATTAACACATACACACACACACAAATGTAAGAAGAGTTTTCGGCTCAATATAAGGAAAACCTTTACAAAATATTTAGAACCCTAAATTTCTCACTGGAGGAATTTTGTAAAAGTATTTTTTAAAAAGTAAATACAGGGCGGGCCCCGCGCGCGGCCGCGTTTGAACGGCCCTGAGTGGGGCTCGGCCCGGAGCCCAGGGACCCCGTCGGTTTCGGGGGCGACTGAGGCGCCCCGGTACCATGAGGCGCCCGTATTGAAGAGATTATGGCATGTGAAACCCACAATGTTAAAGAACGGAACTTTTATAATAATATTGAGGATCATTCCATTGATCTTCCTAGAAAAAAGATCTCTAATTTTACTAATAAGAACATGAAGGAGGTTAAGAAATCTCCAAAACAGTTGGCTGCTTACAGAAATAGTGTTTTCCAGAGAGAGAGTAGAAGGGAGAAAGAGAGAGAAACATGGATGGAGAGAGACACTCATTGGCTGCCTCCCACCTGCAGGGACTGAGTCTGCAACTGAGAACAGTTGGACAAGCTGTGAAAAACCCAGATAAACTACAGAAGGTGATCTTCCACAGAAAGAAAGGTCATTATCCTTTTCCAAATTCTTGTTCTAAAAAGAAACAGTCCCCTAGAAGTGGGGGCTGTGACATGGCAAATAAAGAAAATGAACTGGCTTGCGCAGGCCACCTGCCTGAAAAATTACACCATGATAGTCGAACATATTTGCTTAACTCCAGTGATTCTGGTTCTTCACAGACAGAAAGTGCTTCATCAAAATACAGTGGGGTTTTTTCTGAGGTTTCTCAGGACCATGAAACAATGGCACAAGTTTTGTTCAGCAGGAATTTGAGATTGAATGTAGCTTTAACTTTCTGGAAAAAAAGAAGTATAAGTGAACTTGTAGCTTATTTGGTGAGGATAGAAGACCTTGGAGTGGCGGTGGAGTGCCTTCCTGTGCTTACCGATAGTTTACAGGAAGGAAAGCAATATATCTCACTCGGCTGCTGTGTAGACTTGTTGCCTCTTGTAAAGTCACTACTTAAAAGCAAATTTGAAGAATATATAATAGTTGGTTTAAACTGGCTTCAAGCAGTCATAAAAAGGCGGTGGTCAGAACTATCATCCAAAACAGAAATTATAAATGATGGAAATATTCAGATTTTAAAACAGCAATTAAGTGGATTGTGGGAACAAGAAAACCATCTTACGTTGGTTCCAGGATATACTGGTAATATAGCTAAGGATGTAGATGCTTATTTATTACAGTTGCATTGAAAGACTTCATCTACTAAAGAGCATTTGGTTGTTCAAAGCATCCCTGGACTCTGTGATTTCTGAATAAGTCTCATTGGAGAACTGTGAACTGTGGAAGAAATCAGAACCTTTTTTGTTTTTTTAAAGCCACATAATAAAACCACTAACAAAACGCCAACGGTCTACTTCACATTGAAGTGGAAAATTATCCGAAAGGAGCAGCTTCAACTTGAGTGAGGTGAAAGCGCACCGTGAAGAAGATTGTTCACCTTTGCTGCACTTGGGATTTATATGGTTATTTGGCAACATTGTTTAAGAACTACTGGATCTTAATGCAGTCCTGCATAAGAATATACTTTATACTTTGTGAAAAATAAGACAGAACTTATTACTAGGAACCGCAAAGACCAACCATCATTACTTTTTTTAAGATTGTGTTTTATAAGAAAACACTCAAATGTGTGCAGCTATTTTCTTATATTAAAAAGACTTTGAAAGTTTAAGACATCATAGCAAATAATACTAAAGGTTGTTTTTCCACACTGAGATACTCTGTATACAAAATGCCTTAATTATTAATAAGCCAATGTGTATAATACCAGTATCTGTTTTTAAAAAATTAAAACCAACCATGCTTCTGGCATGAAAATTATGGAATTAAATCAGGGGTTTCCATTCATGTAGAAGGTTGTCGTTAAAACTTATTCCACACCATCTTTAAAACTTGAGCATATTTTTAATACCTCTGAATTTTTTTTTGCCAGAATTGTCATGTCATGTATGTATGTATTATTCCTATATAAAAGAGGTGAATATGAAAAAACAAACAAACAAAAAAGTAAATACAATTCACCTATAATCACCCTACTAAAATGTAGCTATTAATATGCTGGCATGTACACTTCCAGTAGGTTTTATTCCCTATGCAATAGGAGTTTTTTACAATGTAATTGGGATCATTGAAATATACTGTTTTGGTTTAATAATATATGCTATATGATAAATACTTCTTTATTTCATTACATATTATTCTACAGCATATTTTAAAAAGGACTCAAGTAATCCAGGATTTCTTAAGAATAATTAGAACATTAATCCTAAATGACCACCCAACGGACAACCAGAGTAATTTGATATTTGCCCTTCTACACTTTTTTCTGGCATATACTTTTAGAAAAACAAAACCAGCTATACCAACTGTTTTGTAGTGTGTTTTAAATATTGCGGTAAAATTCACATAACAAAATTCACCATTGAAATAATTTTAAAGTGTATAATTCAGTGGCATTTAGTACATTCACAATGTTTACAACCATCACCACTATCTATTCCAGAACATTTTCAGCTTTGCAGAAAGAAACCCCGTAGCCAGTAAACAGTCACTCCCCGTTCTCTCCTTCCTTCAGCCCCTGGCAACCCCTCGTATGCTTTCTGTTTGTATGAATTTACCTATTTTAGATATTTCAGATAAATGGAATCATACAGTATGTGGCCTTTTGTGTCTGGTTTCTTTCACTTAGCATATTTTCTGGATTCATCCATGTAGCATGGTGGAATAAGAAATACTTCATCACATGGATATATACTGCATTTTGTTTATTTATTCATCAGTTGATGGACATTTGCATTGTTTCCACCTTTTGGCAACTGTAAACAGTACTGCTGTGAACATTCATGTCCTTTTTTTGTTTGTTTGTTTGAACACCTGTTAGGTATATGAGCAAAACTGCTGGATCATATGGTAGGTAATTCTATGCTTAAACTATTGAGGAACTGCCAAGCTATTTTCCCTTTAAAAAAAAAAATTATTGATTGATTTTTAGAGAGAGAGAGAGGAAGAAAGAGAAACATCGATTTGTTGTTGTTCCACTTATTTATGCATTCATTGGTCCCTTGCTTCTTGTATGTGCCCTGCCCAGGGCCTGAACCTGCAACCTTGGCACACTGGGACACACTCTAACCAACTGAGCTGCCTGGCCAGGGCCTGCCAAGCTATTTTCCACAGCAGCATTGTATATTTCTTCCAGCAATACATGAGTGTTCTAATTTCTCCACGTCCTTGAAAACACTTATTTTCAAATGTCCTAGCAGAAGTGAAGTGGTAAAGTGGTATCTCATTGTGGTTTCGAATTGCATTTCCCTAATGACTAATGACACTCAACATAATTTTCAAGTGCTTATTGGTCATTTTTAAATGTTGCAGTTTCGGTCACCATCAGGGCACATACAGAACCAACCAATGAATGCAAAAATAAGCAGAACAACAAATCAATCTCTCTCTCTCAAATCAATCAATAAAAAATATTTAAAACACATTTGTTTTAAAAAAAAATGAAGACCCAAATAGGTGATTAGACACAGGGGATTACATGCTATTTTAATACAGGGTAAGGAATTGTGAAGAAGTGACAAGACAGAGGAAAGGGGGCTTGGATTTCTAGGAGTGGTAAAGTGTGGGAAAGTAAATATATGGGGAAATTGATGGAAGATAAGGGTTATTTTAGTAAGGTTTGTTTGTGCAGACCCTTCACGGTGCTGACTCTGTCTGCCGTGATAATGATTGTTTTTCTTCCTCCTGCTATGGGAAAGTAGAGGGGGAAGACCTCAGGGGAGCTTTCCTAAGCAGGTGAGGACTGAGCTGAGCCTGCAAGGATCAGCAGCAGATAGCGACAGGAAGGGCTGGTGAGGGGCCAGCACCAGCTACCGCAGCTGGAATCAGGCGCGGAAGGAAGAAACACGGGTGCCAAAGTGAGATCTTCTGACTTAGCCGCTTGGGCATGGTATGGCTTTGACTTCCCATTAGTGTTTTAATTGTTGTAGCTTCTCCCCACTGTGTGCAACAAACAGCCCCACCCCTGTCTAGGCCGTAACTGGATCAGTGCTATCATCATCATCATCCTCATCATCATCATCCCTGGGCTAATCAAAAAGACAAAATGAGGGAGAGAAGGAGTGACGCTCAAAGAGGGGGTGGAAGTGTTTATCATACATATTAATAATTTAAAAAAACTGTTAAGGCTGCATGCCACCTTCCTCAGACTGCTGTCACTGAAGAGTTAAGTGCGAGGAAGGGGATGTGGGAGGTGACAGTGGAAAGACAGGCAGGGGCCAGGTCGCAGGGGTCATTACACCATTTTTATTTTTTATTTATTTATTTATTTTTTAAAATATGTCTTTATTGACTTCAGAGAGAGGAAAGGAGAGGGAGAGAGAGACAGAAACATCAATGATGAGAGAGTCATTGATCGGGCCCACAACCGGGGCATGTGCCCTGACCGGGAATCGAACCCCAATCGCCTGAATCCTAGGTCAACGCTCAACCGCTGAGCCACGCCTGGCTAGGCAATTACACCATTTTTAAAAGCTTGGACTTGGTCTTCGAGGTGATGGGAATGACTAAGGACTTTTAAGCAAGGAAGCTAGTGGTCACATTTATGTGGATAATGTGAACGATATATCAGAGAAAGACAAGCCCGAAGGCATAGGAACTATTTAGGAAGCTTTTTCTGTGGTCGAGGTGAAAGGTGGTGATGAGGGGAAAAGACTGATTCAACAGCAGGAGGAAAACCTATAGAATATAGTGAGTAATTGGCTAGAGGAAATGAGTTCATTTAAAAAAAATTTACAGCATAGTAGACATTTACATTTATAAAACTTATGAAGTGATCCTCGTGATAAATCTAATATCCATTACATAGTATTACAATATTATTGACTATTTGAGGGAGGGGAGTTTAGCATTCAGCTTGTGTGACCAAGTGAACACACCAGTTAAGACAGAAAATTCAGGAGGAGATTAAAGACGGTAGTGGACTGAGTGGAAGCTACACTGACACTCTCCCAGGACCAAACTGGAATTACAACTAAAATATAGAAAAACCATCCTGAATAATCAACTGCAACTGAAGACCAGCTAGAGAGCACCCTCCTAACCAAGGAGGAAAAGTGGAGACCACATGGAGACCTGTAGGAAGTGCGGATGTGAGGGGGGGCTGGCTGGGCTCCCACAGGCAGCAGCTGAGGGTCCAGAGGGATGTCTCAGCTGTGGGGGCTCCCACTGAGGACTCGGGGGCCTAAACCCCAGGCTGGGCTTCCCAGCCCAGATGACCAGAACTGAGAAAGGTGCCCACGTAACATCTGGCTGTGAAAAGCAGCAGGGTTTCTGACTGCCAGGGAGAGACAGCTGGAAATGCAGGCACCCTCTTAAAGAACCAATGCACAAATTTTGTGTGCAGCCCCTCACCTTGGGCTCCAGCAGAGGGAGAGCAGAGTGGACTGGAGCTGTGTGAGGAGAATCTAGAGTTGTAGGCTCTGGAGATAGAGCTCAGAGGGCACCCACCCCCCCCCCCCCGGATTCCTGGGCCGAGTCATTCCCCCATACTGCAGAGGCAGACATTTACCTTCCAAGCAGCTTTTGCCTGAGGAGGAAGCACGTGCCCCACCCCGCTGGAAAACCTCTCTCCCTACCCTGTGGAGTTTCTACAACCTGATGCTCATTAAGAGAATCAGATTAATCAGCCTGCAGGCAGAGGCAGACCTCAGAGTGCTTTGAGTCTTTGCCTGATCTGCTTCTGGACCCGGGCCTTGGAAAAGCAGACTTTGGTGTGCATCTTGGTCCTGTCCAAATGCACCCAGCCCCAGCAGGGGGGATCTTAAGCCATGGGTTGTTGATAGCTCCAAACAGGGTACTCAAGGCCAGTCACAAACAGTGTCTGACATTGGCCTGCACCAGAGACCATCCAAAAAGACTGAGAGTCCTAGCAGGCCTACCTAATACAGAGAAACAAACCCAAATAGGAGAAAAAATGGGGAGAGAAAAAAACAAGCCCCAAATGAAAGAACAAGAGAAGTCTCTAGAAAAAGAGCTAAATGAGATGAAGATAAGCCATCTATCAGATATAGAGTTCAGAATACTGATTGTAAGGATGCTCAACAGCATGAAAAAAGGTATGGAAACTATGAAGGAAATAAAGAATACACTGGGCACGGCCAGGCGTGGCTCAGCAATTGAGCATCAACCTAAGATCCAGGAGATTGCTGTTCAACTGCAGATCCGGGCACATGCCCAGGTTGCGAGTTCGATCCCTAGTCGAGGGCATGCAGGAGGCAGCCGATCAATGACGCTCTCATTGTTGATGTTTCTATCTCTCTCCCTTTCTCTCTCTGAAATCAATAAAGATATATTTAAAAAAACAAAGAAACAACTGCCTGGAAACAAATGAAAATGAACACAAAACCCCCCAAAATCTATGGGACACAGTGAAAGCAGTCCTAAGAGGGAAGCTTATAGCACTGCAGGCCTACCTCAAAAAGCAAGAGAAGTTTTTAGTAAACTATCTAACCCTACAACTTAAAGAATTAGAAAGCTCCCCTCTGAAGCTGTCTGGACCAGGGCTTTTGTTTGCTGGGAGTTTTTTATTATTATTATTACTGCTTTGATTTCATCAGGTGTTATTGGCCTATTCAGGTTTTCTGATTCTTCCTGATTCAGTTTTACATGGTCTCACTCATATGTGGAATCTAATAAAATAGACTGAGGAACAAAATAGGTCCAGAGATATAGAAGCATGGAACAGACTAACGATTCTCAATGGGAAGGTGGGGGTGGGGAGAGATTAATTAAAGAATTTGTATGCATATATGCATAACCCACAGACACAGACAATAGTGTGGGGAAGACCAGCGGGGGTGTGGATGTGGGGTGGAGGGGATCAATGGGGAAAAAAGGGGGGATATCTGTAATACTTTCAACAATAAAGATAAATTTTTTTAAAAAAAGAAAATTCAGTAGGACAAGTGGGGGGTAGACACAAGGGGAGGATTTCAGGTTTGGGATGTGTAATACAGTTCTTGTAGGTCTCTCTCTTTTTTCCAAAAGACTTTCATTTATGCCCTGGCCGGTTTGCTCAGTGGTTAGAGCGCCAGCCTGGAGACTGAAGGGTTCCAGGTTCGATTGCAGGCTCGATCCCAGGGTCACGTGCTGGGGGCAACCAATCAATGTGTCTCTCTCACATCTCTCTCTCTCTCTCCTTCTCTCTCTCTCTCCCCCTCCACTATCTCTGAAAAGCAATGGAGAAAATATCCTTGGGTGAAGATTAAATAATAATAATAATAATAATAATAATAAAAGTAAAGACTGATTTATTATTATTATTTTATTGGTTTTAGAGAGAGGTAGGGAGGGAGTGATGGAATAGAGAGAGAGAGAAGAACACTGATATGAGAAACATTGATGTGTGGCCTCCCACACATGCCCCAACCAGGGATCAGACCTACAACCTGGGTATGTGCCCTGAACCCACCACCACTGGTGTACAGGACAATGCTCCAACCAACCGAGCCACACTGGCTAGGGTGTAGGTCTCTTTATAAATACAAGAATCTTAGAGAAGTTCTACATTAAGTTTTTGAAATCTGTCTTATTATATCTCTCTAAGGCACTGGCTTTCGAGAAGGAGGGCTATTTAGCTTCATAGGACATTTAGCAATGTCTGGAGATTTTTGATGATCACAACTAGGAAGTGGTTGTGCTGCTGGTATCTAGTGGTTTGAGGCCAGGGCTGCTGCTAAATATTCTACAATTCACCGAACAGCCTTCCACAACAAAGACTTGTCCAGCCCATATGGCAGTAGTGCCACAGTTGATAAACTCTGTTCTAAAGACTAGTGGAATACTTTACACCTTACTTAAGAATTTTGTTGAGAGCCAGTCATTCATATTAGACAATAGGGATGGGTCAATTAAAAAACATCTGTGCCGCTAAGAAATCAGATCCTAGTGTTAGAGAAAAAATTAAAGGTCATCTATTCCAACCATTCAGCTGATATTTGAGTATTTGCTTCAGTAACCTATTAGTGCAGGAGAAGTGCATTGCATGAAATACCTCTAACAGATCCAGAGGTTCAGAGCCCAAATTCAAAGCAGCTCATCTTCAGAAAGTGTTCAGTTTCTTCTCTTTTTTGGCCTCTCTATAACAAGTAACCCCTGGCCCTGGCTGGGTAGCATCACCCAGATATGCCAAGGTTGCAGGTAAGGGCACATACAAGAATCGATCGATGAGTGCATAAAAATGTGGAACACCATATACAAGAATAAACTCAAAATGGATAAAAGACTTAAATGTAAGACATGAAACCACTAAAATGCTAGAAGAAAATGTAGGCAGCAAAATCTCAGACATCTCTACTAATAATATGTTTGCCAATACATCTCCTAGGGCAAGAGAAACAAAAGTAAAAATAAACAAATGGGACTGCATCAAAATAACAAGCTTCTGCACAGCAAAAGAAACCACCAACAAACAAAAAGGGAGCCCACTGCATGGGACAACATATTTACCAATGACACATCTGATAAGGGGTTAATATCCCAAATATATAAGGAACTCATACAACTTAACAAAAGAAAGACAATCCAGTTAAAAAATGGGCAAGGGACCTAAATAGACACTTCTCCAAAGAGGGCATACAGATGGCAAGAGACATACGAAAAAATGCTCAAAGTCACTAATTATCAGAGAGATGCAAATTAAAACCACAATGAGGTATCACTTCACACCTGTCAGGATGGCTCCATCAACAAATCAACAAACTGACAAGTGTTGGCAAGGGTCCGGAGAAGAGGGAACCCTAGTACACTGCTGGTGGGAATGCAGACTGGTGCAGCCACTATGGAAAGCAGTATGGAGTTTCCTCAAAAAATTAAAAGTTGAACTCCCATTTGACCCAGTGATCCCACTTCTAGTATATCCTAAGAAACTCAAAACACCAATCACAAAGAACTTATGCACCCCTATGCTCATAGCAGTGCAATTTATAACAGCTAAGATCTGGAAACAGCCCAAGGGCCCATCAGTAGATGAGTGGATAAAAAAGCTGTGGGACATTTACACCATGGAGTACTATGCAGCTATAAAGAAGAAGGATCTCTTACCCTTTGGGACAATATGGATGGAACTGGAGAGTATTATACTGAGAGAAATAAGCCAGAGAAAGATAAATACCACATGATCTCACTCATATGTGGAATATAATGAACAAAATAAACTGATGAACAAAATGGATCCAGAGACATAGAAGCATGGAACAGACAGGGATCTCGGAGGGAAGGCGGGGTGGGGGAGTGGGTGGGGAGAGTTTAATCAAAGAACTTATATGCTTTTATGCATAACCTATGGACAGACATTGGTATGGGGAAGGCCTAGGGGTGGGGTGGATGCATGATGGAGGGGATAAATGGGAGATAAAAGGGGACATCTGTAATACTTTCAACAATAAAGACAAATTACAAAAAGAAAAAATGTGGAACAACAATTGATGTTTCTCTTTCTCTCTCTCCCTTCCGCTCTCTCACATCAATTAAAAAGAAAAAAAGTAACCACTGGATCCAGCTTCACTTCTTAGGTTCACAAAGAACAGTTTCTCTTCATCATAATTATCTTTGAGATTTATACAGACATCAGGTTTGTTTCTCTATGCCATGACTTCCTTTGAGTCCTCTTGCTTTACCTAAAGCATGAGAATAGGAGCACAGCATTTTCTTTATAAAGAAACACATAATTATAAAAAAGCAAAACAAATCAAATTGTATCTTAGGATCTGGGACTTGGGGGAAACATTTTAAACAAGAAAGTGTTACAAAGGCAAGGTAAAATAGACAAGAAGACAAGAGGCAACAAAGACAACTCATTGACTCTAGACAGAAAACAGGAATTTCTGATAAGAAAACGAAACCAAAGATTAAGATGATAAGTAGAATCAAGAATAACAGGCAACATAAAATATAAATGAAATAAGGCAGAAAAAATGTAGGCAAAGAAGGAAAAACAAAAGAAACAGAAGACAACTCCCATTAAGTATATGGCATCTGAATTTTATTTTATTTATTTTTTTAAACAGCTACAGTTTTTATTTTTATTTTCTATTTATTTATCTTGATATATCTTTATTGATTTCAGAGAGAGGAAGGGAGAGGGAAAGAGAGAAACATCAATGATGAGTCATTGGTCTGCTGCCTCCTGCACATCCCCTCCCCCCCTCAAAGGATCGAGCCCGAAACCCGGGCCTGTGTGCCCCGACCCGGAATCCAACCGTGATCTCCTGGATCCTAGGTCGATGGCACCTGAATTTTAAAGAGAAGCAACACACAGCAGCTTTGTAGCAGGCTGGCTCTGGCCTGAGGCCCTAGGAAATTACGCAGGGAGGCTCTTCCCTCTGAATTTTTATCCAGGGGAAAGCCGGTTAAAACACCAAAGGGGTGGTTTCCTCTCCACCTTCCTCCTCCCCTTCGGGGGTTAGGGGTGATGGAGGAGGGGTAGGTCCGGGCTCTGTAAAAAAACAACAAATGTCAAGCGTGCGGGAGGGGCTAACAGGCGGGACAGTTCTACAGATTCGCTTTGGCAAACTGGAAAGTCTTTAACACATTATTATAATGGAAAAAAAAAAATCTGCACGAAGTAAAACTGTTCCCCAGCCTTCCGTCCTGTGCTGAGTCACTGCTCAGTCCCGGTGGCTGGGCTCGGGCGGCCTCCCGGAGTCCCCGCGCCCTGGAGAGGGGCCTCGGAGAGCTTCAGCACACGCGCCCTGTCACATCTGCGGGAAGCACCGTCCCGCGGCGACCACGCGGCCGCCGCTCGGTTCCCCTCAGCCATCAAAGGTGGAGCCCGGAGGCGGCAGCAGCCGGGCGGGCCAGGGCGGAGGGCGGGGACACGGAGCCGCACAAAATGGGCCTGGTCGGGAAAATGGAAACCAGAGACCCGACTGCATAGTCTCTTCTCAGGGAGGGTGAGGACACGCCAGCCCCGGGCCGAGCGGGCGCGGGCAGCTCTGATTGCCCCGGGGCGCCCGGGGCGCCGAGCGGCCGACCCCGCGGCCAGGCTTAGCCCCGGGGCTGCGCAGCGCGCGGGCTCCCCCGGAGGCCGACTCCGACCGCCCTGCGCTCCCGCGCGCTCGCCCGCCCGGGGCTGCGCCAGGCCGCGCGCGGCTGCCCCGGGGACTCCGCGCGGGGCAGGGACCCGGCGAGCGCGCCGCCGCGAGCCCAGAGGCTGCACCTCCAGCGAGGCCGCCGCGCGCCATTACCTGGCGGGAGGCTCTTTGTGCGGCTTCCACCCAGGCAGCCGAGAGGCCACGAGATGGCAGCAGAGGACACGGCCCGGCCGCCAAACCCGAACCGTCTTCAAAAGCAGATCAGTTCGTTTGGGAAATATCATTAGTTGTCTCTAATCATGTGTTCAAGGCCTCAATAAATGAATTTTAAAGAAATGAGAGTAAAAGGAATCAACTTGGAGAATTTCCCACCCACCGCAGAATTCAACTGCGTGTGAAGCCATATGAAGAGGACGTTTCTCCAATGCTTCAAGCTGGGCGTATGGGTCAAGGCCTTTAAAAACTGACCTCAGGCCCGGCCGGCGTGGCTCAGCGGTTGAGCATCCACTTAGGGTCCAGGAGGTCGCGGTTCGATTCCTGGTCAGGGCACACGCGGGGGTTGCGGGCTCAATCGCTGTGGGGGGGGCAGCCCATCAGTGACTCTCTCATCATTGATGTTTCTCTCTCTTTCCCTCTCCCTTCCTCTCTCTGAAATGAATAAAGATATATTAAACACACACACACACACACACTGACCTCAGCAGGAACCTTGTCACAGTCACTTCTTCCAGTAAAATTTCAACAGGCAGCAATTTAAGTATGAGTGACTTCCACAGAAGCTGCCAAATTGACCAAGGGGTAGCTACTTTGTTGGGAAGCATTGCTTTCCCGGAGCAGCCAGGGACTCTGGCACTAGGCAGTGTGGAGGGGTAATAATGAGGACAGAACAAGCCTCAGACAGTCTTCACTTGCAGCTGGCAGAGGATAATGCACAGGAAAGGGGCATTAGTAGCTTTGGGACTAAATCTCTGATCTGACGTATCTAATGCTCCTTTTGTTACATATCTGCCCCTCCCCCAGCTGTTACTACCCAAAATATCTCTAGATAGTGCCAAATTACCCCTGGGGGGCTAAGTACTCCTTGAGAACCAATGCCACAGAGGGATTTGATTTAAAAAAGTTTTAGGAACAAAATGTTAAACCTCTCCAAGATTTGAATTTCAGAAGAGGCCTCAAAGGCCTACAAAAATCGTATTGCCCATCTAAAAACTTAATTTTGTCAATGTCAGAAACGTCCAAACCTGTAAGAATTTTTATGAGTTTATTTGAGCCAAACATGATAACTGCTGGGAAGCAAAATCTCAACAGATTGAGAAAAGGCTCCAGAAAATGGAAGTTTTACCATTTATGTTATATATCATAATCAATCAAAGGGGAACACTTAAGGAGATCACATGAAATTCATTGGCAATACATTAGGAAGGCAGGAGAAAGCAAAGGAGTGGAGGGAAATCTCTGGGTTTGGATAAAAAGTAAAACCAATAGACACATTACTTCTTTTACATAGGTGGGTACAGGGTAGTTAACAATTAACATGATAATAACAATGAGGGGATTTGTGGTTTCAGCTCCGGTGCAGTGGTTGTGCTTTGCAGGGTCCAGAAAAAAGGAAATTATTTTGATATTGATATTCCAAAGGTATGTTATTGTACATGCAAAAAAGAGGGCAGACGGGCTCAGTTAAGGTACAGATTGACTTTTGTAAGGAAAAATACCAGCCTAGGACACACCAGCCCACCATGAACTGCTTTTGGTTAGAAAGTTTTAATTTCAGATAATCCTATGTGGTTACTTCAGATCTCTGAGTTTGTAAGGTCACCACATAGGCCTCCCCTGAGCTTGTTAGATTTAGTATATGTCCCCTTTTTATGGCCACAATTCCAACCATATGTTTGTATAATAGAGAGATGGAGAAACTATAATTGAAGGACTATAGACTGAATCTGGTCAATTTTTTAAAAATTAGCTTTTAACATATTAAAATCAGAATATTTCACATTTAAAAGTCAGAATTTCTGACTTTTATAGGAGAAATGCAACTGTGGCAATACCAGGCCCACAGTCCACATTGCATATGTTTGAACGGAGTTGAGTGGTGGAAGGTTGTTAAAATAGAATGTGTGCTTACTAGTTTACCACAGTTCACACCACTCCCTATTACCTTATACTCTGTTTCACTCATTTACACTACTCCTCATCTCTATAGGTAATTTATTTTCAACCTTTGACATGCTTTATAGTTTTAAACTATTCTCTAGCTGTGATTCTATTTTAGCCTTGGTATGCCAGTAGAGAAGTTAAATACTGTGATCATTTTGTAAGCAAAATGTAGTTCAGAGAGGTTTGACTTGACCAAACTTACACAACAAAACCAGAATCTACATTTCCTGACTCTCAGTTGTTAATTTTGGGGAGAAAGTTTATATTAAACACTTCAGTGGTTCATGGAACAAAACCAAAGAAGTAGATATGGGCATAACTGCTAGAACAAATGAGTTCCAACTGCTAAGCTGTTCAAGAATCACTGCGAATGATTAACTCTTCTTCTTTTAATGAGTATTTTTGCTTCCCTTCTCCTTACAGGAATACAAAAATACTTCTAGCTGTCTAGTTGGGTGTGGCTATATGACTTGCTTTGGCCAGTAAAGTTTGAATGGAAGTGATGTTTATCCCTCTGAAGTAGAAGCATTTAAGAGCTCATAAACAAGTCTTTTTTTTTTTTTTAAATATATCTTTATTGATTTCAGGGAGAGAGAGAGAGATAGAAACATCAATGAGAAAGTTGTCATTGATCTGCTGTCTCCTGCGAGCCTTTGACTGGGGATCGAGCCCACAACCTGGGCAGGCGTACCCTGACCAGGAATCGAATCGTCATCTCCTGGATCCTAGATGGATGCTCAACCACTGAGCCACGCCCGCCGGGCATGAACAACTCTTCAGGCTTGGGAAAGGGGGGCTCAAGGGTTCATGGTGATGTGGCAGGATCTCAAAGTGGTGGAGCTCCATCTGCTTGAGTACCTGACTAACTAGAGGCCCCTGCTGACTACTCTACACATGTAGTGTCAGAGATAAACCTTTGTGGTTTTAAGCCATTGTGATTTTGGCATTGTTACCACAGCATAACCTAGCCCGGCCTGACTGATACAAGGTTTCATTTGCATGGTCACTGAACTCCAAGAACTAGAATGCAATTCCTAGACCTCTGATCATGTCACTAAAAGTTGTAGTTCCTATCCTGAAGACAGAATCAATTGTTCATTTTTTTATTCCCAGCTTCCTCATCTGCCACCACCCTCTAACTTGGAAGAAAATTATTTTCTGAATCCTTCACACATGAGCTCTCCCTTATTCTGGCAGTTAGATTGGGAGGAGGAGGGAGGCTCAGATCTCTTCT
Source organism: Miniopterus natalensis (assembly GCF_054644295.1). Taxonomy (NCBI): domain Eukaryota; kingdom Metazoa; phylum Chordata; class Mammalia; order Chiroptera; family Miniopteridae; genus Miniopterus; species Miniopterus natalensis. The sequence goes on along the minus strand of NC_142081.1, from coordinate 67,047,688 downwards.
CCATTCCAAAGCCTAATCCCAGAACTATCCCCACCCACTAGTAGTCACATAACCTTGTCATAGGGCGACTATTACCACTCCCAAGGTGTCACGAACAGAAAGGAGTTGCCGCAGGCACACTGCAATGTTAGGGCCAGGCAGCCAGGCTGCGCTCTTTCCTTACTGTGTCCGGGCTTGGCTAAGTCCGGGGAAGCAGCACTCTCTAAGGGAAAGAAGTCTTCTCAAGTGGGAACACAAATGAGTGTGAAGCGCACCCCCATCCTGGGCACTATGTGAATTTGGGGTGAGTTCCTTTAGTCCTCCAGCTCTGGTCAACTTCTAGTTTCTCTAGGGCCAATAAGTGCCCTGCTTAGCACTACTGGGCCTCTCAGTTTTTCTGGGCTTTTCTCAAGCCCACTTGTGCTTGTCATCTTTGCACACTTGCAAAGGTCGTAAACGGTGGGGGTTGAGCGCAACGAGAGCTTCAGCGACCAGACTGCTGCCGGGATCAAAGGTCGGCGGGGCGGCCGAGCGGCTGAGCCTGCGCAGTCCCGCTCCCGCCTTGGAGAGAGCGGGTGGCCGCAACGCGGGCGGGCTGGTTACACCGCGTGCTCGAGAGGCGGGAAAGCCTTAGGTTGGGTCGCCGCGTCCTGCCCCGTCCACCTGCCTGCCCAGCGAGCCGGTCCTCCTCGGCACCAGGCTTCGGGGGAGGAGGCCGGGACGGTCCCCGGGCTTCTGACTCATCATCTCCAACCCCTTTCTCGCGCGCGCTCCAAGTCTCAGGACTTTGGACCTGGGCACTGTGGGAGGGGCGCGCTGACAGCAGATGGGGAACCCCAGCTTTGCCGAGGGCCATCCCCCAACCCCTGCCGGTTTCTGAAGCTGCCAGAGAGAGGACTGTGGAACCACAGTCGGCTCTCAGTTGCCGTGGTGGGAGTAGCGGCTCCTTCTTTCAGAAAAACCCACCCAGCTCCTCCCTGAACGTCGGGCCAGTGGTCGCGTCCGAGGAAAACTCGGCTAGGCCCGGACTTTCAGCGCTTCGTCACTCAGCAGATGCACAGCGCCCTCACCGCGGAGAAAAGGCTCTTTATTTCCCAGCAGGCCGCGGGGTAGCTGGGCATCCTGGGACTTGTAGTCTCCGCTGGAGTAAGGAACCAGTCCGAGGGAGAGACCTAAAGCGGCCAGGAATTGATTTCAGAGAGTTGGCGTGTACGGGAACCCGGGCTTGGAGTGGATGGGATTATGAAAGGTGGAAAGAAGAGAAACAGATGAGGAAGATATGAAGCTGTATGGGGAGGAGGTGGGTAAGGATGGAAGGGAGGAAGCTGAAAGTTGGCCTAAGGATGTCCTGCAGCGGGGCTGCTTTGCAGGGCAGTGAGGTAAGGGAAGAATCTGGTCCAGGTATAGCTTCCCCAAGAAGAGAAAGGGCCTTGTCTGAGTGCAAATTGAAGGCATTCCACCGGACTTCATGTAGGTCTCAAGGGACTCCACCTAGCCTCTGAGTGTGGTGGGGTGGGATGCAGGAGGGTCTGGAGAACTCTCCCACAGGGTAGGAGAGCAGCACCTGTCAGCTTCCTTTGCTATCTCATTCAGTTGTTCGGTTTGCTGTACTAGCCGCTGTGGGATCATTCTCCAAATCAGTAACTTCCTCTAACTCAGAGAGACCCTGAAAACCAGACAAGCGTGACGGGTGAGAAAGGAGGAATCCCAGACAGAAGCAACTTCCTCCACCTCCGCTCTCATTTTTTTCTTGTGTTCCCATAGCCCTTCCAATATTTAGGCAGCTTCCTAATGCTCTCCCACATTTCTGGGTCCAACCATTTAGATACCCAATTCTCTCTTACCCACCACTAGGGGAGAAATGTCCCAAGTCAGAAAACCAATTAGTTTGAGTCTAGGACCCTTTCCTTTCCTCCATGCCCCATTGTTTCCCTTAAGTGCCATTGGCCAAAATAGCCATTGAAAAAAATGAGCTCCTAGGTAGCTGCTCCATACTTTCCTCCCTGCCCTGTTAGTACCTGCAGCTCGTGGTAGTGCAGACTCTGTCTCCTGCAGCATCCTGGTTTCCTCTGGCTTAGCAGGAGTAGGGAATATGCTGAGACCAGCACTCCGCCTAGGGTGAAGGCCTCAGCACTGATCTCCAGCACCAGCAAGCCGTCCAGCTGCAGTTAGACAGAGCTGAGGATTCTATAGGGGACCCAGCACCTGTTTGCTCCTGCCCTTATCCCTCTCCATCTCCTTTTGCCTCCTCATCTTCCCACCTTCTCCTTTACTCACTCTTACCTTGGAGGGGGCAGTTGTGGCAGTCCCCAAGGCTGTCTTCATCACCTCAACCACCACCACGATGAAGCCAAGGATCAGATTGAAGGTGTTGAATATCATCATAGCCCGCACCTGCCAGTGAGCCAGGTCAGCCCTGCCTAGCCTAGGGGGGGACTCATTGCAACCCCAAGCCCAACCTGCACTTACCTGAAAACAAAACTCAGCTTTTATTCTCATACCTCTTAACAGGGCCATCAGCCCTCCGAGCTTTTTTGCTTTTTGTCCTCAGTCTTTTAGGATAGGCAGAGGCAGAGAGCTGACCAGATTAGCTTAGAGAGCCACTTCCTGGGCTGAGGGATGTGTATTGTGTATGTGTGTGTGTTTTGGGGTGGTGGAAGAATAGTATTGCATTTTCTTCCCCTCTCACCTTCCAAAGCCGAGGTGCTCTGCGCAGCTCAAGGGTAACAGTCCCAGTGAGGAGACCCTGAATGGTGTGAGAAAGGCAAGGGTTGAGCTCCGGCCCTATTTGTGAAGGTCCCCCAGGATCTTCCTTCCACCCTCCGTTGTGGTGGATCTTACCAATGCTCCAGGTCCAAGCGGCAGTGCTGTGGCCATGTAACAAGCAGAGTTCAGGCAGGCAACTGAGATAGCTAAAGGCACCACAGCCACTGCTAGCCATAGTTGGCTCACCTGGAGGCCAGATGCAGGGTGGTTGAAGGGGAACTGTCAGGGATTCCCTTCTCTCCTTCCAACCCCTGCCTCTTCCAGTGATCAGCAGTTGGCAGGAATGAGTAGAAAGTAGTCAACCAAGGGCAGTGAAAGAAGGGAATATCATTTAATTTGTTCTATCTCATCTCATAGTTTAGTTACTTACCTATGTGCTTTCCCCACATGATAGAAGCTACTTGTACATTAAGGGTTTTGCCTTATTTATTCTATGCTTCCTCCACCCTCCTCCCTCTAAGAGTACAGCAGTTTCAAAGACATGGTAGGTTTTCACAAAACATGGATGGAATTGAATTGGGGTACAAGTGGGTATGCTGAAGCTTGGTGTAGGGCACCCTGGCCTCACCGCCAGCACCAAGAGGTGCCCACTCTGCCTGTGCCTTGCCCAGTGCTGTAGCTTTTCCAGACGAGGGCTGGGTCTGTCTTGCTCTTGCTGACCAGCTCTGTCCTCCATGGCCCCCTTAATTGCTGAAGCTCAGTGTTTTCCTGGCAAAAATGCATTATGGCACCTGTCAGGAGACAGGTCATGCAGGAGCCTCTATTTCAGCTGCCCCTTTGCATGCTTCTAAAATTCAGGGAGTTGAGGCTCGGGGCCTCTCACCTACCTATTCTGAAGCAGCTACTCCAAAGGGATGGGACCCAGCTGGGCCTGAAGCTTCTGGTGGGGCCTGGTAGCTCAGAGCAGACAACAAACTTGTCTTCTGTGAGACAGGCTGTCAGGGCTGGGGTGTGGTGGGGCAAAGGTCCCTAAGAGGGCCTAAGGATCCAGGGAGTGGCCATAGGTAGATACCAGCTTCTGTTCACTCCACAAGATGTCCAGCTCTGCCTCTTTTTGTTCCCGTTTCCTGTTGCCCCTGTCTCTGCCCATCCTGGGTTCCTCTTCTGATCACTTACCCATGGACACTACCACCCTGGGCCCCAATTCCTCCCTCCCCCATTTCCATCTAATCTCCTTTTTTTTGGTTGCCTACTCAAATTACTTGCTGTTCCCTAGGGAAATCCCACATTACTGTCTGGATTGTTCCCATGTCATTACCACTTGCAGCTTTGTCCCAAGACCAGGCAAGGTTTAATTTCCCTGGCTTCCTGTCTGTCACTTTCTGAATGGTTTCTCCTCTCTCCTTCCTTTTTTGCAGGATTTACTCTGGATGGGGCACTGACAAAGTGGATGGGGTGCCCTGTTTATAGTGGGGATTGTTTTTGGCTAGTGATAACCTACAGCTAGATACTTATAGAAGATAGTCCCCAAATGATCAGTCTTGGGAAGGACACTATTGCAACAATTAGTACTTTCGAGAGATACAAGCTGCCTTGCAGCCAGGCTGACCTAGACTAAAATCTCAGCTCTGCCACTTTCCTAGCTGTGTGACCTTGAATACATTATTCTACCTATTTGAACCACTGTTTGTTCAAACTGAGTGATAAAACGGGGGCTAATAATATGACTGTGAAGGGTTGTTGACTCACGGTGAGTGCTTAGTAACCATTAGTGGTGTTGATGAGGTCATACTGTTGTGCCTGATGCCCATATACTAAAGGGCTTATTCAGAAGCTAAACTGGGGATATTTATTTCTACAGTAAGAAGCAGCACCAGCTGGGCCCAAATATATACTCTAGAGATCAAAAATAGGGAAGGTACATCTTGATGCAGAGCCTAAGGTCTGGCTGGAGGCAACCAGACCTATGTTCAAATCCCAGATCTACCGGGGTGACCTTGTGCAAGTTGCTTAATCTCTGTTTCCTTACCTATAAAGGGAAGTTAATAATACCACAGGGTTCCCTTGAGTATTAAAAGAGAAAATGCATATAAACCATCTCAGCCCAACACCTTGCACATAAGTGCTCAATAAATGTTAGTGGCTATTATCATTATTATTATTGATGGTGAAAGAAGACTGAGCCAGAAGACCCCTGGGAGTTAGTACCAGGAGGCTGGGTCCTGGGAGGAAAGTGGCCTTTGTAAGCCACTTATGCCCTGCTCAGTGTTGGGCCAACAGTCACTAGAGCAGTGTCCACTCTTCTTTTCTGGGGAGTGGGAATCACACTTAAAAGAGATAAGAACTGTTGTGCATCTGCTTCCTCCTCCATCCCCATATGTATTAACTTTATTTGGTGGCGATGGATGGCCTGACAGAATGTGAGATGTTGGGCTTGCACTGAGGATCCCTGAGCTGGCAGGCAGTCCAGTGGAAAGAGACTCGTTAGCCTAATTTTCCTTACCTATAAATACAGACTTATATTTCAGAGTGTTATTGTAAATATTATAAACTCTTAAATATGTGAATAGGCATTCAGTAATTATTGATTAAATCTGAGTATACTACATAAAAATTTGTAGCCGTGTCTAGATTATAATCTAACGGAGGGTGCTACACCCTCCTCATCCGTTCATCCCCCACAGCGTTGAGCATAGTGCCTGGTACTTAGTAAGCACTCAGTAAATATTTGTTGTATTGAAGAGCCATTAAAGTGACTTAAGGAATGGAAAATAGAATTCGAGAGGAAGGCGCAGGAATTGTTTATCAAGAACAGAAAGGACCGAGGAGTAACTTTAATAATGTTTCTTATACGGCAGACATTAACTATCTCTATAATCGCCCCTCCTCCTCCCCAAAAAGAGAGACAAATTGTAGGGAGAGGCTTTGAGATAAAACCCCAGGAAGAACTTCCCGAGTCTGTGCATGTTGGGGCAGAAAAAGCGGCAGAGCCAACTCCTTCCCTGGTATGTCCGGGTTTAGGGTGGGAGGGGCAGCGCTACTTGGAGGCTGGGGGAAGGACGAGATGACCTTTCAAAATCTCTTCCAGTCTTCAGTAGAAATCGTCTGTGCGCCCCACCCCCTCCTCCCCTCCTACAGCGCCCCCCGTCTCCAAACGGCCCGCACCCCGCCCCTGGCGGCCGCCTCTCGCGGCTCCCGGGGTTCCCAGCGCCCAGTCCCCGGAGCCAGAGCCCCGCTCCCGCGCGGCTCCCAGCGCCGCCGCGCCGCCCCCCGCATGCTAATGGCCGGGCCGCCTCCCGCCGCACACAATGCGGGCCAGGGCCGGGGGCGGGGGACCGGGGAGGGGGCGGGGGCCGGGCCGGGGGCGGGGGGGGCCGGGGCCCGGCGCATCTCCCCCGGCCCCACGTAACGCTGACGCCCGCGCCGCCGGCCCGCCGCCCGCCGCCGCCGCGGCCGCCCGCTCCGCCGCCGCCCGCCCGGGGCTCGTGAGTAGCCGCTCCCCCCACTCCCGGCCCCCCCTCCGCCACCCGGCCCCCGCCCCCGGCCCCCTCCCCCCTCCCGGAGGGGGGGCCCACTCCGCGCGCCGGGCTCGGAGCAGGTGCAGGGGGCGGGGGCGGGGGAGGGGCGCCGGCTCGGCCCCAAGCAAACTTCGCCCAGAGCTCCTGGGGGGGCGGGGTGGGGGCTTCGGCCTTAGAAGCCCGGAGCGCTGGGGGGGGCGGTTTCGATGGAGGGGGGGCCAGGTGGGGGAGCCGGGAAAAGGGGCACCAAAGGGGAAAGGCCAGCGGGGTGGGGGGGGGACGGGGACGGGCGTCTTTGTAGGGGCCCGAAGGCAGGGCTCGAGGGGCCTGGGGGTGCAGGGCTTCGGAGCCAGGAGCCAGAGTGGATGACCGCCCCCGGGCCCAGGTAGGGCTGATGGAGGAGGGGGAAGCGACCCAAACTCTCTGGGAGCGGGGGTGGGGGAGGGGAGAGGATGGGGGGGTGCTTCCCTCTCTGCGTCCCAAACAAAGTGTCACAAAGAGCTCGGCCGGCGGCAGCAGCAGAGGCGGCTGCAACTCAGCTTTTGTTCTCCCGGCCTGGGTAGCTGAGCCCTGGCCTTCCAGTCTTCCAACCCTGCCCCCCATCATCCTTCTGGCTTATCTTCCCGGGGAGGGGTCTGGGGTGCCGCTGGAAGAACCTCTTGTGCAGGATCACAGGTCCTGCCCTACTTGCCAACCTACTTGTGGGAGGTGGATTTTCCCAGAGGCTCTCCTGCCCACCCCCACCCCCTAATCCCAGGACTGAGGCCCGTATGGGTGCTAAGACTCTGACCATTCTAGGGTCAGTTCCAGTTAAGGGGACTTAGGGCTCACTATATGCCCCCTCCCCCAAATCTAGAACTTTCAGAAGAGGGGTCAAGTTGGGACATGCCTCTTGAATAAGACTCGCCGTGGTAGGGTGGCCCTCGGTGAGCAGGTGTACCCTTCCTCTTGCCCCCTGCTGTGTATTTGGAGTTCATGACTGAGATTCCATGCCCCAACTCAGGGCAGTGAGGATGGAGGCACAGAGGTTTACCAAGAACTCAGTGTGGAAGGTGGGCAAGCTGTGGTGTGGGATCAGTTTGGAGGAGCTACCTGAACCGGGGGGTTCAGAGGGCCATGGAGAGGAGACTATAAAAATGAACTACTGGAATGTTTGTGTGATAAAGGTGGTCTTGACTCTAGACCACCTACGAAGCTCCTTTTCTTTAACCCCATCTAGTGCAGTGTTAATCATGATTGTTAGAGGTGTAGAATTCTCAGCAGCAGGAAAAATATCAAGTATTAGAAGTGATAAGTGACAGATGCCTAGTCACAATTGTACCTCAGAAGTTCTGAACCTTTGCCCCTTACACTTTGACCCTAAAAACTTTTGAACTACAAGGCTTGAGAGACAATTTTCATGGTCCTCCAGTCAGCGGACATTTCTTGGTACCTGTCCGTGTCTGCAAGCCTTCTCACCAAGCCTTCCATTCTTTCCTACTCAGTAAGGCTTGGTGGTCCACACCCCGTTCTCCACCAGCTCTCCTAGCACATAAAAGTAATTGGTCTGTTGCTTTGGGAAGATTTCTGATCCCTATCCCTGGCCTTGCACCCCTGTAGAACCCAAATAAGGGCAAGATAACCCCTAATTCCCAGTGTGGGAGGAAAGTAGGTCAGTGCTACTGTCTGGCCAAGTCTAGTGAATGGTGTTTAGGGCCTGACTGTAGAAAACTCTGTTGATTATTGCCCACAAGCAATACATGCATGACCTAGGTTCTAAGCTAGTTCATAGAATCTTGGGTCTTGTCAGTGCTTTCTCCTACTGAGAAAAACTCATGGGATTAGGTGGCTGGGACCTGGTTTGGTGTGGAGGTGATTCAGATCTGGATTGTGCCTAGAGGGTCTCTTAAGTGGGTTTTATTGATTTAAGGCCACCCTTTGGGGAAAGTTTCCCTGCTACCTGCTCAGGAATATAGCTTCAGTGTGCGTCTTCTTGTATATTACTGTATTTCTGTCCTAGAAACTGCTATGTGCAAAGCAGGTTTTTGTGTTGTTTTTTTTGCTGGGGTTGGGGGGGGGGGAAGCTTTGCCCTATTCCTACTCTACTTGCCTCAGATATGAGGTCAACTTCCCCTGAAGTATTTTGTGTATTATCCTACAGGCAGTTTCAGGAGCCCTAGAATCTTCTCAGAATCAGTATGTGCCCATAGGTTAGTCAGCTATGACCATGCAGTATTCCCAGCCTTTCCCCTCCTCCCCCACCATCTGCTTCTTCTGAATATACCAGATTGGCTGTACACCAGGATGTTCTGGGAATCCCCAGGAGAGCAACAGAATGTGATGGACCCAAATACGATGCCTCACTCACTCATTCCAGGATGTACAAACTGTAACTGTCAGGACACTCCTTATAGCTAATTAAAATTCTTCTAGTTACATGTATTTTCTGTTACATCTATCTATTTTCAGTGTCATCCAAAAGGCAAAAATAATCCCTCTGGTACCACTGTTCTCCCCCACCCCCCAATGGCTCCCAGAGAGGAATTTAAAAAAATCTCCTAGCTTTTCTTAGTGCCCTAATTGTGGTGCTAAAATGTCAAATGTGGCCCCTCTAGCACTTCATAGCTCTATCTGTGGTACTGAGGTGGCCACAGTGGCTCCTCTGGTAGCCCACTGCACTCTCCATGGTACTGAAGGGATGACCATTTGTTTTAACTTCTCTCTGGGGTCCAGAAGAGTCCTGTGACTCAGAACTACAAAATTTTCTACCTGGAAGGGACCATCAGTATAAATTAGTCCAACCCCATTATTTTACAGATGAGTAAACTGGGACGTTAAATGATTTACTGAAGGTTGCAGGGCTGTTAATGGTCAGATTGGGCCCACAATAACTTTGTACCCCTCAGTCCTATTCTACATCTTTCATGATACTACTCACTGAGGCTGACTAAGCTCTTGGTCCCAGGAAAGGGCTTTATTTGGAGAATCCAGAAGATGAGGGTGGATGCCCTAATTTGGAGCTACAGAAATACAAATATTAAAAGTGTGGTGATTGTTCAGTGACCCTTGGACAAGGACACTTTCTTAATTAACCTCCTGTTAATAAAATTCCCATAACCCAGATTCTACATGTAACAGGTACTTGCCTGTTCATGGAGTCTTACCACATCCAGTAAATATCAAAAATTAAAGAAACTTGGACTTCCAGAGCTGCTTTTCTTTGCTGATAAGCAGGGCTGACTTCTGGCCCAATTCTCAGTTCTCTCCCATTAAAGATCCTTAAGCGAAGTAATGCTTGAGTCCTTTTCTTTCTTAGTAACCCATTTCATGCCTATTGTAAGGAAGTTCTTTATATTTCAAATGTTCTTTCTATTTCAGGTGAAAAAAATTGATTAAGTCCACATTTGTCCAACCTTGACCAGATAAAATTCTATATGTAAGCAGGAAGGTATACTGACCGACTTCTGGTCATCCTCCCAGGCCTATTTCCACGAATCTTAATTCTGGGATTGCTTCTAAATCTTAATGCTAACCTCCTCTGCAGCTTAGGACCATGAACCCTCCACCCCCTCCGCCCCCAGTCCCCTTCCTCTCAGTGTTCTTCTCCTTCCTCAGAGCTGGAGCTCTGGAGCTCTGCACATCCCAGGCCCAGGGAATTTTAGCCTGGAGAGTTTTAACCCTTTCCTGCCCAGAGCATGTGCTGAGCCCCTATCTGTGCAGATGGCCCAGCCCCGCCCCCCGTCCCTCACTCCAGCCTCTTGAGCTCAGAGCCAGTGTAATCCTCCTCTTGTGTGAGGGAGCCTCTCCCCTGCAGAGAGGAGGAAAGCCTGCTTCGGAACAGCCTTGGACAAAGGGGCTGAGATGCCCCATCAAACTGCAGGCTCCAAGGTTTGAAACACGGGGATGAATCCTACCTGGTATTTGCAGTTTTTAACCCCTTCCCCAGACCAGCAGCACCCCTTAACTTCTACTCCTCCCCCAACTCTGTCTTCATTCCCTCTCCCCCTGGCTCTCTCCCCCTTCGTACCCCTCCCCCTCTGTCTGTCTCCAGACTGCTGCTGCTGGGAGGTGTTTCTCTCCCATGCATGAATGAGTCTCTGTAATGAATGGAAATGAATGGATCAGGAATCCAGGCGAGGGAGGGAGAATGAGGGGGAAAGACAGGGTAAGAGCAAAGGAAGAGCTGTGGAGTCTGGAAGGATGTTTGGCTGGCTGGTCAGTTAGGTGTCTGAGAGCAACTGGTCCCACTTGAATAGCTGTGGAGCATGGCAAGCCCACCCCATTTGCTCATCCAGCTGCACAGCCCAGTCTAAATGAGAGAGGGCTGTACTGTGATGGTCTCCCCCACCACCAGGGGGTGGTGGTGATGGGGGGGTGGTAGTCGTTCTGGACCAGGCATTTAAAATGTATTTGGGGGAAATCTATCTTCTCAGGGAGCCTTGGGGGTTGGTAAATCAAGGAATACAAATTCGAGGACAGTAGTCCCCTCTTGCCTCAGGATGTAAGGAGGGGGAAGGGATAGGTTTCAGGAATACAGGATGCTAGGAGTTTGGGGTTGGGAGCGACTTATTTTACATTGCTGAGAATCAGGACTTATCTTTTCCTCCAAATCTATCTCTTGCTTTAGCTCTTCAGCACCTGTTGCCTTCATTAGCAGCTTTTCCTCCTCTTCCCTGCACTCCCCAGAACCAAAGAATGTGAAAGGGGTCCATGGAGGTGAGTGAAGCTTGGTCTGAACATGCAAGTACCGACAACTATACTCCCTCTCCTCCCCACCTCTCTCTCCTTCTGACCTGTCATCATAAGTTACCTTCCTGGCCCCAGCAGCTCAGTTCCCATTCATCCTCCAACTTCCCTAAGGTGAGTGGGAAGGGTACCCGGTGTACTTGGTGTAGATCCCAGTCCACCCTCCCTTGGGTTCTTATGGCTCTCTCTGCCCTTCTTACCCCACACAGCTCTCCTTTTCCACCCTTTGCTCTATATACATCTCTCTCTACAGGGCTCACGTCCCCGCGCCCTGGGCGGCCACTTAACGCCGTCACCCCCGGCCTTCGACGGCGAACTGGATCTGCAGCGCTACTCCAATTCCAACGGGCCAGGCCTGAGCGCAGGGTCTGCAGGAATGGGAGCTGTGGGCTGGTCTGAGAGCCGAGCTGGTGAACGGCGCTTCCCCTGCCCTGTGTGCGGGAAGCGCTTCCGCTTCAACTCCATCCTGGCTTTGCACCTGCGGGCGCACCCAGGCGCCCAGGCCTTCCAGTGTCCGCACTGCGGCCACCGTGCCGCGCAGCGGGCCCTGTTGCGCTCGCACTTGCGCACGCACCAGCCCGAGCGCCCGCGCAGCCCCGCCGCACGCTTGTTGCTGGAGTTGGAGGAGCGCGCGCTATTGCGCGAGGCCCGGTTAGGGAGAGCCCGAAGCTCAGGGGGCCTGCAGGCCAGCCCCGACACTGAGGGCCTGGCGCGGCCCCAGGCCCCTTCGACATCTGCCTTCCGTTGCCCCTTCTGCAAAGGCAAGTTTCGCACCGCCGCGGAGCGCGAACGCCACCTGCACATCCTGCACAGGCCCTGGAAGTGCGGCCTATGCAGTTTCGGCTCCAGCCAGGAGGAGGAGCTGCTGCACCACAGCCTGACGGCCCACGGAGCTCCTGAGCGCCCTCTGGCGGCCACATCTGCTGCCCCCCAGCCCCAGCCTCCACCCCAACCTGAACCCAGACCAATCCCCGAGCGGGAGCCAGAGCCGGAGCCAGAGCCAGAGCTGGAGCCTGAACGTGAGGCAACTCCTGCCCCTGCTCCTGCTGCTCCTGAGGAGCCCCCTGCACCTCCAGAGTTCCGTTGTCAAGTGTGTGGCCAGAGCTTCACGCAGTCCTGGTTTCTCAAGGGCCACATGCGCAAGCACAAGGCCTCTTTTGATCATGCGTGTCCCGTCTGTGGCCGTTGCTTCAAGGAGCCCTGGTTCCTTAAGAATCACATGAAGGTGCATGCCAGCAAGCTGGGCCCACTGCGTGCCCCGGGGCCTGGTTCTGGGCCTGCCCGGGCCCCCCAACCTCCTGACCTGGGCCTGCTGGCCTACGAGCCGTTGGGCCCTACGCTCCTCCTGGCTCCAGCGCCCACCCCGGCTGAGCGCCGTGAGCCTGCAAGCCTCCTGGGCTATCTGAGCCTGCGAGCTGGTGAAGCCCGGCCCAATGGTGAGGGTGCTGAGTCGGGGGCTAGCCGCAGCTTTGGAGGCTTCCGCCCCTTGCCCTCTGCTCTCCCAGCCCGGGCTCGCAGGCACCGCACTGAGGAGCCTGAGGAAGAAGAGGAGGTGGTGGAGGCCGAGGAGACCTGGGCCCGAAACAGGGCGCTGGGCCCACTGGCTTCACTGCACCCGCGCCCAGGGGAGGGGCCAGGGCACTCTGCATCTGCTTCGGGGGCCCAGGCAAGGCCTACTGCCACCCAGGGTATGTAAGGGGTCTCCTGTCTCTAAGGTTTTCTGTATCCTGGTCCCACCCTGATGCCACCACTCCCCTCCTGTTACCTCCTTTTAAAAATGGTCTTGGAGTGTACCAGCTCAGCTCAACAGCAAATCCAACCCCTCATTTCCCTAAGTGCGCTGTTTTGGACCCTAAGGGGAAGTAGGGTGGGTGTGGGGCACGTGGCTCTGATAGGGTTAGGGCAATGGAGCCCTCTGATTTCCCTTAACGTGTGTATTGCAGAAGAGAATGGGCTATTAGTTGGAGGGACCCGGTCTGAAGGGAGCCGGGGGGCCACCGGCAAAGATTGTCCCTTCTGCGGAAAATCTTTCCGCTCGGCGCATCACCTCAAGGTACACCTGCGAGTGCACACAGGTGAGGAGACAGCCTTGGGGTGGGGAGGGTACTGGGGGGCAGGAAGAGAGGTGAGAGGGCTGCAGATGACTTTTGGCAGCCTTTAGACTGGCCAGATGAGTGGGTTGGGAAATTCTCCTTTAATAAATCCGAGGGGGTGGGAGAGGCAGTGTTTTTTCCCTGTCCGGAGGAGGTCTGTATGTTGAGCGAAATGTGGATGGGGTGGGCAGTGATCTTGACTGTGACCTTAGTGCACCCCCTTCTCCCCAGGCGAACGCCCCTACAAGTGTCCACACTGCGACTACGCAGGCACCCAATCTGGCTCGCTCAAGTATCACCTGCAGCGCCACCATCGGGAGCAGAGGAGCGGGGCTGGCCCTGGGCCACCACCAGAGCCACCCCCTTCCCAGAGGGGTTCGGCCCAGACATCTGGAGCTAAGACAGCTCAGCAGTCTGCAACTTGGGTGGAGGGTACCTCGAATCCCCGGCCTTCCAGCGGCACCGCACCAGGGTCCCGTAGGAAGCCTGCCAGTCCTGGGAGGACCCTGCGCAACGGGCGAGGCGGTGAGGCCGAACCCCTGGACCTGTCCCTGCGGGCGGGGCCGGGAGGCGAGGCTGGGCCAGGGGGTGCCCTCCACCGTTGCCTCTTTTGCCCCTTCGCCACTGGAGCTCCTGAGCTCATGGCCTTGCACCTGCAGGTGCACCACAGTCGCCGGGCTCGGGGCCGCCGACTGCCCCAGGCTGATGTGTCCCTGCCCTATGTCCGAGCACCATCAGGAGAGACCCCTCCCAGTCCTCCTCTGCAGGAAGGGGAGGAGGGCCCCGGGCTGTCGAGATCTGGAGATGTGGGGTTGGGGGGGCAAGAACGGTAGGGGGCCCCTTAGGGAGCTCTCTTAGGGGCCGTTAGTTTAGTGAGCTTACCCCGCCAGAGCAGGGGAGCGCTAGAGGTAGTTGGGTAGAGCAGCCAGCAGGGAGCAGTGTGGAACCCATATCCCAGCCCCAGGTGGACCAGAGGTAAAGGGTGTGGAGGGCATAGGAGGGTGGGTGGGCAGTATGCACTCAGCCCAGGGGAGTCACAGTGCCTTAGAAGTGGCAGGGGCGAGGATCAAAGAATGGGTTCCCAGGGCTGGCAGAGAGGGTTGTGCCCCTGTTGAGGAGATGCTCTGCCAGTCCTTGCTGGTTCATAGGCATGAGAGTTTATTTTTGTACAATGGGTGGGGGTGGGGGGCACTGTACCCTTCTAAGCCCCTTCAGGGGCCCTGTAGACGTCGCTATTTTTGGTACGATTCCTGTCATCCCTGTCGCAGAGTTGTGTCCCCAATAAACAGGTGTCTTGAGGCACAGGACACTGTGTCTGTCTGCCTATGTCCTGTCCTCCTCCTTGGGCCTTTCTGTCCAGGAAAGAGGCACCTCTTCAGGCACTTATCCCCCAAAGAGTGTGGGTTTTAACCCCAGGCTTTGGCTTCGGTAGCTCTGGGGTGGGGGAGCCCAGGAACTGGCATTTAGCAAGTGGCCTAGGGGATTCTTATGCATTGTGGTCTGAGGATCTCATTTTGAAATCTGCTGGACTAGGCTGAATCTCACCTTGACTGTGACTAGCTATGCCCCCAGGAGTGGGTGCAGTATGAGAGGAGGAGTTTCGAGGGGTGCACTGAGTCTCTGGGAGCCACCGTGGAGAAGGCACTCTCTCAGGCCCAGCCCACACCCAGCTTTGGTACAGGAAGGAGTACAAGGTACCTTGTAGCCTTGGTTGTATTTTCTGTGTTCTAGTTAATGGTTGAGGGGAAGTGTTCAAGTTAGTATCACCTCAACCCAGAGGACTTCTTCTAGCTCTTTGGACACAAAGTGTGAGTAAATACATTTAATATAACAATAGTATTATAATAACATTAATTACATATGTAAAGTTTGCAGTTCCCCACCCCACCCTCATATTGGTTTGCATAGCTCCATTTCCTTATGACACCTCAGAATGGAGTCACTAGGAATTATGGTTAACCTGGCAGAGATGAGTCTTCTCAGGGAGAGTCAGGGGTGGGAAGAAGGGGAAAACGCCAGCTATCCTGGGAGGCCTGACATAGGGGCCATGCCCTGGGAGTATGCAGGATGGGGAAGGACTGGGCCAGGGATAATTACCCACCTCCAGGGTTTGAAGGCAAGCAAGTATGGCTACTTTGGTTCCTGAAGGAAGGCACCCAGTTGGGGAGAGCTACAGAGATAGTGGTAGCAGGGAAACGCGCTGGTCCTCTGACCTCTCTGTCCAGGAAGCAGAGGGAAGGAAGTCAATGCTCTTCCAGTCTCTCACTATGTCCCACTGCCAGCCCAGCCCAAAATGTGCTGAGAGGAGGGGCTGTAGCCAAGTTCTGGATTTTCTCTAGAAGCCAGGAGAGAAGAGGGACATGGGTTGGGAGAGGGAAGAGGCTAACTCCTAAGCAGCTGGGGGGAGGAAGGACGGCACATGCAGGAGGGAAGGAGTTTTGGAAGTGGTAGACTCACCCAGGTCACAGAGGCGTGGTGGGGTCACTCAAGGCTCGGGCATGACTCTTAGGGGAGAGAAACTGCGGTGAATTAAAAGGAGAAAAAATGATATCTCTTCCCTGCATCCCATCTCTCTCACTCGCTCTTTCTCACCCAGGCCTGTCAATTCACCTTTTTCCTCCCTAGAGTTCCTGAATTTGTAGATTTAATCCAAGACCAAACCAGGCTGTTGGCATTCTCCCCTTTCTATCCACTCCTGCAGTCTGCTCTTTATTAAAGATTCCTTTTCACTTCTGACCTTAATGCCTCTCAGCCAGGGGTTGGAGAGAGGAGAAAGGCAGACTGCACAATATATCCAGTCTGTAGCCTTGCTGGCAGCACAGACTCATTGGTTCTCCCTGCCCCCATGGTTGAAAAATCAGAAGAGCCCACCCAAAAAGTGGCCGAAGAGGTCACCCATTCCCAGCCCTATAGCAGGGACTTACCTGCCGGGATAGCCCTAAGATCCCTCCTGTGGCCAGAGTGGGAGTGCTGCTCCCAGGGTGGGGCGGTTGCAGGCTGGGGCTGTTTCTTGGTCCTGGGGACACATCTCCAGAAGAGTCAAGTGTTTCTGGGGCTGGAGGGGAAGCTAGGGTGAGAACAGGGTATAGAACTCCAAGATTACCTTAAGCAACCAAGCTGCTCCATCAGGGAAGAAAAAGCTCTATAGCAACAGGAAGCTGTGAGTCACCATAGCAATCCACTTGCAAGAGAACCCCCCTACCAAGAGGCAGGAAATTGTCAGCAGCGTCATTAAAGCAACCAGGGAAGAAGCGACAGGAAACTATAAGGATTGCTGAGATGAACCAGGAGGGTACAACAGGAAGCTGAGGCAGTTTCCATAGAAACCCAAGGAGAGCTAGAAAGGTACAGAGGAAGTGCTTCTTAGCAACAGGCTGCTGTAGTAGTACCCTAGCAACCAGATGGAAGGCTCTTTTAGCAATGGGGAAGCTGTAAATAGTTGTCATGGCAATGGGGCTACTTGGCTAGAAAAGGGAATTGCTCAGCAGCAAGCAGCCTGAACATCACAATGATGACCCAGCTGTTGGGGGGGAGCCACCCCTTGAGAGGTGCCTCACCCAGGGAAATTTGCTTGACGTCCAGATCCCAGGCCTCCTCCTCGACGCGGGCAGGCAGGGAGCAGGCTCCCGGTGAAAGGCCCGGAAGGGAGGGGCCGGCATGCTCAAAGGATGACACGGCCACGGAGGCCCGAGTGCGGGCGGCTGCAGAGAGTGGGGGTGAGGGGGGTGGGGTTCTGGTGTGGGAAAGCCCTCCTGACTCCCTGAAAAGACCCTCAGTTTCATAGAGGGCTTCCCAGTTAGTTGCACAATTTCTGGGAAGACATCCACTCGTCGCCCTTCCTTGCTTTCTGTCATGCCTCCCATGTGCCCTCACTGTCAAGACTTGACTTTTGGGGGCCACCCCCCAGCACTGTGGCCCTCACCTCTTCCAGTGAGCAGGGCACTCAGCGTTCGCTCCCCAAGGGCCTTGATGTCCAGGAAAGGTTTATTCCCAATGCCCATGGAGACCATCTGCTGCACTCGGAGCTCTAGGGAACAGAGACCCTGTTACCAACCTCCTTTTGCCCCTTCTCTGCTCTAGCCCCAGCATTGTTATGGTTCACTCCTCTGCTCCTTGCCAACTCTTACTCCTCCCTCTCATTTCTCGGGTGTCTCTTGTCACTCTTCCTGGTGACTGTCACAACGTGGATGGAGATGTGGTCCTCAACTTCCTCCTCAAACATCTGTCTCTTTTCTCATGTATGTTGCATCCTGCCCATTTACCATTCCAGCTGCCCAACTTTTCTTCTGATACTCATGTCCTTTCCTTTATCTTGGGTGTTAAGAGCAAAACTCACATTTTTACACACCTTTACAGCTTATCAAGTGCTTCCATATATATCACCTTATTTAATTCTCCCCATTACACTGAGATGTAGATATTCCTTTCCATTTTTTTTCAGATGGGTAGAATGAGGTTCAGAGAATTCAAAACAAAACCAGCAAAAACCCCAAAACAAAAAAACGAGCCCAGGTCACACAGCAAGTAAGTCTGGAACCCAAGTCCAGTGCTTACTTGCTCTTTTGGCCAGCCATTTGTTCTTGTTTCCCTGAAACTTGCTGGATTCCTTTTTCCTTTTGGTTCACCTTAGACTAATCTGTATCTCAGCAGTCTCTCAAATTGTATCTTGAATCTTCTCATAAGTCATTCTTCTTTCTTCATCCTGCACCCTGTTTTCCTAACTGGTCTCCACTCTTTCCAGCTAACCTGCCACAACCTCGACCCCAAGCACACACTCCCCCAGCTCTGCCCATTACCCTTGTTATGAGCTGCCTGTCTCCACAGCAGCTGGGCGATAGAACTTGTCCACTTGAGTTTGATCTCTGGTGAAGCTGCCTGTAGAGTGTATGCTTCCCGTGCCCGCCGCCGCCGAAACCACAGCTCAAAGCAGAGCCCGCTGTCCCCGATGTTTTCTGTTAGCCCCATGTCGGCAGTCTGGGAAAGAGAGGAAAAGAGTGGGTAGCATGGAGTGAGGCCTGGCTAGATGGTACCACATGGAAAAGCATCACACTTAGCCTGGCATCTGGTAGATGTTCAGTAAATGTTTGCTCAACACCTACCATGGGCCAAGTGTTCTCCATTTAGTCTCCATAGCAACCATAATTTATAGAAGGGAATGCCCAGAGATACGAAGCAACTTGCCCAAGGGTTTATCATAGCTTATTAGAGAAGGAAGGTTCAGACCCATGTCTGTGTTACTCCAAACCTAGGCTTTTCCTTTATACTGTACTCCCTCCACCCCAAAAAAGCTGGAACTAGTATATGGGGACAAAATCTAGAAACCCTTAGAATTGTGCCACATAGCCATAGGTTGCTATTGGTATTTATCTTGATACCAGGGCTGTTTCCCTAAAGCAAGGCCTCCCTCCTCTTAGCTTCTTCAGTTCTGTCATGTTAAGCTAGGCATGCAGTGCTCTTTCTCATCTCCCCGGGACCATTCCTGACTCAAAAGGCATGGGCGTTCTTAATGGGGAGGGTCCTCCTTTCTGGCTTGGAATGCCTCATGAGTCTCCTGCATGAATGAGAAGGAAAACCCCAAGGACTAAACTGAGATGGACTTCTATCATCCTGACACCCTAATTGATGGTTGGCTACAGGCTAAAGCCTGTTCCAGATGCAGATGCCGAACCTGGGTTTGGGCTGAATTTACAGAACATCCTGAGTTCTCCAGAAGAGGATGACTTCCTGCCCCATTCCTCTCTACCCCTCCTTCCTGCAGGTGTTGTACCTTAAAGGCCTGCTTGTAAACAAAGGTCTCTGACCCCCCCTCAGAGCCCTTGAGCTTGCTGAACAGGAGAAGATGCTCAAAGAGAAAGACATGGCGAAGGCACTTCTTTCGGCCACAGATGACTGTGAAGGGGTCCCGGTGCAGGAGCTGTCCTTGTTCCTTCAGATCTGTCTGGATAAAGGAAAAGGAAAGGTTATTGGCTCTGGAGCCCTCTGTGTATATTTTATGGGAAGTAAAAATGGGATTTATAGGGCAAGGGCCTAATGACTAATTCTCTGGCAGGAAATCAGGGAAGCCCTTGGCCTAGAATCCACCTACGGTCACTGTGCACAGCACACCTGGCCTAGCAGAACGGCCTACCTCTGAAGACGGAAGGCACATTGCGTAGTAGGGTTTACAGCCTCTCATGGGGAAGCCTTTGAATGTTGGGGACCAGAGCACCCTTTTGCCCCAGGAAGGGAATCGGCAAAGAATTGATGGGGAAAGAAGTCTATCCCAGAGCAGGAAGGTTTTCAACCTGTTCTTGAACCTCAGGGCCGGAAAGAGATTAGGTAAAGGAGAATAAGGTATGTGTTGAGTGTTGAGATGCAGGAAGAAGTGCAGAGTAGATAGAGAAAGATAAGAATTAGAAAAGGAATAGGTAAGCACAGGAAGATGTAGGATCATGGGATGTCGGGCAGGATATAGCTTGTTTATAGATGAGGCAACTGAAGCCCAGTGAAAAGTTCAGTGACTTGACTACAGCCATCCAGCTGATTAAAAATTATAGCTTGGGGCTCCCGGACCTTGAGTCTGGTTCTCTTGTCACCGGCCCACAGTGCTGCTAAGGCCACAGGGCTCGGCAGTTTGAGCTGCAGTGACCGGAGCCTGGCCTTACCTCGCAGCCACGCACGGCCTCCACGGCCAGCAGGTCTCTGCCACGGGTCTCTTGTTCCCGAAGCAGCTGCACTGCAGCCCCAAGGGCCTGGCGCTCAGAGCTCAGTTCAGGCCCCGCTTCCCTTAGGAGCTCCTCCAGGAGCTGCCCATACCGAGCCAGCTGCTCCAGGGGCTGCTGCAGGGCCCTGGGCAGGTGCGGACCACTCTCTGTGGAGCCCTAGGTTGGGAAGGAGACAGACAGGGATTAGGGGAGGGTCCAGAGCTGGGGGGCCTGCTCTGTGGGGAGGGTGGGTGGTACTCCAGGCTTTTGGGAATAGATGAAGCTCAGATATGCCCAAAGGTAAGGTAAAAAACCTTTCCCAGAGAGCAATGCAGGGGATTCAGTCACCCTCTATATCTTGATGGGTAGTAAAGGAGGAATACAAATAATCCCTTATATTCTCCGGCTTTTAACTTTTGAAGTCACTCTCACATCTTTTGTTGTGAGGTCTTTTGATCCTCCGAGTACTCTGTGAATTAGGTATAATGAATATTTCCCCCATTTACCGGTGTAGAGTAACCAAGAGGCACAGAGGAACCAAGCATCTTGCCGAGCAGTTCCTCAGGTAGACTAGATAAGAACCTAGGTTCTGGGAGATCATCTGGGCACATTTAGAAAAGCTTTTTCCCCCTGAGAGATTTTTGAGCTTGGGTGGGTTTTAGGTCTTCCTGGGCCCTCCCTTCTCATGAGGGTTGGAGAAAAGGTTACCTTGGTTGTGGGGCCAAGTGCAGCCAGAGCATTGTCCAGTTTATGCCGGTGCTTCACGTACTGAGCGTAAAGGCTGAACTGGTCCCCCTGTGCCAGCACAGAAGAAGTAAGCCATCCTGCACACAAGCCCCTTCCTCTCCTCCTCCACACCCTCATTGTAGTCCAAAGGAGGGGCAGGGTCACCAGGGAGCACTCGTCTGCGAGGGAATGATGGGCTCCCGTGGAGAGAGAAGGCCAGGCAGCACTTGTGGACAGGGACACACAGGCTGAGTAAGTCCCGAGGGGCCCACAGAATAGCACTAGGCCCGAGTCCTGGACCACCCATTTTGGTGGGGATGGGGTTGAGAGGACACATGCTGAGGAGAGGCTCAAGTGGGTGGGGCTGAAACATGATCCAGAAGAAGTTTTATAGGATCACTTACATGGCGAAGGAAGCAGGCCCCAATTCGCAGGGGGTGGGCGGCACAACCCTGAAGCTCCCGCAGGAAGTGTGTCCGATGGAAGCTGCGAAGCCTCTCCCGGACACTCAGGGCGGAGGCCCAGGTGCCCCGTAGTTCAGGGGTCAGCTCATACCCAGGAGGTGGCACTGGCTCACTCAAAGTGGCCACGTACTCCTGCTCACAGGCAATCAGCTCAGACACCAGGCGTTGCTGTGCACTGCAGGTATAAGAGTGGGAGAGGAGACCGGCATGGGAAGGGGTCACCACCCCCAACAATGTCATATTCTTTCCCTGCTGGGCAGTTGGGTCTGCCTCTTGGGCACCAATTGGGCTGGACCCTCACCTGATGCTTCGCTTGCGCTCCATCCGGGGGGTGCCTACACCCCAGGGCCCATCTGGCCCCCCAGACCGGCCTAGCAGCACGTGTTCCCGGGGTGAGCATGTCCTATCTACCACCTCGGTACTGGTGACCTCCAGGCCTCGGATCAGCACAGCCCTCGGTGGTCTGCCCTCTGCTTCCGGAGCCAGTTCAGGGCTCTCCTCCTCAAAGTCCTCCCCACAGGGAGCCAGGGAGCAGTGGGATGGGGCTGCCAGTGGCCCAGGGCTGCTGGAGAGCAGGAGGGAGCTGAGGCTGGGTGCGGGGCTGTGGGGACCCTGCTGAGCCCCTCCACTGCTGGCACTGTCTGTCCGCCGTCGCCGGTGGCCTCGTGGACTGGCTTCCTCTCCCAGCTGCTGCTGAATCCTCCTCTCCAGCTCTTGGCAGCGGGCCCGGCAGCGGCCCCACTCTCGCAGGGCAGCTGGGCTACCCAGATCCAGGGCCAGGGCCCGCATCTCCTGGAAGGTGCCAGCGCTGGGCTCTGGGGCTCGCCGCAGGGCCAGGGCTGCCAGTACTGCCTCCCGGCCCGGCCCTGCTCCTGCCAGCCTGGCGGAGCCTTCATCCACCCACTCGTGTGCCTACGAGACAAAAGAGGTTGGGAATCAGGAGAGGAAGGAGTGAGGTCTTGTACTGCTCCCACATGCTGGCCTCTTTCAAGATGCGTTCCCAATGCCCTCACCCTCCTAGTCCTCTCAGAACATGCCCCTCACTATTCCAGCATCCCTGCCTGACCACACCGCTCTAAGCTGTATGGAAACAGCAGCCTAGGTGAAAGAATAGCCAATACTTACACAGAATTTATCAGTGGCAGGCTCTGCACTAAGTGCTTTTTATATATGGCTTGTATAATCCTCGCAGGGCTGCTGGCACACTCAGCTTTGGTATCTTGTCCCAGGCTGTTTAGCAAGTAGGTGGCAGAGCCAATAGTTAAAGCTAGGGAGATGGCCACCTGAGTCCCTGCTTTTAACAACTACCCAATCAGCCTCTCCAGGCAGAAGAACGATAATGGTGGCCATAGAAGAAGGGGGCTGCGCACACACCTGCTGGAAGAAGCGCTGTAGCCGCAGGGCCCGGTGGAGGCCACTCTCAACCTGCTCCAGCCTCTGTTCAAAGATATCCAGAACCTTCTGGGAGGCAGTGTCCTCTTCCAGGGAGAGAGTCTCCCGTGCCTGGGCCAGGCGCTCCTAGAGAAGGGAGGCTGTGCTCAGGCCTGGCCCTCTTTCCCACGCAGTCTCCTCCTTCCTCCCCAATGTCTCCTCTCACCTGCCACCTCCCCCTTCTCACCTGAACCTCAGCACTGAAAGCCTGGAATCGGAGCTCTGTCTCCTGCAGGGCAGACAGGCAGTCCCCGGGTGCCCCGAAGCTCGCCAGCTGCTCCTCCCCTGGGCCTGAGAGCCACTGCAGCACCTGAGCAAATAGGGTGGGAGAGCAGGGCTGTGAGGGAGGAGGAGGCCTTGCAGAAGGAAGGAAAAGGAAAGCTGAGACCCGGCTCCAAGCCCACCACCCCAGTCAGCGGAACCTTGGGCGAATCGTTTCATCTCAGCTGTAAAGTGGGAGTGCTAACAGTGAGTGGTGGTAGTTTCCACAAAGCCAAGTGAGAAAGTGAAAGATCTTTGTAAAGCACCAGATGAAGGGGAAGCTGGGCTGGCAGGAAGCACTGAGGCAGGCAGGTTAGGGTTCCAGGGATGTATCTCAATATGAAATCGATAAAACTGGTGTGAGGAAGGATGAGAGGAAGAGTATCGAAACAAGGGCCAGGAGAAACTTCACCTTTATCAAGCCCAGTGATGGGTGTGCAGGGTACCCAGGGACCAGGCTTGGGGAGAGGGCTCAGGAAATGATTTTGTGCGTGTGTGTGTGTGTGTGTGTGTGTGTGCACGCGCGCGTGTGCAGCTCTAGTTGCCTATTATGGGCTCTAGGGACTCACTGGTTCTGGGACATTTGACCAAAAAGAGATGGTACTTTTTTCCTCTGAAGAAAGGCTGGAAGCTGGGTGAGACTGCTTGAGGATAAGTTGGATGTTCCTAATTACAGGGCCAACAATGAGCACTTCCATAGTCCTTTGCTGAAATCATCTGATCATCCTAACACCCCTGTAAGTGTGATTAGCATCCCCATCCTACAGATGAGGACTTGGGAACTCAGAGAAGCCTTAAGACTTGTCCAACATCTCCTAGCAGAGCTAGAACTCAAGCTGAGCACATTAGACTTCAAATCCTGTGTGTTAACGGTTTTTAAACAGTGGGAGAAAACAGGTAATAAGCAAGCAAGCAGGCAAGCAAACAAACAATAAGATATACAACCCCTTGGATACTGGGGTGGAGGGGCCAATATGCAGAAATCCCAGGAAACAGCCCTGCCACTACCCCCACACCCTCCCTTTTGTCATTGGCCCTGAATTGCCCATTCCCCTGCTGCCCACATGCAGGCCCGTGATGTGAATTCACTCACCATGCTTGGAACTAGGGAGGAGCAATCAGATTTCAAAGCCTCCTCTACCCCACATGGTAGGGTTGAAGGGAAATCTATAAGGAGCTCTTAACCACAGGAGAGAAGCCAGCCTTATAGCTGAATCTTCCCCACAAATACGCCTTGGTTCTCAAGGCATTTAGGGCTTCCATTGCCCTTTCTCTCCGAGGGGCTTTGCCAGCCTCAGGTTTGGTGGATGACATTGTATAAAGAGTTGAAGGGGCATGGGTGGCAGAATAGGTGAAGAGCTGGTATCAACAGACATTTACTATTCTTAAGCTAAGGAGGTAGGCACTCCAGGATCAACCAGCTCTTCCCAGAACCCCCTAGGACACTGAGCATCTCTCGAAATCTTTAAGGATACTTGATCAAACATAAACAGTGGGGAGGGGGAGATCTGGCTTCTCTTCTTTGCTGGTCCTGTGATGCTATCTCCCTCTTGTTGAATCTCACACTGACCATGACCAACATCCGGGGAGGCGAGGAGAAAGGGAGGGCCAGTCAACCAAGGTTAGGAGAACACTATCAACTGATCAGTGAAAGTGGGGTGCTGGAGGCCAGGCCCCCAGACTGAGTGAGAGGTCCAGGGGTCCTGGGTCACCTGCTGGAGTCGGTGTAGGCGTTGCCGCTGCTCCCGCTGTTGCACGCGCAGGTTGGACAGGCACACGAGCTGATGAATGGCTTCATCTACCTCCTGGTACAGTGTCGCGGGGCCTGGGCCCTCCAGCCTGGTGAAGGAGTAGGGCAGAATAAACCACTGCCCTTGCTTGTCAATCCCCTCCACCCTCATTCCATCCTTCATCCCAACAAGAGAGGTGGCGTAGCATGGCGGGTCGTTGTATGGGCCTGGATTTGAATGCCGACTCTTTCAATTACTGACTAACCTTGGCCAACACATTTACCATTTCTCACCCTCCAAATCCCCATTTGAAATTGTAACTAGCATGTAGGGACCTTGTGAGGGTTATGAGATAATAAGTGGAAAAGTAGGCTCAGTAAAAATGTTTTCGCAGCTAAGGTTTATTGGCCACCTTTAGTTTGCGTCCCCCCCACCCCCCCGTTCCACCTGCCCCAGCACACCCGTCCCTCATACTTGCTGCTGTGGGTGGAGCGCAGCCTCATCAAGATGGCCCCCCCATCCCTCTGCAGCTCCGACAGCCGGGGATCTGCCAGCACCTTCTGTAGGGGCTCAGGCATTCCTACCGCCTCCTGGGAGCAGGGAGCAGTAGATGGTTGGGGCTCCACCAGAGAGTCCTCACCCCGTACCCTGTTGTCCCATCTCATTTCATACCTCTCCCTCTGGCTCGGCCGCTCCCTCCAGTTCCGCAATGGCTTGCCGTACAGAGCCCAGCACACCTCGGCACAGATGGCACAGCCTTTGCACTTCCTGAAACACACACACACACGCACGCATGGATGGAGTCCAGGGACAGAGTGAGGGTAAGGAGCCTCAGCTCTAGGGTGCATATGGGGCAGCTCCAGAGACTTTTATGGAGGCAACCCTGGCTTCAGTTCCTGACTTTGTTGCTTACTAATTGTACGACCTTGGGCAGGTCTGGAAACCTCCCTGAACCTCAGTTTCCTCAACTGTAAAGTCCAGATAAGACATATGGGATTTTGTGAGGTTTAAAGAGATGCTGCTACATAAGCACCCAGCATGGGCCTGGCACATTGTGCAGCTTAGTAAATGTGAGTCTCCTTTCCTCTGTCTGCACTGAGTCCTCACCCTATAAAACCCTCCTCTCAACCTATTTAGATCCAGGTCCCAGGTACACAACTTAGAGACCATGTTACAAACCTCCTTTAATACTTGGCTTAGATCAGGTTTACATCTCTTCTCTTGAATACTCACAGCACTTAGATTCACAGAATCAGAGATGATATCACAATGGATGTCTTTTGTGGGAGAGAATCCTGAGGCAGGTACAGAAAGGCACTGTCTCAGGAAGTGGGGGACAGTAACTTACCCAAGGTCACACGGAACCAGAACCGGACTTACTGACTCTCAGTTCTTTCAGAACCCCAGTGATACTATTTTGCAATGTTCTTTAGTTGTTTCTGACTTATCTCCCACAAAAAATCATATGCAGCTTAATGTCATATTAAGAATTTATTTAAGGCCAGCCAGGCGTGGCTCAGCGGTTGAGCATTGACCAGGAGATAAAGGTTCGATTCCCGGTCAGGGAACATGCCTATGTTTTGGGCTCGATCCCTGGTCAGGGGCATGCAGGAGGCAGCTGATCAATGATGACTCTCTCATGATTGATGTTTCTATCTCTCTCTTCTCCCTTCCTCTCTCTGAAATCAATAAAGATATATTTAAAAAAAAAAAAAAGAATTTTTTAAGCCCTGGCCAGCGTGGCTCCATTGGTTGGAGCATTGTCCTGTGCACCGAAAGGTTAGGAGCTTGATTCCAGTCAGGGCACATATCTGGGTTGCAGGTTTGATCCCTGGGGGCAACCAATTGATGTACTTCTCTCACATCGATGTTTCTCTCTCTCCCTTCCTCTTTCTCTAAAATCAATTAAAAAAAAAAAGAATTTATTTAACATATTCATCCCATCTCCTCAGTAGCCAATGCATGGTACATGCACAATATTTTGCTCGTGGTTTGTGAGCCATAAGTATACTTGTTGAATTGAATGCGAGGGCAACCACTTTTTCCCAACCCCTTGGCTATGTCTCAGGTCTGCCTTGTCTCCTAGAATGTTCTCAGCTGGGTCATTCTTGGTTCGCAGTGTCCTGGGTGGAGGAAGGGTAGCTTACCTGGTGTATCTCTACCCAGTGGCTGGAAGAGGGTTCCCTGTGACCTCCCAAGTTCCACTGCAACTCCTCTGGCTTGACCAATCTTTTCAGATCATTCTCTGACAACAACTCAGCACCCTGTAGACATATGAAGGCAGGGGGTTTCTCTCATGGGCACCACCCTGGGGTCCCAGTTAGCCTCTTCTCTCTCCACTACTGAGGGGCACTGGGTGGGAGTGAGGGGCTCAAACCTGAAATCCACGGAGCTCAGTCGGAGGATCATTATGACTGAGAAGCAGCAGCCGCTGAATGAGGCGGGGCTCTCCTGAGTCCTGAAGGAAGAATAACCCCAAATTGTGGGCAACTGGGTGGACTTGGATGGCCACTAAGGAAGAGTTAGGATCAGGAGAAGTACCTGTCTCAAGGGGTTGGTTACCTGAAGTTGACTCAATACAGGAATGAGTGCTGGAGGCAGGGGAGGTGCCTTGCGAAGGTCCAGCAGGACGGACAGCCCCAGTGTCTGTAGATCAGGCCTGTGGGGGCAGAAGAGCCAGGGAGGCACTGTGTGTGTTGTGTGTGTGTGTGTGTGTGTATGTGTGTTGGGGGGATAGAGGTATAGGGTCTGGCTTTAGTGTTACTAGTTCTCAGAAGTTCCTAGTATGTTTGGGAGGCAAAGGGCAAAGGGCCAAGGGCCAAAGTCTGAGATATGTGTCCAAGAAGCAGTGTGACCAAGCAATCAAGAGTCTGTATTCATTTGGCTATTGGGTCACAGGATCAGGGTCTAGAAAATTAAGAATTCTATGCTCTGGAGGGTATAAATTCAATGCCAGCATGTAGCATGGTGCCTAATAGGTTCTTGGTGCTCAATAAATAGCTGTTGAATAAGTGAGTCAATGTCCTGATAATCTAGGTAGTGTCTTAGGATATTTAAAGTCAGCAGTGTTGATTTTAAGGATTGATATAGGTATCCTGGAGGTTAGGGATCAGTAAAATCACAAGTCAATGACTTGAAAATCTGAAGGTCGAAGAAGTAGGTGTCCTAGATGTCAGGTGGTCAGTGTCTTGAGAAGAGAGGAGGTCAAAGTCCTCATGACCCAGATTAGTGTCCAGGGTGCCAGCAATGGGCCTCCGTTACCTTAGCAGTGAGTGCAGGTAATGAAGAGCAGTGATCAGCGTGTCTCGGGAGGGTGGGGGCTCCTCAGGAGGGGATGGTGGGGTAATGGTCAGCAGAGCTCGCCCACTCTGGTCGACCCCTCCTGAGGACACAAAATGGCCAGGTTGTCCTGGCTGGGGGCAGGCCTTGGCTACCTCCCGTCCACCCTGTCTCCCTCTGCAGCCCACCTCAACTGTTTCTTTTTCTTTGTCCCCCCACTTTCCCTTCAATCACTGATGCTCACTGACCAGTCAGGGCGAGGAATCCAGATGCCATCAAGTCCCAAGCTATGTCAGGGTCATCAGAGATGGAGACTGGAGGTGCCTCTTCCGGGATCCTGTCCCCTTTCACTTCCTTTACAGTTTCCAGGGGAGGTGTTGGGGAGTCCGAGGGGAGCCCTTCAGGGCCTGTGGGTCCTGCACAGACACAGACAGAGCTATGGGCCTGAAATGAGACAGAGTATGGCTGTTCCATTCCCAGGCTCCCCTGTTTCTCCTCCAGCCCCTTATGGAGGCCTAACCCACACTGGCCCTTGCTCCATTGGCCTCATTATCATCTCACCTGCCACGCACACCAGACTCGGGCCCTTCTGTTCTCTCTCTCTGGCCCTCTCTTCTAAAGGCCCACAGGCTTCTGGGGGCTGCGGCTCTTTTTCCTCTTCTGGTACAAGCTCCTCTTTCAGTTCAGACTCTGGCTTCTCCAAACCTTGAAGCTCCTCCTTAATCAGGCTGCCTCCAGGAAGCTCATGCTCATTTGGTGAGGACAGGTTTACAAGGGCTTCTTGTTGGCTGGTCTTTTCATTGTCCCCAGGGTTCAGTGAGATAGGAACACTGTCTCCTCCCCGGCTAAGAGCCCCTCTGCCAGCAGCTCGCTTCTTTCTCCGGTTTCCTTTGCCTGTTCTCCGAGGGGTGCCTGGTGGTCCTTCAGCTCCCTGGCCTGCTCCTCCCCCAGCCTCCCCTGGCCTCAGGGGACAAGATTCAGAGGCTTCCCCCAGAGCCTCTGCTGGGGGCTCAGGTACCTCCAAAGCTGCTGCCTCTGGGAGAGCCTCAGTTCCGGGGGGAGACCCGGGGGAAGCTCCACTGCTACTCCCCTCACCGGGTGGGCGTGCCCCATCCTGGTCCCGAGGCCCCAGGCCCTTCTGGTGCATCCATGCTCGGTGTCTGCGGTGCCGGCCCTTCCCTCCAGCGCCCTTTCGGGTGGGTACTGTCCGGGTCCTGGAGAGGCCCGAGGAGCCCTCAGCATCTATGGGGCTCTCCCTCATGGGCAGTGTCACCTCCAGCAGTTCCACATACTCGCCCTCAGGTCCTTCAGCAGGGGCATTGTGCCCATCCCCAGGACTCCTGGTGCCCAGGGCGTCCTCAGGGAGTGGAGGGCTGGGGAGCCCTGGGGGTCCGGAGGGCAGTTCTGGGGGCAGCGTGCTTGGCCGATGTCCTACCATGAGGCTTCCTTTGTGCACAAATCGGGGGCAGATGAGCTCAGCCCAGGGCAGCCGCTGAATCCCAGAGGGCGCAGAGAGTAGGCAGGTAGTGAGGCGACCTGTTGGCCGGTCCTTATTGATGCCTTGTAGCCACTCAGGTGTGAATAGGTAGGGACTAGCCTCATTTGGCACAGGCAGCTCCTGCACACGCCCACCCCCTGGGGCCAGGCACTTAAGTACCAGGCGGGGTGCTTGGGCTGCTGAGGGCACCACTTGCAGGTAGAAGTCCCCTGGACACAGCAGCTGCCAGGGCAGGGCTGCTAGCTGTACCACTACCTGCTCATGCAAGCAGAGGGGCCAGCCCTCATGGAAGAAGAGGAAACCGCTGTACTGGGCCTGGGGAGAGAGATGGGAGGTTGTGCTCAGGCCTCTGTTGATGAAACCAACAGGAGGGGGCAGTTAGAATGGGACCATCTTAGGCAGGAATGGCCTCATGCCTGGTGGGTTATAACCCCAGGGGAGCAGGAGGTGTTCATGTGGCAGAGGAAGGGTTTGGGACTGGTCGGTTTTCTGGTGGTAGGAAGCTAATTCCATGTGTGGGAGTAAGAACTGAGTCATTACAAAGATGTGGTCAACAGATACCACTGTCTTGGAGGAGTCAGAGACTCTTAAGAGGTCTTTACAGCTATAGAAGTGAAGGATCTCTGTTGAGCCACATCTGGAGGAGTTAGTATTTTGAAAATTGATATGAGGGAAAAAATGTCTGGAATTGAATCTGTAGGGAGTTGATATTTCTTAGGGGTTAATTTTTGAGGAAGATGAGGGTCTGTGTGTTAGTATCTGAGGGGCAGTGACTCTGCGGAGATCAGTATCATGGAGGTGCCATCTCTGGGTGGGGGAAAATTAGTCAGTCTGCCTAGTCTCTGGAGTGAGACAGAGGATCTTAAGGGAGAAAAAATGGGTGCACAGCGACTCACACAGGCTTCCTGCTGGACCTTGGCAAGCAGATGTTTGGCAGGCACCAGGAAGTCCAGTGTGTACCTCAGCGCATCCTCCCGGTAAGTCCTTTCTACCACCTGGAACACCTGGCCCAACAGCGTGGGGGCTGTTGCCTCGAAGGGTGGGTACAGCGCGGCGAGCGTGCTCTGCACACAGTCTTCCACTGGCTCGGGCTCCTGGGAGAGACAAGACCAGGCTGCAGATCACCCAAGCATGGCTCCTTGGGAGCCGTGCTGGTGTGGGGCTGGCTGTGTCACCCTGGGGCCCCTTTGCGTTCACAGAGAGGTCACTCAGGAAATGCTGGCTGAATGAGCTCAGGATGGGAGTGGAGCCGGGCCAGTCAGAGTGCACAGGCCTTGTAGTATTCTCCATGACAGAGCTCTGAGACCTTGGCTTTGGAGATCCAGGGAGAATTTGTGACTCTCTCTGATCAGGGCCATCACTGATTCTTGTGAATCAGGGTGATTGCATAGGCCCTTCCCGGGAGAGTAGAGACGGCTTCTGGGCCATCAGGGAACTGACTTATGGAGAGTGGGGGTCTTTCACACAGCCATTCTGCAAGCCCTCCTCACAAGGTCTTCCATCCAGAGACCCCATCTTTAAAAAAAAATTAAATAGTTTAATTTTGACCAACAATACAACATCTTAGGCCATCCATTTAACTTCTATACCTCAGTTTATTTTCCTGTAGGATGGGTGATATTTTTATTGTTTTCACAGTTAAGATATACATTTAATTGTTCTATATCCATTTTAAAACTTTTTAAAATGCAAAAGTATTAATTGTGAATGAAAAAGAGGCTACATAGCAGACCTGACAAGCTCAGTGACCAAGAGTAACCACACATAATGATAAATTCCCAGTTGGGTAGGTCATGGTGGGTAGTGAAGTGCCAGGTCTATAGCTTCCTTAGTAAAAGTTTTTTTACCTTAATAGAGCCCTGTCCATTGTTCCTATACATCTAGGATAACATACCTTTGAGATGCCAGAGTAATCTTCATTTCCAGACAACTTGAAGGCATCACCACCCTCAGGAGAGAGAAGGTGCACCAAAACTCTGCCTATCTTGTTGCCTGCATGTCATCTCGTTACTGTAATGTTAAATGTTCACTACCCTGAACCCATCAATGTAAGCGAAGTATGTATCTCTCCAGTTTGATTTTTATTCAATCCCAGGGATTCCCCTCTCCCCTCTTTACTTTCTCCCACTTCCTTAATCTACCACCAATGGATTTCATGTAACCTTTCTTACAATTTCTCTTTTGATTCTAAATGTAAAAAAGGGAATGCCAAAGTGCCCTTCTCAGGAGCATTTTCTCAATCTATTGAGATCTTGCTTCCAGGCATGTCTTCAGTTTGGCTCAAATAAACTCTTAAAAAATTAAAAAAAAAATTATTTAAAAATATTTTAAATTGAATTTATTGGGATGACATTGGTTAATAAAAACTATATAGATTTCAGGTATACAGTTCTACATCATCTGTATATTGTATTGTGTGTTTACCATCCCAAGTAAAGTGTTCTTCCATCACCATTTATCCCCCCTTTCACCCTCTTCTACCTCCCCCCCTTCCCTCTGGCAATCATCATACTGTTGTCCATGAATCTTTTTTTTTCTTTCTTTGCTTAATCCTTTCAATCTTCTCACTCAGCCCCCAACCCCTTCCCCTCTGACAGCTGTCAGTGTTCTCTGTATCCATGAGTCTGCAGAGACCCCCCATCTACATGCCACCACCCATGAATCTTAAGCTAGAGATGGTGGTGGATGGGAGGGAGGACTAGCGGGTTGTGTATCTTGAAATTTTCTAGCACCCCCTCACCCCGCTCCCAGAGTGCCTATGAAGCAATCACCCATTCCAGAGCATGTGGGATTGGGTTACAAAGAACTGGGTGGGGACAGTTGTAACAGGAAAAAGTCACAAAAGGAACATGTGGGGAAGGGAGGAGCAGGCATTGATGGTATGTATTGGAGCTGAAATCTTTTCTGATTCCAGCAGGACCGCTCTGCCAATATCCACCTGGAGCCACAGTCCCAAGACTCAGCCTAACTTCTTTGAAACTCACCTCCTAAGCGAATCAATGAATCTTTCTCCATCCCACACTCTAAACAACTGCCCCTTAGGCTAGTCCTCTGCAAACTTTTTTCTCCTTCCAGATGGCTTTGAAGTTCCTTTTACCAGATTTATTTGCTGTAATTGGGCAAGGGGATGCTCACTGCAGTTCTTCTAGTCCTTACCTACCCGCCCCCCAGTCCCGCCTTCGCCCTGAAGACAAAACTGCAGACCGTTTTACTTTGAGTCCCTCCAGCCAGAGTTGCCTGCCGGCCCCGACCTAGAGAGGCTAGGGCAGCCACTCCAGAGGGCCATTCAGTGCGTCACACAGAGACCCAGCCCCTAGGTGTGTGGGCGAGCAGACAGACCCCCCAGTGTTCCGGGGACCCGGCCAGCGCGGTGGGCGTGGGTGGGGGGCAGGGCGGAGATGGGCGGGCGGGTGAGGGGGGTTAGGCAGAGTGGGCTGTCCGCTCTGAGGCCTGGAGCGGGGATCTAGAGCTGGTGCAGCGAGGCAGCTGCAACCCATTAGGGGCGGTGAGCTCATGGCTGAGCGAGAGTCTCAGCCACAGGAAACAGCACCGGCAGGAGGGGAGGAGGGGTCTGGGGTGGGAGGCGGCGGGCAGGAGCACAGAGACCAGGCCTTCAGCGGGCCGGGACCAAAGAAGAGACAGAGAGACTGACTGAGTCAGCTCTCCCTGGCCCAGTTCCTCTTTCTTCTCGCTCCAGCCTCGCTGCCAGGGGGTGCCCTTACTTTAGTATAGGAGCAGCCTGGTAGTGCTCCTCCCCCTTCTCCACTCCCCGCAGGGAGCGCCCCCTGGCAGGGCCTCTCCCCCTCCTCCACTCGCCGCAGTGAGCAGCCCTTAGGCCGTGTCTCCACTACCCCACCCCCGCAGCGGACTCTCCCTGGCAGTGCCCACTCCTGCAGTGATTCTTCAGAGAATACTTCTGGAGTGAAAGTTCGCAAGACCATGTCCACTCCAGTTGGTATGGGCTTCCCCTTAACTGTGCCCTCTTGCTTCCTGGGCCTTGAGTGGCTGCTGCCAGGGCCCCCTACCCTCTACTGGGAGCTCCCACCGATGCTCCCTCCCCTTTGCAACGGGAATGCCCTAGCACCGCTTCTGTTCCCTGCAGCATGAGCTCGCCCCCTCCCCCCGCCCCAATCCCTGTCTGCTTTAGCAGCGTCACGCCCCCTGACACTGAGAGCCCCCTCCCCATTCCGTCCACTATCCTGAGGCCACCTCTCTTCTCCGCGGGAATTTCCCTCTTTGGCTCTGCCTGTGGCCCTAGCCCAGCCTCAGCTGTAGCCGGTCCCCCAGGGCCGGATGGGTGGGTCCGGCTCACCGGGCTGGGGACTGGGATGGGAAATGGTAGTTCCAGGCAGGTCAGTTCTCATGACCTGAGGCTGGGCCCCTTCCAGGGCCGCTGCAGCACCCAACCCGTAGGAGGGACCAGGAGGGGGAGGGAAGATCCTGCAAAGGAAGGCACAGGTCAGGACGGAGGAGGGCGAAAGGAGGTGTGTGGATTAGGGGAGAGACCAAAGGGAGAATGGGGGAAGGGGCGGGGAAGAAAGAAAGGGCACTACTCGGTGGGGACGAGCCAGACAGTGGGGCAGACAGATCAAAGAAAAGAAAGGGGGATGGGAGGGAGGAGAGTCCCAGGAGCGCTCAAGAGTCCCAAGCAGGCGTCAGAGGCACCAAGCTGGGGGCTGGCGGCCCAAAGCGGACTGCGCGACGGCGGAGGGGACCCGAGGGTTGCGTTGCGGGACTCACCATGGCTCAGCGCGGTTTCGAGTCCGACGCTAGGGCCGGCGGGCGGGGCCGGGCGCGCCGCCGCCTCGCTCCCGCCGCTCGCGTCTCACCCCGTCTGGCTGGGGGACAGCTCCGGCCGCGGCGGCGCTCGGCTCGCTCGGGCTCCCAGGCCGAGGGGCCCCGCGAGGGAGGGCCGAGACGGCCGCCCCTCCCCGCCCCGCCTTTCAGTGCCCGCCTCCGACTCCGCGCCGGACCCCCTGCCGGGACTCCCCCTGCCGGGACTCCCCTCGCGCGCGGAGCCTCTCCGCGACTTCCCAGATTCCCGCAGCGCTCGGCCCCGCTCTCCCGCAACCCTCTTCCTCCTCCCACCCACCCTCCAGTGGGGAGGCGGCTGCGACCCTGACCCTCGGAGGCCCGCCTGGCCGAAGATGCGCTGCTTTTCCCGCCACCGCCTCGCTCTCCGCGGGATCTGTTTAGTCCGGCAGATCCAGAGGCTGGGGCTCCGAATTCCCTGGGGTCCCCAGCCTAGGACTGCGGTCGTTTGGCGACCGGAAGCCTCCTGTCTCTAACTCGCCTGGGAATCTCTTCTCCCGTCGGCTGCCCGACGTGGGCACAGCCTGGGGCTCAGAAGAGACACCCCCCCCCCCCCCCGCCCCAGGCCCCTGCCAGCCCCGGGCGGAGCGCAGGGCAGGGAAATCACGGGATTCCGCCCCTCAGGGGCTCGCCGCCCTCCTCTTTCCCCTCTCTTCTCCTCAGTCCTCGAACATTCTGGCTCCCACAATGGGCTCCTCTGTTCGGCCTGGGGAGGGCGGGGTTGTGGGGGGCTGTG
The DNA here is from genome assembly GCF_054644295.1 of Miniopterus natalensis. Classification (NCBI taxonomy): domain Eukaryota; kingdom Metazoa; phylum Chordata; class Mammalia; order Chiroptera; family Miniopteridae; genus Miniopterus; species Miniopterus natalensis. The sequence goes on along the minus strand of NC_142081.1, from coordinate 67,013,047 downwards.
AAGGCTTGGGGTGGGCACCGTGGCTGAAGGGGGCAGGGTCCCGGGCTCTGGGTGCCCGTGTAGGGGTGTGCGCGGCCGCGAGCGTTCCCTGAGTTCCTCGGTCGCTGTCCTGTCCCCTCCGCACCTCCTATCGCTCCCATTTGCGCTCGCGGAGGAAAGGCACCCAAACCCCAATCGGACCCGATCATTTGATAGTGGGTATCAGGCCCTTCCTTCTTGCGGGGCGGTGACAGTCTCCCGGAGTCACTGGGCTCACGGCGTTGGGGATGGCCCTCTGACACAGCAGGCACAGAGGGGTAGGCTAAGAAAATTCTAGGCTCGCCCATCCATCCTCGCGTCCGGATGGGAAATGAAGGCCCAGCGAGGGTCCCCCAGGAGGCTTAGGGGAGGTGTAGGCATAGCAGGGAGGGGTCTTGTCCCTCCGCTGAGCGGGCACCGGAAGCCCTGCAGGGCCAGGCCGGGTGGGGGAGGGGGTGGGTGGGTGGGGGAGGGGGTGGGTGGGGTGGGGGAGCTTCCAAAGGGTGGGCATTTGAGAGGAGATCAGAAAGCCAAATAGTTCCTAGAGGGGGGCTTGAAGGCATGTGCCACTGAAACTAAGGGGTGAAGTTTGGAAAGTGTCTTGCCAGGGGATGCAGCTCCTATGAAGCCAGGAGGCCAGAGCTTCTGGACAGTCGTTAGAACATCAGGAGAGTAAGACGTCCTGTAGATGTGATGGCTCTTCTCTCACCTCCTCAGAAAGTTAAACTCCACCCTTTCTCCACTCCACTGGGTCTAGAAGAGAGGAGAGAGAAAATGCATATATATATATATATATTTTTGTAGGCAAGATCCTTCTGCTCCATAGCAGCAAAAGATTAATCTAGGACAGTAAATCCTAGTGATCATCTTTTCCAGCACAGTTAGAAGCAGGGAGTTGGAGCTCCTTTCTGTGAATAGGTTATGGGGCCTTGAGTCAGGAAGACTCTCCAGCTGCTTTAGGATTAGTGCCTGGGAACTGGGAGAGTGTGATTTTGCTACCCCCTGGTGTCCACTGGGTAAATGCTGCCCAGTAGCTGGTTACAGAGGCCAGTACTTAGGAAACTTTCTTAGATATAGCAGTTGACCTGAATGCTGGTGCATTTGAAAATCGACGTACAACTTTTGATTCCCTCAAAACTTAAGTTGTTTCTCAGTATTAGAGGGGGATTGGTTCCAGGAACCCTCACCAGTACCACAATCCATGGATGCTCAAGTTCCCTATATAAAGTGGCAGAACAATGCAGTTGGTTTTCCGAGTCCTTAGACTCCCAACCATGGAAGGAAAACAGTACAAGTAGTTATGGAAAGAAATCCAAGTACTAGTGGATATGTACAATCCAAACTTGTGTTGCTCAAGAGTCAGCTGTATTATGAATCTTGTTCACTTGTTTCAAATCCAACTCACCCATTCTCAGTGTTGAGGCAGCCTGAACCTTTCCTTACCTGGTCTGAAATTCCTTATACTCGAGCAAGTTGGAAAACAGTTGGTAGAGCCTAAGGTTCCCACAATTAGAAAGTGGGACATAAATTAAGCTGGTTGAACTTCTGGAAAATGGAGTGGATTGTTTTTTTCCCCCCATGGAAAAAGAAGAGCCCTTGAAAATGTTTTGAGCTTGTAGCATGAGGAAATTTGAATGCAGGATCTGGGATCCAGTTACTCCTTCCCAGAAATTGTTTTAATCTTTACTAAATTAGAAAGGTTTATTTTATTAAGTGACATATACTATATGACCGGTGTGGCTCAGTCTTCCTGGTGCACAGGGAAGTCACAGGTTCGATTCCCCAGTGGGGTTGCAGCCTCCATCCCCTGTAGGGGGTGTTGGGGAGGCAGCTGATTGATGTTTTTCTCTCTCCCCCACTCCCTTCCTCTCTTTCAAATAAATAAATACATACATACATACATACATACTAAAAACAAAGTAAAGTGACATATACTATGCTTATAGTGGTTAAATACCACTTTCTCCAAAAATACATGTTCTTACCTAAAAGTGTATAGGTAGGTGTGTGGTACTCGTTTGTGTGTACAATGGAGTATGTGTTGATGTATATGTTTTTGGGAGATGTGAAAGGGAAAGATATAATGGAGCAACTGGAGGCAGGAAATAGACCAGGTTTATAAGCCCTCTCCTGCATTCACAAATAGTTCTCGCCATATTTTATCAATTTCAGATTCTTTGGGGCTTACCAAACTCTCATTTTAAAGATGAAATTCTGGCTTATTGAAGTTAAATAATTTACTGTAAGTTATCCAGTAGGTGGAGAAACCAGGATTTGAACCCAAGCAGCCTGACTCCAGAACCTTCACTCTCACCTACTAAGTTACAGAGTTTCATTTTAGCTGTCCAAGTCCATAAAAGAAGTACTTTAAACACTACACCACCTCTGCCACCATCTAGCCATCATGTTAAAAAGTGTTAACTTTATTTTTGTAGTAGCCAGTCTTGAAAGCATTTTTAAAAATGATAGATATGTCCCTGTAAATCAGAGAACAAAAATTATTTTTTTCTTTAGACTTGTTCTAGAGTGTTGTAGTTAAAATAATCCCCAAGAAATTTCCAATATGGTTCTTACGGGGGAGGAGTGTTAACATGAGAGTAGAAACATTTGTGTCTGTAATGTTTATTATCTGGTTTATGCACACCGAGAGATGTAACTACCATTGTACATAGGGCTGGGACTTTGGGCTGCTCACTATTTGTCCACTTGAAGAGTAGCAGTAGCTTGGGCTCTGCTTTAGTTCCATGCCTGAAAGTAAGAGAAAATTAATGAAGGACCACAAAGGGGAATTTTAGGGACAGAAAAGTAGGCTTGGGAGAACATCTTGTTACCTGTGCCTTCCAAGGAAACTGGGGGCCAAACCTTAGTTATCTTAGGATAAGAAATCTGTAGTATATATATTTTAATTCTATTTTTTGTTTAATTTTCCCTCAGTTTTGGTTTTACTTTAAAAGTAACATTCCTTTAAAAATTTACAACTTCTCTGAACTAGATGTCGCAAAATCCACACCACCAACATCTTGACTGTGCTAGCACATTAGTTTCCACAATGTTCCACACACTCCACTCTTATCTCCTGATAAGCCATTTGTTGCACCCTCACCAGAGTGATCTTCCAAAAACCTCAATCAGATCACATCACCCCCTTCCAATGGCTTCCCATTTGCATCATGATTCCTTTTCTGCCTTTTTCTCCAGCCTCATCTCTTACCCTGAGTGGACAGCTGCTAGTGACCCTCCAGCCATAGTGGCCTTTCAGTTCTTCAAATATGCCTTGCTTATTCCTAATTTGGGGCCTTTTTGCTCTCTTTTCCTTCTGCCTGGAGGCTTTTCACAGTTCCAGTGGTTGGCTCTCATGCTTCAGTCTTAACTAAAGTGTTACACTGTTAAATGTCTTCCCTGGCCACCTGCTTTAGTGTTCCTATTGTACCTCTTAATAATGGCATTTTGGTTTGTTTTCTTCATAGCATTTACCTCTATTTGATTATGTATTTATTTGTTTGTTTCCTATCTCATAATAAGCCCACCTTCACCACTACATATTTTAAAATAAACTCTATGAACTGAGGGACCTTGTTTACTTTGTCATGCTATACCCTAGATAGCGTCTGGCCTGGTCCCGAAAGGTATCGCCCCTCCAGCTTTAAAGACTGTAAGGGGCACTGAAAACCCCACAGACCAAGAATGGTGGCAGAACAAGTGAGAAGTGAAAACTGGGAGGGAGTGAAGAGGCTGAGGCTCAGGGTCTGCTGCTCAGCTTCCTTTCTTTAGCCCTCACAAGTTCTTTTTTGTCTGTTGGTTGATATTTGCAAGTGAGAGGTGCATAGGGGGGAATTAAAAGCAAATGTGGAACAGCTTCTGGGTTGGATGTAGTTCACTGGGCTGGGAGCGTCTGGAGGAAGCAAGGTTTGGAGAGAGAGTTCTGGAAAGCCTCCACATTCACTGACGGACTTTATTGGTGTATAAACCCAGAAACCCTTTTATAGAGTTGTAACACAATGAAAACATAGTTTTATGTTCTGTTTTCTTCATGTGGCACTGCCCATCCGTATTCCCGTGCATCAGGATAATTTTAACTGAAGAGTTAAAGTGATAATTTGATGGTGCTGTTAAAACATCAAATAGTTCCCCCATCATTTTTTTAGTCACACTTAATTTCGAGGAATTTGTATTATTTACTTTTTAATTTAATTTTTTAATTGCAGTTTACATACAATATTATTTTGTGTTAGTTTCAGATGTACAGCATAGTGGTTAGACAATCGTATACTTTACAAAATGGTCCCCCCGGTAATTCCAGTACAATATATAGTTATTACAATATTACTGACTATATTCCCTATGCTGTACTTTACATCCCTGGGGTCATTTTGTGAGTATCAATTTGTACTTCTTAATCCCTTCACTTTTTTTACCCTGTCCCCCAACTCCCCTCCACTCTGGCAACCATCAGTCTGTTCTCTATCTATGAGCCTGTTTGGAATTTGTATTATTTCTAAGTTCTCTCTGTTACACAAAGAAAAGTGTAAGCAGATTTGCATAAATTCACCCCTCCTCACTTTGAGTTACTTCCATTTAGCCTAGTTTAGCGAGTGGAATTACTGGATCAAGCAGTAGGAGCCATTTAATAGCTCTTGCTGTTACCTAATGAGGCAGTACAGAGTGGGGTAAAAGTAGGTTTACAGCTGTGAGTATGTGAAACACAGAGGTTATTACTGTATTATTATTTATTAATTATTGTATTATTTTACATATGAACAACTGTAAACCTACTTTTGCCCAGCCCTGTATTTGGAGGGCACAGGTTATAAACTCTTAAAATATTTAAAAGGTTGAGTGTGAAGAGGAATTGGATTTGTTCTGAATAGGGCGTCATGCATTGCTGCAGGGACAGGGACGTAGATTAGGGTCTATATAGGGGAATTGTTCATACTTAGAGCTGCCCGAAATTGGCACAAGCAGTAGATTCCCCCTCTCTGGAGATTTTTAAGCATAATGAGTTTTAAAAGAAATTGTTTTATAAACTTTCCCAATCTGTGATCTGTATATTTTTCTAGTCCCATTCCTTTGCTTTGAAAACAAATTTTGTTAAAAGAACATTTATGAAGACCTAACATGCGCCGGGTATCCCTAGAGGCACCCTGAGCCCTCACTGGCAGGCTCACAGCAGCCTCCAGGGGCAGGCAACCTGGGAACTATGACACCATGAAGTCCATGAAGCCAGCCCCCCAATCTTTAGAGCTGCTAAGCAGGAGGGTACACATTTATTTTCAGTTCCTTGCATCCCCTTTTCTGGACTCATTGTCCACTTATAGGTCTCTACCCATATTCCACCTATTCTTGTTACAAAAGTTTCAGTATGCTCCCAAGTCAAACTTGGTACCTAAGTGATTAATTCCAAGTAATTTTTACATTATCTTGTTTTTTATTTCTGCCAAAAGATATTTGTACTTCAAATGAAGGGTTTTGGTTCCCAAAGAATCTGTAATTGGTAGAATATTGCACTCCTAATTCCACTAACATAACTCTACCTCTCCTCATGAACATGCGTGTGTTTATACATACATGCGAGTGTGCGCAGGTCACACACACACACACACACACACACACACACACACACACACACACACACAGCCTGATTTTATTGAAGGAACCAGTTGCCTGACAATCTGTTGTTTTTAGTTTTTTAGTTTTTTTAAGCTCCCTTACTTGGTGAAATCTAGTCTCAAAACTCCAAGTTTGGCCAAGGAAGAAAGGCCCCTATTGAGGATGGAGATTCAACCATAGTCTCCGAGTTTTACTTTTTCTTGGAGTATATTTTGCTGAATTCTTCTGCCACGACCACACTGGCCTCAGGGAAGCACACCTCCCTTTCCCAGTTCCTCCAGAATGCAGTGGGAGCCCCCTCTCAAACGGGCAGGACGACCCACCTAAAGGCAGCGCAGTGCAGAGGAAGGAGAGCGCTGAGGACAGAGACCGCTCTGGGCTTAATTCTGGTGCCACCACTGCCAGCTGAACGCCTTGGTCTGGGCTATTGCATCATCGGTAGCCACCCTTCCTCCTGAAAGCCCAGTAAAAGCAACAGACATGGGAACATCAGGAAACACAGTCACCAAAGCTAACTACGCATTGTGTAGATGAAAACAACACAGAAAATGGGCTGGTTTTACAATGTCAATGTGAGTTTTTAATATGTCCCTTTTGTGCCCAGAAAAGAATATTCAGAGGGCCATGTTGACTTTTTAAAGTTTATGTTACCTATATTAAAGATGCAAATCGGAAGCCCAGTTTTTCCTTAAGCTTTTGTGTTTAACTTACAAACAAGTATATTTTAATCTCTTTAAAGGGTTGTATTTGATGACTATTTGGTACCATTTATAAATGTAGTTAATGAGACTATTTTAAACAAAATTTTAAATATATTTTATAAATTTAACTTATTCCATGCCCTTATAAAGTAATTTGGTCATCTGAGCTAATCAAACAAGACATTCCTGAATACCTAAGAAACTCTTACAAATTTAGCAATTCATATGGCGGTTTAATTCTTAGGTTTTATTAAATGTTCCAAAACTGGTTTTAAAGGAAAGTTTTATTTGGAGTCACATGTCTAAATCAATTACACATTTTGCCCAGTCGGTGTGGCTCAGTGGTTGAGAATTGACCCATGAACCAGGAGGTCATGGTTTGATTCTCGGTCAGGGCACATGCCTGAATTGCGGGCTCTGTCCCCAGTGGGGTTGTGCAGGAGATAGCCGATCGATGACTCTCTCTCATCATTGATGTTTCTATCTCTCCCTCTCCCTTCCTCTCTGAAATCAATTTTTAAAAAAAATTTAAAAAATCAATTATACATTTTCAATTAGAATTATAATGCCAATTTGTAACAGACTAAATTCTCTTAAACAAAGCAAATACCTAAAATATCAAATATGCACAAATTCCTTATACAAACATATTGATGTTATATGTTTGATTCTCTTAAATATTATATTCTGAGTTAAAAATTTTTGAATATTAAAACTTACCCACTAGGAAATAATTATGTCATCCTAAATGACCGGGGAGTCCCTTCCCAAGTGAGTTGTTAGAAGCAGGTCTTCAGTGGCCCGAATTGCATAACCAGCAGAGGTTTGTCCCAAGGCTTTCGGGGAGCTCTTCTCAAGCCCTCAAGTGCCCCACTGAGCCCTGTTTTATGGATGCTGTGTCATTACCCTCTGAGTGAGCCAGTTTTACAGCCCAAGGCCCCTAGATTCAAGTTACACTCCATCTCATTCTTCAGCCTACACACGGAAGTCAGAAACTCCTACCCAGGTTGCTACACCACTTGTTTGGATATAATTAATCTATTTAAGTATTATCTATTCTGAATTATTTCCGAACTCTTTGCAGCTTCTGGGGTGACAACTCCTACAGATGGTTGAATTTCTCCTGGTGTTGCCTAACTCTGGTCACAGACCTAACGTTATAGCAGAGACATGTAACAGGAAGATTAACGTGGAACAGAGAACAGGTTTGGGGTTAGGATGAATGAAACTCTGGAGAAGGTGGGAGAAAAATGCTATGGAATTCATTTTATTCATTATACTTTTCTGTTATTTGATATGTTTCAAAAGGTATTTCTACCTGCCTCCTAAACGAGACAGTGAATCCTTGATTGCCACAACTTAGAAGTGTTTGCCTAGCTCCAAATCACAGCCCCCTCCAAAGCCATACATGTGTTGGGTGCATATTAGGAACTCAGTGATACGTGGAAAAAAGGAAACCCAAGAACTTCTGTGCTCTCTTAAGGCAGTACCTGGGATAGATGGGGAATTACTGGAGTAGCAAACAAACAAAAAAGAATGAGTTGACACAGGTGTCCCTTACATTTGGACCTCGAATGATTGGATATAATGTTTCCACGAATGAAGACTGAGAGACCACAGGAGCAGGGGCAAGTCTGGAAGCCGGACAGGTCTGAGCTCAGTTCTAAGTGTTTTCCTTGAGATGCCTGCAGGACACTGAGGAGGTTAGTAACAGTAAGTAGATAGAGATGTGTGCCTGGAACTTGGGAGATCGGGGCTGGATATATGCTTTTGGGGGCAGGTAAGTGGCAGTTGAAGCCACAGAAGTGTACCAAGTCACTCAGGGCAGGGTGAGCTGAGATAGGACCTAAGAATAGAAACCCGAGAAACACCATCATTTAAGGGGCAGACAGGAAGCGGAGCCTGCCCATTACACCAGGGTGAAGCCAGGGAGGTAGAAGAGTGCTTTCCTCCTACTTCCAGCCTGTCTTCCTTGGTCAGAAGCAGTTGGTGAGACAGTGATACTGGGGGAAAGACTGTGGTATGACGAGGCCTCCTGGATCTGTGGGGAGCTATATTTGGGGTGGATAGTGTGGGTGTGGTAGGTAGCAGGGAGCCCTCTCCTCCTTAGATCTCTTTTTCGAGAAAGCACGGAAGGGGGTTGGGAGTCACAATTTTTGGATTCTGTGCTTTCTCTGCTATATCACATTTCACCAACCATTCTTTCCTTATTCTCACACCTAGTTTGTGTAAGAAAATCTTTCTACATATGGAAAAGGAGGTGTGTGGAGGAGGCAGAGTTGGTAGAGGGAAGGAGAGGGGCTGCCTACTATGTGCATGTGCTTGTGTGCTGTGCACACAGTACACATGTGTGAGTACATGTTTTATGTATGTATATGTGTACATCTTATGTTGGTATTTATGTGTGTGTATGTGAATTATATGTGTATATTTTTCTCTGTGTGAATATTTACTAAGGTAAGTATAGAAATTGAGAAGAAGCATTAAGAAACTTTTATGCCAATTTGATTGATTTAATATGAATTGAACCTAATATAAAATTTAGCCTTGGGTTTTCTATATCTGTATGTTCTATTCCTTTTTATTGTATTTTATGAAATTATTGGTCTGAGGCAGATGGCATATCAAACTGCTCCTTCACCAGTTAGAGAAGCACTAATTAGGACCAGATCAAGATTTTTGAAAGGTCTTGATTCTGAAATTCCCAAGGGAGAGCTATTCACTTGAGAAGCCTGAGGTTCCTGCTCAGGATCATATCAGTGAAGCATGAGGTCAGGTCTTGAGGACAAACAAGGAGGTCAGGCCTGAGATCTGCCCAACATCCCAGGGCTCAGCCTTTTCTTCCTCTCCTTCCTCCCCTTCATGTGAGGTGGGCCCGCCAGGCTGTTCTCAAGGGGCTGCTCCTCCAAGCCCAAGCCTGCTCAGGGTGCTGCCCTCCCTCCAGTCTGCCCGGCAAGTGAAGCTGATGTCTCACAGAGATAAGAAGGGGTTTCCAAACCTCCATACTTTGCCCCAGACAGTAACACACCCTCAGTCAGAAACAGCAGTCTTTTATTGAAGCAAAATCAGACACATTCTCAACCCAGGGAATCCAGCCCAGATTCCCTTGCCCTCCTTCCTTAAATAATCTCCCCTGCCTGGATCCTTCTGAACCGTCTAGCTGCAGCCCTTCTAATGCCCTGACCTTAGTTTGCATTTGTAATTTTATACTTTTCTTTTTTAAGGCAGTCTCCAAAGCTGTATATGCCATAGGCCCCACAAAACCTGGACCCCCCCCCCCCCCGCTGAGCGAGATCCTTAGGGCTTGAAGGGCCACATGGTATCACACACTTGGAAAGCAATGGAAGCAGCAGTGAAGGGCTAAGGAGAATCGCCTCTCTCCCCGCATCGTCTCAGGCACCCATCACTGCCCCCTGCTCTGGAATGAAGAGTATGTGCAGCTGGGTGTGTGGGAGAGCGGTGGTATTTGCAAAGAGGCTAAGGATTAGTAAAGAACTCGAGGGAGGAAACGCCGCAGCAGCGCCAGGAGCCTGCAGAGCTTGGGGAGGGAAACACCTGGCCTTAGACAGCATTACCCAAGGTCATTGGAACCAGCAGGTGCCTCAACTCATCCTTCACAGGCCCTGATGAAGAATGCATCCAGTTGCTTTCCTCGGTACCTGCAATCATGCCCTCACACGTGGTCAGGGACACGGGCCTCTGGCTCTGGTGGCAGCTTTCGTGGCCATTCTTGCAGGTTATGATGGGAGTGTGGCAGGGGGCGGCCACACTGGAGAAAGATTCATGCAGGAAGGTGCTGAGGCCTTTGCAGGGTTTCATGCGCTTGTTGACGTTGCCCATGGGCCCTTTGCATGCCTGGGGCCTGGGCTGCACGTGCTGGGTTTCCAGCCACTGAGCTGAGGTCATGTGTTTGGGCTTGGCACTGACTGGGACCTCGGCCACCCACAGCCCCAGCAGCAGGAGCAGCGGCAGAGGGCAGAATCTTGCCCTGGCTGGTGCCATCTCTCCTAAGGGGGACAATGGCACCGAGGAAGAGGTAGGTGGGCGAGCGGGTCACCATGGGGGGGGTGTCCTGCTACCCCGTCTAAGAATTGCATACCCTCAGTCAATCATTGCAGCCTTGAATATTTAAGAACATCATTGGCATTTTATTGTTCAATTTCAGCAAATCATGTGCCTTTTTATGCTTCCAATAAATACTACATTGTTTACCCCTCAAAAGAATTTTATGAGGTGAGTATGATGACTTTTTAAAAATATATGAGCAAACTGAGACTCAGAAAAGTTAAGGAACTTGCCCATCATAACACAGCTAGAGTGTGTCAAATACAGAATTTTAATCAACGCCTTTCGGCTTCCAAAGCCCCTATTCTTTCCAGACTCCAGTGTTCCTTGTTTGAAAGTCTGAGAAGTCAGAACACAAAAGAAAACTAATCTTGGAAGAAAAATAGGCCATGGGTCCATGCCGCACTCTCCCAGGCTAGCGCAGGCGCTCCTGAAAGAGCAACATTAAGGTTGTGGAGTCAGGTTAATTCCTGTCTGTTCTGTGGCCCAGTTTCTCACTGAAGCTGGATAAACAGTCACTCCCAGTAAGGGAACTGCTGCTTCAGCCAGCAAAGCAGCACAGTGATTTGGGTTCTTTCCATGGCTGACGTTTCACCCCGTTGGGGAAAGTCTTGGAATGACAGAGGGTCAGATCATCTCAATCAACTCTCTGTTTTACAGATGAAGGACCTGGAGGTCCTGAAAGAGGAAGTGCCTTTCCCAGGGCCACCGAATGAGTGGCAGAGCGGGGGCCAGGAGCTTCCTGACTTTCAGGCCATCCCTTTGGTCTAGTGCCAGACTGAAAGGGGAAGGAGAAAGGTTTTTCCACAGAAGCAGAGTGTAGTGAGTGTGTCTCTGTTGGTGGTTTTAAGCGGTGCATGAACACTGCCTTCAATAATTCTCTGCTAATCCTCCTGATAACATTTAAGAGAAAGTCTTCCATTAGAGCAAGAAGGTAAATTCTTTGTTTCTCCCCACTTTCCAATAGAGACAACAGACCTCAGGCTGAGTTTTCAACTCAAAATAATTCTGGATAGACTTTTTAAACATTGAATGACATTATTGTTACTTCTATTTATTAAGTGACGCTCATATTCTTTGAAAATTTTGTTACACAGTTTCATTTTCAATGCATTATTTGAACTAAATGAATACATCCATATGGAGTAAATTATATTTATATGTTATTGGCAGTAAGTGAGTATTGCGACAATTGTCAAGGGAGGAAGCAAATGACTTAAGTTGGGGAACTTGCTCTGGCTACAGCCTCTCAGGTCTGTGTTGATGTGTTAGACTCAGTCCAACATCTCCACCTCTGGGGTTTGTGTGACTTCACTGCCTTTGAGATAAAATGCTCCTCAAATTGGCAAATATCACATAGGCTTCTAGGATCTGCATTGCCAGGTGGGAAACTTCTGAAAGGTTTGTCCCTCTGCTTCCAAGGTAGAGCCTGGGTCACCAGCAGAGCTCACCTTGCGGTGGGGATCCCTTCATGCACTCCTCCCACAAAGTTAACAAAATATTGATTCTTGAACCCAGGAGAACATTATCCAGCAAGCAGTTGACTTGGGCCCCAGGGAGCAAATATATATATATTTATCCAGGAAGTCACTTCTCTTTTGCAGGCCCTCAGCTGAACCTCTCCCATTGAGACGGAAGGATTACCAAGTGATTATTCTTTAACAGTTGCAGACCCAAGCTTTGGAGTAAGAAGGTGGAGATGGAAGCAGGAGCCAAGGGGGGCAGAAAGATTTCGCGCGGACCAAGATGACTGACCACAGATGTCGCAAGCTCTGAATCTGATTAAGTTGCAAACACTCTTCCCCTCAGGCAGATCCTGACCCTGCAGCTGGCCAGCCCCACTCAAGGGGACCTGGGGAAAGGGTTCTTATGATTGTGTATTTGATCTTAGTCATTCATCACAAGTCTTGCCAACTGCCACAGTCTCAGGGTTGTTTTATGCATTAAGCACTAGATGCTGGGTGCCTAGGGCCTGGGAAGTTTTCAAGGATCTCTAATATTTGAGACTGGGGAAAAAAAATCTTGGCTCCAATACTAGAAAAGGCAACCAAAAGATCATATTTAAATGTATTCACTTAGCAGCTACCACAGTAACATAAAGTAGATTTATTTATTTATTTGTGTGGCATGCCGCATGAATTTTCTTGTCTTTGTACAGAGGCCGTGCTGATCTCTGTAGGGTCCCAATTTTGGTATATGTGCTGCTGAAGAGAGCATGATTTTATGTATTTTGAAATTTGGCACGCATAAGAAGTTTATTACTCTGGAAAACAATCTTAGGTTAGATTTTCTTATTTTACAGGAATTCCCGAGTACCACAATTGCAGAAGGAACACCAATCATAAATTCCTGTAGTCAAATATTTTCAAAAGTAAGACTTATTAAAATAATTTCAGATACATTTCAGATATATTTTATGTATTTAGTGTGGTGTGATGAAATGTTAAAGTACCTAGTCTGATACAGTAGTATTAAACATCACCCTAGACTTAGCATATGACACATTAAGGGGCAGGTCAACACAGGGCTCTACAGTAGGAACAGAAGGAAACGAAAAGTACTAACTACCATTTATAAACATATAATATGTGCTTGGCACAGTGTTGGTTAATAAAAAAGTACTTGTTGTGTGCCAAGGCATTGTGCTATTTACATACAATTTTATATACAAAACAATACTGTGTGTTCCATGTTATCACCCCCATTTTACAGAAAAGGAACCTGGGCCTTAGAGAGGTTAAGGTCCCAGATTTAGTGAGTGGCAGGGCCAGGACTGAAAATGAGGTAGGTCTGGCTCCAAAGTTATCTTGTCCCTCTCTGCCACACTGCTTTCCTGTTTATTAACAGTTAACTTATGGGCTGGGAGTCACCTTGCGACAAATTCCTTTTTTAAAAATCCTCACCCAGGGATATATTTTTTCCATTGATTTTTTTTTTTTTAGAGAGAGCAGAAGGGAGGGAAGGAGGGAGGAAGAGAGAGAAGAAGCATTGACATGAGAGAGACACATCAATTGGTTGCCCCCACACAGGCCCCAGTGGGCCAGAGATTGAACTTGCAACCCAGATACGTGCCCTTGACCGAGAATTGAACCCATAACCTTTCAGTCCTCAGGCTGACACTCTAACCATTGAGCCAAACCGACCAGGGCCAAATTTTATTCTAATAGACTGGTCTTTCTATTGTCTCCCGGACGTGTTTTGGTCCCTTCAACTTTACTTCTGTGGTTTTTATTTTATCTTTCCTGAGAGCCCTCCCTCAAATATTATCTGTCCTTCAGAGCGCAGCCGTATCAGGTCATCTTGGTCATATGTATGAGCCTTCCTGTACAACTCAACCTCAGGAGAATCCCTCCGGAACAATCTCCTTCAGTATTAACTCCTGGTGCCACTCACTTGGGCACCTTGTTACTTAACTCTTACGTGAGTGTCCAGTCTTCCCAACTAGATAGCAAGCTCATGGTTCAGGAGGCTGGTCCGTTTGTGTTTCTCTGCCTCCATAGTGCCAGCACACTGAGAGCTCACAGGGACACTCAGTGACTGCGTGTTGAACCGAATCACCACTCTGGTCCTCTCAGTCTCCGCATCATTAACAAAGAGTTTCAGTGTAATGATTTCTAAAGTGCCTCCTGGTTCTAACTGTATGAAACAAGAAGAAACATCAATGTGCTAGTAGCTGGATTAGAATGTAAGGAGAGGACCCACAGAAAGACCCTGAATGTAGCTCAAAAGAGGGCCAGTGGATAGTACACAATGATTTCCAAAGACCAGTTCTTTTGGTGAGGGCGCCATAAACGTCTGTGTGGGTTGCTGGCCTGAAGGACAGAGCGCCATGAGGTAGTCTTTGAGCTACACTTGTCATCCCCAGTATGGTTGTTGGGATTTGCCCTACATGCAGCGTTCTGGTGGCGAGAGGCAGACGGTTCAGGGAAGGGGGCTCTGGAGGAGCTGGGCTGGCGCAGGAGGGGCCAGGGCCACCACAAACGGAGTGGCTAAGGGGGAAATGAGGTGAGCATTTTCTGAACCTCAGCTTGGATCCTGCATGAGATTGTCCAGCACAGGTTCCTTGTCCCTCGGGAGAGGGCAGAGGTTATGTAGGGGACCAGGTTCAGCTGGGACTGATGAGCTGAAAGCGACGCTGCTCTGATAAGGGGATGCGAGAAGAACTGTTGCTGGTGCTGTTTTCTGTAGGCGCTGAGGCTGAGCCAAGCTGGGAGGCAGAGGCCTCGAAGTAAAATTCACCCAGAGAAAAGCTGAATGAAGGTATAGCATTGGCTTCAGGAGGCAGGTGGCTGCTGATACTATTCTGTTTCCCTGGGCACGGTGTAGAAGATTTTCTACTTGCTTTCTGCCAAACAGCTCACACCTCCATGATGGACCACGCGGGGGCCAGGGCAGGTGACTGGGAGGAGCACTTACTCCTGATAGCCCTGCATTTCACTAGCTCTGGCTGTGAGACATTCTTGCAACGCTAATTAAAAAATGAGACCAAGCTTGTGAACATGTAGCTCCCCAGTTACTTCGTGAGTATATAGAGCAATAGAGAGAGAAGAGGGAAAAGAGAATAGAGGAACAGAATGAAAGTCTAGGAAGCTGGGTAGAGGTGAGCTCAGGCTGGCCAAGCCCAGAGGGTAAAAAGGCTGAGAGGACTGCTGGGCGGCTCCTGCTCCTGCGTAGCTCTGGAGGAAGGCTGCCTTGCCCTGGCTTTTCTGAATGTCTTCTTTGGTCTGCTTGTTGGGATCCGGAGTCTTGGCAACGAGTCAACCACCAGGGCAGGGGAGCTGGGTTGGTCTCAGATTGGGGTAGGAGCCTTGCTAGAAGCTGCCACAGAGAATCTCTCCAAGGGTGATTCTCCTCCAAGAGGAGTCCCTGGCTCTGAAGGCCCTCGGCTCCGAGGTACCCTGCATTCTGGTTTCTGAACTCTGAGCCTCAGCGCTCTATCACATGACATTCAGTTGCCACACTCCTTGTGGGAAGTCTCATCTGTTCCCAGGTCTGTTTTTCTTTACTGTGTAGCTCTTTGGGGCCTTCTCAGGGAGCCCAATCTCACTGTGGCCTTGCCTCAGTGGGTGGACTGTCTCCCCTATTCCTGACTATAGGATCTGTCCTCAAGGAGAGGGTGTTAACTTCACCTCAACCAGAGCTGAGGCATGTGGCCCTGATCACCTGGGTTTTGTGGCCTTTAACTCACTACAAGCCTGCGTGCAGCATTTGGATGTCCCAGGGATGATAATGACAGCCATGATGGGAACAACCATAGCTAACATATATTAGGGTCCTATGTTTCAGTCTCTGTTCCAAGTGCTCTATGCCTATTTTCTTTCTTTCTCTTTCTTTCTTTCTTTCTTTCTTTCTTTCTTTCTTTCTTTCTTTCTTTCTTTCTTTCTTTCTTTCTTTCTTTCTTTCTTTCTTTCTTTCTTTCTTTCTTTCTTTCTTTCTTTCTTTCTTTCTTTCTTTCTTTCTTTCTTTCTTTCTTTCTTTCTTTCTTTCTTTCTTTCTTTCTTTCTTTCTTTCTTTCTTTCTTTCTTTCTTTCTTCTTCTTTCTCTCTCTCTCTCTCCCTCCCTCTCTCTCTCTCTCTCTCTCTCTCTCCTCTCTCTCTCTCTCTCTCTCTCTCTCTTTCTTTCTTTCTTTCTTTCTTTTTTTAAACATGTGAAGGACTTCCCTACTGCCCTGGCCCCATGATTATCTTATTTTTGTCACCCAATTCTTGAAGAAAAATACTGGTCAGAGCCACACCCATGGAGAGAAAGTGAAGAAAAACCTCATCAAGGCCTGAGTACTCCTGCTGAATGCAGATATGTGCCCAGAGTACACAAGGCCATGAGATAAATCTCTCTTAATTCCACTAAAACTATTTTTGGGTGAGAGAAAGGAAAGCATTAATTTTACATAAAATAAGACTGTCCGATGGAGTCTTCCGAAAAATTCAAATTGCCTTTTAAAATTTTTTTAAAAAATTTTTTACAGTTTGAAATGTTTTTGTCTTTTTGTCTGACCTTGAGCCTTAGTTTATCTGTTCTTGGCTAGGAGCTTTTTTGGCAAGGGGAATGAGGAAGAGTTTGGTCTTCTTTGTTTAAATTTTTTGTTCTTCTGTCACGGAAGGCAGGCCTGCTCCATCCATCATAGGTTCCGCCATTCAGCACTTGACATTGCAGTAATAAATATAAATGATAACACCTCTCAAACTTTTCCTACATGCCAGCCACTGTACTAAATGCTTTATGGGTATTGTCACATTTGATCTACATAATATTCCTATGAACTAAGTTACACTTATGTAGATGAGAAAATTCCCATCTCTCTAAGTCAAAGAGGACTTTCCATCATAGTGCGTATTTCCATTATGGGTAGACAACTTTCCTTACCTCCCCTCTCATGAACTGTGACCTTCCTACGAAGCCTCATTAGCAATATTTTCTCATGCCCCTGTGCTTTCATGGATTCTCCCAAGCTTATGGGCTTTGGAGTCCTGCACAGGTAAACATCCTGGTAAGACCTGTAACTGCTCTTTCTACCTCTCCATGGTGAAATGGGGGTAGGAGAAGGACTTTGAAAGAGTGACGATCTGAAGTCTTTGAAGCTCTCTTGGAGGCCTAGTTGTGCGGGAGCATAGGAGAAATGTGATAAAATGGGCCAAGACTCTCTCAAAGAGAAGGTTTCCTGAATGTTGCTGCTATGGATATGTTTTCTCCTGCCATAGCTCTAGGATTATCTCCTCTATAGCTATAGACACCATGAAGAGGGCAAAGTGAATCAATGTGAGGAGAAGGGTGCTGATCTCAAGGGCATTTCTTCTTCTTACATCCTGCCCTTGAGATCAGGACCTTTCTTTCTTTCTTTCTTTCTTTCTTTCTTTCTTTCTTTCTTTCTTTCTTTCTTTCTTTCTTTCTTTCTTTCTTTCTTTCTTTCTTTCTTTCTTTTCTTTCTTTCTTTCTTTCTTTCTTTCTTTCTTTCTTTCTTTCTTTCTTTCTTTCTTTCTTTCTTTCTTTCTTTCTTTCTTTCTTTCTTTCTTTCTTTCTTTCTTTCTTTCTTTCTTTCTTTCTTTCCCTTCCTTCCTTCCTTCCTTCCTTCCTTCCTTCCTTCCTTCCTTCCTTCCTTCCTTCCTTCCTTCCTTCCTTCCTTCCTTCCTTCCTTCCTTCCTTCCTTCCTTCCTTCCTTCCTTCCTTCCTTCTTTTTCTTTCTTTCTTTCTTTTTAAAATTGATTTTAGAGAGGAAGTGAGAGGGAGAGAGAGAAACATTGACATGAGAGAGAAACATACACCCTGACAGGAGATCAAACCTGGGTATATGCCCTGATCTGAATTGAATGGAGACCCTTCCGTGCACGAGACGATGCTCCAACCAACTGAACCACACTGGCCAGGGCAGGACTTTTCTCACATTGACCCAGTTGGCCCTTTTCATAGTGTCTGTGGTTCATTTACTTCAGAGTGTGGAGACTGGGAGAACTAACATCAACTAGAAAAGTCTCCTGCCTAGTCTACTTCAACCTCACTCCTTGGAAAGCTAACTCATTCTAGCTCCAGCTCTTAGGTTAATTTTTTTACTGAATTTTATTTCTGCTCCTTGGGGCCAGGTCCAAAGAATTCTTTACAGCTCTCTATGCAAGGTTGGGCAATACTTCCCTAGACACTCTTTTTCCCTTTCCAAGCTCCCACCTCCAGCGACAGAAATGCCTCATAACTAGTCATTCTTCTCTTGCTATTTTTCAGTTTTAAGGTAATAATGCATCAGGTTCAGCCAGCTTTGGTGTGTTGACTCTAACCTGTTATCTATTTTGGACCTCAGCCTTGACCTTTGGAAGGCTGAATAGCCAAATGCCTATTTCAACACTGTTCCTGGCATCCCTGAATTTGGCTGTGATCAAGAGTATGTGAAGGAATGGGTGACTGTCAAACCTAATCAGTTAAAGCATCAGTAATGAGAACAAGGTCAGTAATTTCAATTTATTATTAATATCTGAATAGCCATTTTCAAATAGTGGTGAGCCTTCTAGATGAAACTTGGAGTGAAATTTTCCTTACAAACTTAAAAATGTTGAAATTCTATCACTCAGTGGAAGTATAAATGTATTTTATTTTAAGAAAAGTGCTGTAATAAATTAATGGTTATAAAAACTTATACACAAGACAATTAAGAATTGGGACAATTAAAAAATTGGGAAAATTAGTTGACAATATAAATAATAGGAGAGAATGTATTGGCTGGGTTATTTTAGGAAGAACCTTATATGCTTTTTGAACCAAAAGTATTTATAACAATTTAATAAATAATACAAATACTATTTCATTTAATAAATGGCATAAGGCAAAACAATAAAAATTAGATATCATAATTCTATCTATAATTTCATTATATCATAATCTTTGTAGAATTGATCACTGTATTAGCATGTATCATGTTAAATAAAATACTCCATAAGAACTATACTGTTTAGGAGGATTTTTTTTATTGAGGTATAATTTACATACAGTGAGTACACAAATCTTGAATACAGCTCAATGACTTTTCACAAAGTAAACTTATCCAGATCAAGAAAGAGCATGTCCATCTTACCTCTTACTCCTTCCCAAAGGTGATTAAAAAGAAAAAAAAAAATCTTTATTGATTTCAGAGAGAGGAAAGGAGAAGGAGAGAGAGAGATAGAGAAACATCAATGATGAGAGAGTCATTGATCAGCTGCCTCCTGCATGCCCCCAACCGGGGACCCAGCCCACAACCCGGGCATGTGCCCTGACCGGGAATCGAACCCTGATCGTGTGGTTCCTAGGTCAACGCTCAACCTCTGAGCCACGCCCGGCCAGGCTGCATCTCTACTTTAGACTTAACTTACTGGCCCCACACTCTGCTTGAATTGTTCAATGTTCTTTTCTCCTTTCTCTTGACCATCCCTTCCCTACCTTCTTTCCTCATGTTCTCAAACCACCCAGTCCCCCTAACAGGACTCTGCCTGCAGACTAGTCCTCTAGCCGACTCATGAACATTGTGCCAGCAGAAGAAAGCCCTCAGGAGAATTGAGAGCAGTATTTGTTTTGGTCTGCGCACTTGCCAAAGGTGGATATGACTGGACAGGAACATTTCTATTACTACTACCACGGCTACTACTAATTATCATTATTGAGTGCCCACCGCTGCCTGAGACTGAGGCTTTATAAACGTCATGTCTAAACCTCCCTGCAATGCTTTTGGGTAGGTGGTATTGCTCCCATTTTGCTCAGTGGAAACAGCTACAGAGGGGTTCGGTAGTTGGCTCGGGGTCACATAGCCATGAACCGCTGAACCAAGATTGACATTCAATTCCATCTGGCTCCAAAGCTTCCTCCAACTCTGGTGAGAAGTCAAGGAGGACTAGACTTGTTAGGAGGGTTAGGTAGAGAGTAGACTCCCCAGCTGGGGAGGGAAGATATAACAACTTAACTGGGTGCTGAAGGAGGGCAGGCAGGCTGGTATGGGCATGGTGCCATTTGTCTGGGATTGAGATAAAGGGAGAGAGAAGGGGCTGCGGGCAATGCCGGAGAGGCTATCAGGACCAGGCAACATAGAGCCACAGCTTCTCCAGCTCTGCTTACTAGGGAGGGAGAAATGGTGTCTGCAGCCCAGGGGGACAGGGGGGTGGCATTTTCACATCTCAACCTCAATGGCCTGGGCTGACTGCCAGAGTGAAGAGTCAGGGAAGCACCGAGGCAGGAGAGATGATTATCAGGAGGAAGGAAGCTCTGGCAGCTCCCACCAGCCTGTTTGTGACAAGCAGGCTCTGGGCCACGGAAGTCCCTTGAGGTCAAGGGAAATGTGACCTGGAGCAAGGGGGTGAAACTGGGGTACTCACCTCATCCTACACCTTCAGGCCGAGGGGATCTAGCCAGAGACAGGCCCAGGGCCCAGGTTGGAAAAGGAGTGTGCTGGAGGAAGGGGAGGACAGTTAAGGAGGCAGAGAGAGAAAGAATGAATGAAGATAACTCGAGCACCTCCTAAACAGTCTCTTGGCTAGAGAGGTAATGACCTTTATTGCAGTCAAGGCAGAGTAACTGGCTCTTCAGGGCTCTCAGGGTACATTTCTTCATGGGCGACCTCTTATCTAGTTCTCTTGTCCCTGCAGAGGTCTCTCCTTTTTTTGCCAAATGGTAAAGTAGAAAGTGCACCGTACATAGAGGAGGGGGGGAACTTAGGTTCAAGTCCAGGTGCTGCTACTAACCAATTTCGCAAGTCCTTTAATTAATCGTGCTTGCTGAAATCTCAATTTCCTCATCCCTACAGGAGGCAAGTCATCCAGTCTATGCCACAGGGGACTCCTGTGGCTACACCACGAAACACATGCAATGCTATGTTTGTCTGCACAGAGGCCACCTCACTGCCACGTCAGAGCTGGGGAAGATTTCTATTAGGAACAGAAAGAGCTCTGTCCGTAAATCCCACGCACCCCCTCTCGCACGGATTTCCCCCTCTTGCCTTGCTGCCATGACAGGTGGGGCAGGGGAGGCCGTACAGGCACAGACCAGGGAGCCCCCGCCCCTGAGCTTGCTCAGCTCCTCTCCTGGGATAGGTTTCTGGGAAAAGAGCAACGAAAAGATAAAAGACCATCTCTTCTGGAGCTTAGTCCAACAAAGTATAGACCTCAGCTGCTCCTCAGAAAATCCTGAGCTAGGAAAGGCCCCAAGAAATGAAGGGAAGAGAACCTTCTGTGCATAGGAGGAGCGGTGCAGAGGCCTGGAGAGGAATGAGAGCACAGCCCAAGAGGGAGAAAGGCTGGACACCTAAATGACTTTGTCCAAGTGCACAGGAACCAAGTGGAATTTTCCAGAGTCCCCTTTCTGGGGAGGGTTACAGGCTATGATGTAAGAAGCCTTCAGTTTCTTCTCTTTGTAGTTGCAGTTTGGGTACTTCCCCGAGGTGAGCTGACAGTTGGTCAGGGACACGGGCCCTTTGCTCCGGTGGCAGTTTTTCTTGCCGTTCTTGCAGGCTGTGATGGGGGCATGGCAGGTGGCGGCCACACTGGGGAAGGATTCGTGCAGGAAGGTGTTGAAGTCTTTGCAGTGTTTCGTGTGCCTGTTGATCTTGCCCATCGCCACTTTGCATGCCTGGGGGCTGGGCTGCACGTGCTGGGTTTCAAACCACTGAGCTGAGGTCATGTGTTTGGGCTTGGCACTGACTGGGACCTCGGCCACCCACAGCCCCAGCAGCAGGAGCAGCAGCAGAGGGCAGAATCTTGCTCTGGCTGGAGCCATCTCTCTTGGGGGGAATAGTCAGAATGGAGGGCTAGGTCCCTGGGGGCAGAGAGCAGGTGGGGTTTAGTTGAGACACGAGCCTCCTTGTCTCTGCTCCTTCTACCTAATCACCATTTCCCTTCCCTTTCTCACCCCGGGGTCTCACCCCTTTCTCCCCCTTTTGTGCCATCCCTACTGTGACCCCAACCCCTAACCCTATGCCCCATCTCCCTCACCCTGTATCCCCACCTTCCTTCGTTCTGGCCCTCTTGCCTCCCACTTTGTTCTGTCTTCTCTCTCCCAAGTCCCATCCTGGTTGTGTCCCTGTGCTCCTATCCTTTTCTGTCTCATCCCCTCCATGACCCCATCCCCGGCTCCTCCGTATCCCCATCTTGTGCCTCCACCCCCAGCATCACTTTTTCTTGCCCCGATGCCTGTCCCCATCCCCCCCCCATGGAGTCCCTCCTCTGTCCATCCTGTCACTCGCTGGAGCGCCCTCTCATTTTGTCAGAGCCCATCTCTTCTCCATTCAGTCTCCTCACCTCTTCGCTGGTCCTCACGCTGCTGCTGCCGCTCCTGCTCGGTGCACTGAGGATGCAAGTCCCAGCGCTGGGCCTCAGCTCTCTGAGGGCCTCTTCCCAGGCCTGCTCCTTAAAAGCTGGCTCGGGCTCCATTGCGTCAGTTTGGGGGCGGGCTGGGGAGCAGTCACGCATCAGGAAATGAATTGGGTGCGTGCCTCTCCGCTTACATGTCCCAAATAAGCTGATAGCTATGGCACTAGTGTACCTGCCTAAACTCGTTTGGCAGTGAGAAAGCTTGAATCTTCCCACTCAAAGGCTAGATTTGGCCCCTGGCCGCATGATTTTAATGACTCTAATAAACACCTGATCCAGGTGGCAACCCAAAATGAATTTCAGGGAGAGCTGTCATTTATCTCCTATATACACCTCTGCTTCAGGATTCTGGGAACAACCGATCACTGTGGTGATGAGTTGCTTTTTCTCGGACCTGAGATACAGATAGAATAGTCTAGAGAGTTGCTTTGTATGGTTTCCTGTCGTCAGGACTGGCTGCTTATCTTTTGGAGGAGATAGAGAAGACGGGGGAGTGGGCGAATTATTGCATCACGGTGCCCAGCACCCATCCCAACGCAGTTGTTCCACGGTGACCTGTTCTTCTGGCTCTCTCACTTCCAGGTGCTGAGCAAAGCCACCTGGCTCTGCCAGAAGAAGGCACCCAACACCTCTCATCCTTCACTCTTCCTCTCCCTACTTTATTAAAATTTGTAAAACTTAAACATTGTCCAAACTTGAAAATGTTGTTGCTGGTGGTGCCTTGGGCCTTCCTTTACCTTTTATGTCCTGCTCCTTGTAGCAGTGATGTCTGTGTGAAAAACTTGGGTCAGTGCTGCTCTGGGGGCTCCAGTGAGCTTGGCATGTGGCACTCAGAGCCAGGACACTGAGGCAGAGAAGCATCACTCTAACTGGCTGGGAAGGCCTGGGAAACTTGGATGAAGAACAGTATTTTTGTTTTCAGGATTCACTGTAAGTAGTGGGTGATCTCAGAATACTGGGTTCAGGTTCATTCATGTAGTCAACAAATTTTTGTTGAGTTCCTACGGTGTGCCAAGGTACTTGGAATATATCAGTGAACAAAAGAGACAAAAATCCTACCTTTGTGGAGCTTACATTTCATTATGGGAAAGACAGTGTACACACACACAAACACACACACTTTGCTCAAAGTGATAATTGCTAAGGAAAAAAGTAAACAGGATGAAAGTTGGTAGGTAGTGATTTTTAAATAAGGTCATTGCAGTAGGTGACTCTGGGACAAAGACTTGAAAGTGAGAGAGTGAGCTTGTGCTTGCCTGGGGAAAATGCCCCAAGTAAGGATAACAGCACTGCAAAGGCCCCAAAGCAAATGGACACGCTTGGGGTGCTGGAGGAACAGCCAGGAGTCCAGTGTGGCTGGAGCAGGGGAATGATGAAATCAGAGAGGGATCAGAGGCCAGACCATGGCAAGCATCAGAGGCCGTTAGGACTGAGATTCTGCTCTGTGCGGTGAGGAGCCCTGGGATGGTTCTAAGCTGAGGAGTAAAAGGCCTATGTGTTTAAAGATCCCCGGGCTGTTGTGTGGATTGCAACCATAGAGAGGCCACATAAACCATCTTGATCATGAGGTTTGTGTTCTGGTCCAGAAGTTAGGATTTCGAGTCAGGAAGATTTGAATGTTTGTTTTGAGGCCAGGGGACCTCATTTTAGTAGAGGGAGAGTGCGGCCGTGGGTCCCGAGGATCTTCCGAAGAAAACCTGGTGTTAGAGATGGGAAACACCACCAGATGGCAACAGAGAACCAGGAGCAAGTTTGTGGCTCACCCTTAGTGAGGCCTTGGCTCTAGGGACAGCACTCACTGCTTTGTTAAGGTGCCTGAATCTCTGCAGTTTGAACTTCTGGATAGAGAATTATGTCTCTGCTGCTGTAGAAATGCAAATGTGTGGAGATAAAATCCCTGGTTTAAAGCCGACCGTGGATAGAATGCAGATCAGCACAGCCCAGCCCAGCCCTGGACTGGAGGCTGGAGTTACAGGAGGGGGTGGGAGGCCAAGAGCTCATTTGAATTCCTCACCCAGGCCGCTTCTCACTTCTCATTATTCCAGAGTGAGATGTTTCCAAACCGCGACTCCCACTGCCCCCTGCGCTTGTGTTTTCCTGTCATTGTAATTATCCTAGTTTGCTCACTCCATTTTGCTGGGCTCTCCAGAGGCTGCCTTAGTGCTGTGTGAAGGTAAAATAAACCCAGCCCTCAGGTCACAGGGAAGGGAGAGTAAAGGTTTGGGTTTGCACATGAAATCTGAGTTGAACCTACCCTCTGCCCGATTCGCGCTGAAACCCGTACTTTTATTTATTTGTTTGCTTAAACCATCCAGCTTCCAAGAGCTGCTTCCCTTGGCACTCGGTAAGATCATTTTGCCACTTTTCCTTCACAACATGCATGGGGCAAGAGGAAAAGATGGAGGAAGGGGGAGACAAGGCTGGGGAGAACCAAAGGAGTCAGGCATCAGGCCCAGGGCTGGTCAGGGAGTCCGGCAGGAGGGAGAAGAGAAAATTGAGAGAAGGGGGAGCAGACAAAATGGTGGGAGAGAAATGGGAGGGAAGAGAGCCCCTCCCACAAGCAGCCTTTATCTGGGGGCAGGAGGTAGCTCCTTACCCCAGCCTCCTTCCCATTCCATCACCAGTCACTGCTCTTGGCCTTTCTCCGCAGGCCACTGGCGTGTGTGTGTGTGTGTGTGTGTGTGTGTGTGTGTGTGTGTGCGCGTGTGTGTGTGTGTGTGTGCGTGTGTGTGTGTGTGTGTGTGTGTGTGTGTGTGTGTGAAGTCACTGGGGCGAGTGTTGTGAAAACCCCAGCAGTGCCAGGTGGAACTCTGCCTGTTTTCCCCACAGGACAACAGCTGCCGCTTCCTCTAACCTGCGCTGAGGGGTGGGGAGGCTGGGAGAGAGGGGGGCTGGGCCTGGACAGGTGCCCGCCCTTCAGAGCCCAGCTCCCTCTCCCCGAGTTCCACACAGCCTCTGGATATCCATGGAAAGCCCGTGAGAGTTTCCATCCAAGCAGGGGCAGATCAGAGTTCTGTGATCCTGACTTTGTTGCTCCTAGGGTAAATAAAGGTAATGGATTCAACTGCATAGACAGGGAAAGTGAAACAAACAGCAAATTGGGGTCAGATGTGGAACTTTTTTTGGGTCTTTGAATTCTCATGACCTTTCCTGAAACAGCTGTGGGTCTAGAGGAGGCAGTACTGACAGAAGGTTGGAATCACTGGTTCCCAGGCCAGTGTGTTGTTGAGTCAAGCCAAGAAGTAAGAGAGGGGAACCTGACCTGGGCTTGAGCCCTCCCTTACGAGGGGCCATTGTCAGCTCCCATTTACACACAGAATAAAATATAAATTCCTTAGCCTGATATTCAAGGTCTGCCACAATTTGGCAAACTTGTCTTTCCAGCTTTCTCTCTGACTTCCACTGAGTGCCTCAACCCCAACCAGGCTGGTTTTCTCTCTTTTTTCTTTTTTTAAATTTAATATCAGAGAGAGGAAGGGAGAGATAGAAACATCAATGATGAGAGAGTCATTGATCAGCTGCCTCCTGCACGCCCCCCTTGGGGATTGAGCTGGGAACCAGGCATGTGCCCTGACCGGGAATCAAACCGAGATCTCCTGGATCATAGGTCGATGCTCAACTGCTGAGCCATGCCAGCGGGACTTTTCTTTTTTTCAGATATACCTTTCATAATTCTCTTTATCTCCACTTAACTCAACTGTTTCTTGAGACCCACCACAAGGTTCCAGAATGACCCTTACCCCCAAAAGTTGCTCAGATTCTCCCAATTTAGAGGGATCTTTCTCACCTCTAAATTCCCACATTTACTGTCTTTAAGATGTATAACTTTCTGCCTTGAATCACTGGTTATTTCTTCAAATGGATTTATTATTTTCCTCCAATTTAGAGTCAATTCCCAGAAGACAAGGATCATTTATTACACTTCTTCATTTTTTTAATTTTAGAGATAAGGAGGGGGAGAGAGAGAGCGAGAGAGAGAGAAACATTGATTGGTTGCCTCCTGCACATGACCTGATTGGAGACTGAACCCACAACCTGGGTATGTCCCCTGAGAGGAAATTGAGACAATGCTCCAACCAACTGAGCCACACTGGCCAGAGCTGTTATATTTCTTTTGTACCTCCCAAAGGATACAGTATAATGCCTTGCAGATAAGTGACCCTAACCGATTCAGCTTCTGGGTTAGAAGGTATTCACTCTGCCCCTGAATGATCCCAGTCTCACATGGGGACATGACCAGTCCATAGTGTTGGTCAGCAGATTGTGGAACTGACAGTGTAGCTCCTAGACATCAACCCCAAGGTTGAAGTGAAGCTCTGATAAGAAGCAATCCTTTAGGTTCAAGGACAACCCAGGAATTGTCCATAACACAGTATGCTGTTTAAGTAATTTGAGTTTAACAGGGCAAAAAGTGATTCCACTGAGACTGAGGTGAGCTCATTCCGGGAAAAGTCTTGGGTGTTCCCCTCAGTCATAGGAAATCACCCCTGCATCTGCCTCTCTAGCCAGTTGTTCTAGAAATGCTCACCCTTGGGGAGGGGTGGAGGGAGAGGGTGTGTAGATGACTACATGCATAGGGTCACCTTTATAAGAAAAATAACCCAAAATTGTTTTAGTGGTGAACTCTCAGTACTCCTTTTGCTGATAGAAAACCCAGTACCATTACAAGCAAAGCCTAACAAACATATTTCTAAGTCCTGGATATTTACCAACCCTTTTTAATATATAAGGTATAATAAAAAAGTCTGCACTTGCTAGGAAATGTGATTCTCTCATAAGGCCAGGTTTCTCAGTCTCAGCACTATTTACATTTCAGTTTGGATGATTCTCTGTTGTGGGAGCTGTCTTGGGTAATGCTGGATGTTTAGCAGCATCCCTGGCTTCTACCCACTAGATGCCAGTAGCACCTCCCAGTTGTGACAATGAAAAAATGTCTCTCAGCACAACCAAATTTCTCCCCCTTGAGAGCCACTGAGTTAGTCTTATGATCTTGAGCCAGCTTCTGTCCCTCTCTAAAATGTAGTTTCTTCATCTCTAGGATAACTCTTGTGTATGTAAAGTCCAGTGTAATGGGGTAACAATTCCATAAACCTCAGGCTTAGGGAGCAGATGAAACCATGACAAGAATGTCAGAATGGAAGAAACAATCCTATGGATCAACGCCTCTAGGATAGGATTTTAAAGACCAGACCACTAGGATGGCAATTAAAAAACCAAAAGCCCATTGCACACTCAGCACTTTTCCTGGTCCTGTGGCTCATGCCTTTGTAACATATACTCATATGTGTGTCTTTCCTATTGAATTGTAAATTTAATCTGGACTGGAACTGTCTTACTTACCTTTATATATCCCCACCAAATTTGTCTTAGTGTTTTTCAGATATTTAACTATTTAAAAAATATTTCAGAGTAATTAACATGGGGCATGGCTAATAATAGAAGGCTTTGCGAAGATGAATTTTAAGTCAGTTGTTAATGGGGCTCTAGGTTGGCAGAGCATGATGAGGGCAGGTCACTTGGCTCATTTGGGGAATGAAAGAAGCTTTGCAGATGTTCAGTGAATTAGGGAAAAAACATGAGTTGGTATGAAATCTAGGAGACCATCCCCAGTTATCGATTTAAAATTGGTTAATGGTTAAAAGGCACTTTCAAGCTGACCATCTCATTCTATTCTTGTAGCCTCATGAGGTAAGGAAGGTATTAATCCCATTTTATAGAAGAAACAAAAACTCAGTAGGTTATCCAATATCAAGTCCTGAACTCTTTCCTCTACAAGGCGCTGCTCTATTTCTGTAATTGTGCGTGCAGAGGTGAGTGGTGGTAGGTGGGTAGTGAATGAAGGAAGAAGAAAACCAAGAGACATGAAAGGCCCCTTTCTCTTCTCAGGGAAGTTGCAGCCTTGAGCAAACAGGGAAGTAGTGGCATGCTTTGAGGTGGGGACCACACAGTACAGTAAGCTTCCTCAAAACAAAGACTTGAGTCAGCCAGGCTCCGGTATCTCTGGGCATGGGCTCCCACTCAGTGTTGGCTTGTAGACCAGCCTGAAGGACACAGTGAGACACTTGCCTGTGTGAGCTTTCCCCTCACTTGCTTGGCTGTACACACTCCCTGGAGAGCTCTTCCAAGTAGAGGCTTCTTATACAGGATCTCTGGGCTGAGTCTTCCGATGAGCTAGCTCAGTGGAATTGATGGAGGCAAGAGAGGAAGGAGGAGATGTGGGCAAGGACATGGGGGGGGCAGAGTAGGGGAAGCAGGCAGGCATGGAGATGCAGTTGGAGACATAGCAAGGGCCAGGTCATGGAAAGTCTTAAGTCCTATGAGGGGTAGAGCCTTACTGGAGTTGGAATTTGTCTGGTGTCAAGGAAAGGGGAGAGACGCAGCAGGGGAAGAAATAGGAATGGAAGGGATGGGTTTAGGAAAAGTTTATCTAAGATTTCCAGGGCTACATGACTGATAGACTCATGCTCGTTTTTAGTCCAGTGCCTGGAGTCAACATGTGCCAGGCACTGGACTAAAAGCTCTTGATATACATCTTAACGAATGTATCCTAATACTGCCACAAGGTACAAAATATTATCCTGATTAACAGATGAGGAAACTGAAGATTATGGTGCTTCAGTAAACTTAGATGGACAGTGCACAGCCTGGAAACAGTAGAGCAGGATTCAATTTCTAGTCTGTTTTACTCAAAATCCTTGCTCTCAACTGCCGTGTAGATATTGCCTCCCCACAGGTGGGGTTAGGGGGAGGAAGAGGTATAAGATCACTCTCAGATCTCTTGTATAGGTTACTGAGGGAGCTGAGATAGACAATACAGAGAAGCAGCAAGTTGTGGAAAGGATGAGTTCAGTTTTGGACTCTAGTTTGTGCTGTCAGAAAGAGCAAGTCATGGGGGCTCTGAGTGAGGAACCTCAGTAAGTCTCTCTGCACCCCCCCCACCCCAAACTACACATTGGCTTTGGAGCACTCAGAGCTCTGTAGTCTGATTCCCTGCTCCTGCTCTCCAGGGAGACTGTGGTAGGCTCTCCTGAGAGGAAGCCCACAACCTGGGTCATATCCAAATTGGGCTGAGGGGCCTGTGGAAGTCAAGGACTGTGGCTGGCAGGCTCTTTGCTTTTGATGAAGGGGCAAGTGTTGATGAAAAAGAGAGTTAGGAGCCCAGCCCTTTCCCCAACATAAAAAACAATAGCAAGAATCTGACCCACTAGGCTCACATGGCCCACACCAAGCCATCTCAGTCCAAGCTATGCAGTCTAATCCAAAGGACAAGTGTGAAGCTTCAGGGCCAGCAAGAAAAAATTTTCAGGTGTGCCCTGACTCCAAAAGGGCCTGAAGTTATAGGTAAGGGATTAGTGTGATTGTGTCATTGTGATAGTTGTGAAGTTGGTGATGGGGACTGTGGGGGTTCACAAAGACGTCTTTGATTATCAGTGCATCATCACTTTTGTGGGAGGCTGTTGCATGTGCGTGGGTTCCTGTGAGTGGGATAAGAGAGTGGCAGACACTCTGTTCTCTAAGGGTTGGGAACAGTCTGCAGCACTTTGTTCCTCAGAAACATGGTGGTACTTTTCTTCTCACCTTTCCACAGGAGCAAGGCCTATGGACATCAAAGAAAGCCCAAGAACTTAGGCACTTCTGGCAAGGAGGTTGGAACTAAGTGTTCTTATGACACCAGAAAGGAGGAAACCAGATTGCACTATCTCTTTCTTCCCACCCATCCAACCCCTTCAGCACAGGGATTCCTCAAACTAAGGGGACATTCCTTCCTTCCATACTGGTCTTTATCTAGAAACCTTTCCAGCTTCTTCTCACCTGTGGGCTGTCTTTGGTCTCAGGCAAGAAGAATCCTTGCCTGCTGCCCTGCTTGTCTTCCAGCTCCTGTCCTTCCTCCACAGCAATCAGAGAATCGTAGCTAGCCTATTTCTTTTATTGCTTCTGCATTTTTTTTTTTTTTAACCAGAAGGGATACTCAAGAAGAATTGCTTACCCAAGGACCAGTTGGACCTCTTATTCTGTAAGTGTTACAGCTCATGACGGGGTGAGGCTGAGACCAAGGGAAAGTAGGGAATGGCTGAAGGTGGTTGACCAGCTGAATGAACTTGGATAAGTGTCTCCTCTCTCTGGCGCATGAGGTCTAGGGCTGGATGATCTCTGAGGTACAGTCAAGCTCTTAGGGTGTAGGGGAAGGAACGCAGGGAAGGCTGGGGGAATGCTGGAGGCTGCGGGAAAGGGAAGACAGCCACTCTAGGCCCACGTCTGCCTCCAACCACCTTAACTCTACCAGCAGGAAGAATGGCACCAGCTGTGGCCTGGCTCCTGTTCGTCCAGCTTGTTTTAGGACCAACTCTGGTCATGAACGTCAGACTGGAGATTGCCATCAAGAACTTTCGCGACTTACACATTGACTTTCCCAAGGTTAACTACCCAGTGGGTTTCCAGGGCTACTGTAACGGTCTGATGGCCTATGTGAGGGGCAGAGAGGGAAGCTGGTATTGCCCAAAGACCCATTATGTGATACATGCCCCCTGGAAAGCCATTGAGAGGTCCTGCAAGCAGTGTGAGAGCTTCTGTGAGAATTACAATGAATACTGTACAGTCACCCTGGAAGCCTTCCCCCTCACAATCTGCTCTCTGTCCCCCAAACAGCCTCCCACCAGCTGCCGCTACAATGGCACCCTAACCAACCAAAGGATCTACCTGCTCTGTTCTCAAAAGTATGATGCTAAACCGATAGGTATCATTGGCCTCTACTAGGGAAGGGAAACTTTCATTTTGAACTACCCCCTACTGTCACCTCAGACCAGCCTGTTCCATTTCCAAAACTCTGATTCCTGGTACAGGACTTCCCCCGACTTTGAAGGTAGGCAGGGTTCCCTCCCAAGAGACCAGGGAGGGAGAAAAATGTTCAGAGCTTTAGTAACCATGCAAAGTCATATTGTTTTCTAGGTTCTTTCTAACTTGTTTACCTCCCCCAACCCCCATCATCCTTCCTCTCCTACAGACAGTTTTACCCACCCAAGAAGCTGACTGTGTCCAGTTGGCATTGACTGTCCGTCCACTGGGCCAGATACTGAATCCTGGATGGAGGCCCAGAGCCTCAGCTCACACCATGGCAACAGGCACCCAAGCTCAATGTTTCAAATCCCCATCCCCACCACCCTTCTCTTTTCAGTCTTCCCCATTTCCCTATGACCCCCTGCACTCACTCACCCACATGATGGGTATCTCTAGTTATAGGGACCTCCTTGAGACCTTTAGGTTCATTTTAGCCTCACTTTCTCAGAACGCCCCCCTCAGTTCCCTGTCTGCTCCTCTCTATGAAATCATTTTCTTCAAGCTACCTGCTCTTTCCTCCCTCCTCCTACCATGGAGCCCAGTGTGTCTCCCCCATGTTTCCAGCCTCCTTTAGTCACTCTGTCTTCTACAGCCTCTTTTCCTCAATTCTCACCTTGGCTTACTGGAGTTTCAAGTTATTTTCTCTGATCTATCCCCCAAAGATTCCTGAGTCCTGTTCCTTCCCAAAGCTCCTCCTGACATTCTCTAGACTCTAGGATCTGCTGCTGACAAGATGGGTGAGGGGGGCTTGGCTGTAGTCATAGGTTTCAAAGTCACATCTGAGTTATGTAAGATATAACCATTGGATGAAACTGGGTGAAGGGTACATGGAACCTCTCTGTACTATTTTTGCATCTTCCTGTGAATCTATAATCATTAAAAATAAAAAGATAAAAAACACATAGGATTCAGTTTTGATTTCATTCCTTTTTCCTTAGTGCACCAGAACTCCTGTTCTTGAAGTCCTGGAGACCACCTACCTCTGGCCATCTTCCTGCGTGATCTTTAGTTGTCAGTAGGATCTTCTGATCCATCCGAACCATCGTGGAGGGGCTGTGGGGTAAAACTCACTTCTGGCTGAGTGTTAAAAATGGATTTTCCCTTTTCCCAGCTCTAGAACAAACTGGTAACAGGAGTAAGGCTAAGTAGATCCTTGGCCCACCCTAGCTGGCTTGCATTTCTCCCCACAACAAAACTCAGATTGCAACAGATGAGGAAGGTGGAGGGACAGGGGTCTGGTTGGTGGTATCTGAGTCATCCTACATCAAATCAGGAAGTGCTACTCCCTTTTGGTAGGTAGAGAAGGGGTGAATACCAGTGGTGTGTGAATGTAAGCAGCAAGTACTTTTACCTCCACATCTGGTTCATCTCTTATCTCCAAATATATTCCTCAGCCCTGATCTTAGAAGCAGTTGTGGAGAGAATGCTAACTTCTGGCTTGGAGGTATCAGGCTAAGTAAGGCAAAAGATAGAGAGCTGGAAACCCTGACTCCTTGGGCTTTCTCTCCTCTCCTCTCTCTCTCTACACCAACGGGCCCACCCTTCCCTTACCCTGGTTGAAAACAGAACTCGTTAGCTGCTGCACACACAAATGTTTATTGTTCCCTGAGCTCCCTGGTGTTAAAGATGCAGGGTTGAGGGCTGGCAGACTAAGTAAGGCTGCTCCCTATTTGTTGTCCTTCTTATCATAGGTGCCAGCACCCTTGTAGCCACCCACATAGCCTGAGTTGTCGGTCACCTCTTCCCTTCCTGCAATACCTTTGCCCTTGCCACTCTCATCAAAGCGCTCCTTGTGGGTTCCAGTGTACTTGCTGGTGTCCGTCAGCCGGCTCACTCCTCCCACGGTTGTTGCTTTCTGCAAGCCAGAGGATGATGGGTCTGATCCCTCTCCTTTACCCTCCACACTTATACCCGTTTTCTTAAGATGGTCTTTGATTCCCCCTAGGGCTTAGAGCTCTTGTTCTATGAATGGCACGGTGCTGATTTTTCAGGGCCCAGATGTGGCTGTGGGTAGGAACTGTGGCCAAAGCCATCCACTGGTGAGGTAGGACGAGTCTGGTGTATGAGAGTGGACTGTGTGTGGATTTTTCTGCTTCCAGAGGAGTTATTTTTAAATTTTTCTTTTTTTAATCCTCAGCTGAGGATATATTTTAATTTTTTTTATTTTAGACAGAGAGGAAGGGAGAGAGAGAGAGGAACATCAATGTGAGAAAGAAACATTGATCGGTTACCTCCCATATGTGCCCTGATGGGGGACTGAATCCGCAACCTAGGTATGTGCCCTGACCAGCAATCGAACCCACAACTTTTGGTGTATGAGATGACACTCCAACTGACTGAGCCACCCGGACAGGGCCAGAGGAGTTATTATGATGAGGCTATAGCCAGAGGACTTTGACCCCAGACCCAATATGCTAGGTTCTTCCTACTATTTGGTAGGTCCCATAGGGCCTACTACTATAGGTAGGTCTTATTTGAAATTTAGAGCAGAAAGAGCTTTTAGTAGAGAGGGGACAGAGAGGGAATAGAGGGTGGGTGAGAGACAGAAAGCCAGAGATTAGACCTTATATAAGAGCAGGAAGAAGAATGGGGTCAGGGGCCAAGTCCTCTGCACTCAGTGTCCACCAGGCCCTAGTTGTTGCGCTTGCATACTGGACACTTGAGAATGAGTCTAAATTTTGTTATTAAAATAGCTGTGGACCTTAAGCAAGTCACTTCCCCGCTCTGGGCCACAGTTTCCTCACCTCTGAAACTACTGGATGATCTCTGAAGCCAGTTCCAGTACCAACAGTGCCCTAGAGGCTCTCTGCCCTGTCTCCCTACATACAGTACCTCTGCTGGTAGGCATTTGGGTTATTGGAGGGTGGGAGGAGAGATGGAGCAGCAGGGATTTAGGGAAGTAGGGTCAAGTGTTAGGGATGAAGAACGTCACTCACAGTAACACCAGTGGTAGCTGGGTCCTTGCCTTCCATGAGTTTATAAATGTCCTCCAGGGTTTCATTTGGGTTCTTCCCCTTGAACCGCTTCTGGCCCAGTTCCTTCATTGCTTCCTGGAACTGTTGGAATGTGATGGTTCGGGCATTCTTGGCCCTGGTCAGTAAGAAAGAAATCCAGGAACTCTGGAACATGAACCCATCACCTGCCAAGGTCCATCCCTCCCCTTACTCAGACTTGGCCACTGAGTGTCTTGAGGACAGATGGAAAATAGAGTGTCAGGTATCCAGTAGATGTTCAGTAGACCCATTACAAATGGGTTCTATCACATAAAGCCTCCCATGTCTCACTATCTTGTTTGTTCTACTCACAACCCCTCCTCCCATCTTTGGTCCCTTACTTGACTTTGCTGAACACAATGTCCACATCAGTGGAGGTGACCGTCTTGCCATCCATGATGCCACAATCTTTGCACAGCTTGGAGAAGTTTTTGTTGTTAATTTCAGTGCTACCACTTGATGATTCTCCGAAGACAGCAAACCGTTGGAATGTTTTTTCTGCTTCTGATGCCATGATCACCTGGAGGTGGGGGAGGACAGTAGGGGGAGAGACTGGGGTGGTGTGAGGGAGGAGGGGCAGGGAGGACTGAGGAGTAAGAAGGATGGGGGTTAAGATAAAATCTGAATCAGCAACAGGAACAACCCCCCTCCTCCCTGTTCCTCTCTTCCCTCTTCCCACCTACTGTTCCTAGCACTAGGGATACTAGTGTGGATCCTACATTCAGAGTAATCACTGCCACCACCCACATCTCCACCACTTTTTGTACCTAAGAGTACCCAGATGGTGTCTGACCCTTCCTACCCTTTTTATATAAGTGTGTGCATATGTGGGAGGCAGCTGGTTGGGGAGATTATGTGGTAGTGGGGAGACAGGGGAAGAAAGAGAAGCTTCTATGACCTCAGTAGTTTTTAAATGACATCATCTCCAGTCCCAGCTATAGCCCTAGTCTTCGGGGGAGGGGTCTTTTGGTTTCTCTACCTTGAATGTTGCATTCAACAAGTTGCCAAACTTCTTATCTCTCCAGATGATCAAACTTCCCTCATTATTGCAGCTGGGCTTGACCCAGCTCACTGGGTCCTGGTCAAATCGCCTTATGCTCTGACCCTCAACAAAGGCGAAAAAGAGCCCAGGGAAGGGGTTAATAAAAACAGGTTTGCATCAGTCAAATATTACTTTTTTTTCTAGTCTCTAGATCCAGGCCAACATGGAGGATCTCATTGGCTTTAACAGACCCATCACAATAGGACTTCAAATGGTATCCTTGTTGGACTTAACATGGAAATGGTCTTGGAGTGGGCCAGGTCTGGGTGGGCCAGGGTGAAATAGGTCAGGGTGAGGGTGAGTCTCAGCCTTTGAAAATCTTTCAAATAAATTTCTGAGCAAGTCAAGGATGTTTCTAAGGGGTTCCTCTTTGGCCTTTTCTCTAGCCAGAAGATAGATGAACTTAAGGGATCCTAAAGTAGAGCAACTAGGCTGGTGACTTCCCTCCCCTTCCTGTCTAATCAGTCACCAATTTGTGTAAGTGTTTTTTCCTTGGCTTACATATCCATTCCTTTTTTTCCATTCCTATTACTCCCACACTTCTTGAAGTCCCTGTAATCTCATAACTAGTTGATTTCTCTGGCTTCTAAATGATCACTTTCCTAAGTTGAATGTTTTACACTTATCCACCTGTAATCCATCTCTATTACCTTCCCATCAGATTAATTTTCACAAAACTATTTCTTATCCATTACTCCTGCTCAAGAACACTCTATGGATCTTCAGTGCCAAACTTTTTTGCCTGCCATTCAAGAACATTCACACTTGACCCCAGTCTACTTTACCAAACATCACTCACCTCTTATCAACATTATTCTTCATCTGAGGCCATAACGGCCTAATCACATGTGCTTGAGGGGAGTACTTCATAGTGGAGAGTGCAGAGCCTTGGAATGAAATAGATCTGAGTGGGGGTTTGAGTCCTAGATATATCATTTACCAGCTGGTTGGCTTGGGCAACATCTCTGAGCTTCAGTTTTCTCATCTGTACAGTAAGGACAATACTACTTACCTGATGGTATTGGGGGATAATATATGGGTAGTACTTTGCACAAAGTAGCTATTATTCCATTCTTCAAAATAACTTGTGTATTTCTGCTCTCAAACTTTCCCTCGTGCTCTCTCTTCCTGGACAGAATGCCCCTCTGTCCTACCCAAATACCCATGGCTGCACTCCTCAAAGGGTGCTTCACCCTAGGAACCAAACCCTTTTCCTCCTCCATATTATATTAAGACAGTGTTTCCTAGTCTGGTAGGTTGCGGCCTTCTGGGGTGAGGATTTCTGAATTATTGCAAGGGCCCCTGGATTCTTTATGTACAAAGAAGATTTATTGTCAACTGAATAAATAATATGTTTTCCACATGTAGGAATTACTATATACAAGGATGTTGTGATTATCAGAATACTGTATAAATTTACTTGAAAGTATTGCTGAATTCATGGTTTGTTTCCATCAGGGGATACTACAACCATCATGTGGGAATGAACGTCTCTGATCTCCCACTTGAGAAGGGTGAGAAAGTACTGCCATAGGACTTATTAAACAATTAATCTTATATATATTTTAAACTTTTTCTTTATACCTTCTCTTAGCTATTCCATTATAAGCTTCTAGAGAAGGTATGACTAGACTTCACACTTCTTTGAATTACATCCATACAGTGGCTTGCACATAGCAGGTACTTAAAACTGTCACTTAGTTGAAGGTACAGTTTGAAGCTGCTTCTGACCCAAGAGAAGGAAGTTAGAGAGCTGTTATCATTGTTGGGCTACTGACACCAGGGCTGAGCTGGGCCCTGCCCTGGCAGAGAACCCTATCTTATGGCAGAAGCAGTCTCATTTCTGTATGCAGCGGGCTGAGACCCTTAGTCCTAGGAAGTAAACAGATCCCAATGGAAATTTCCTACCTCCTGCCCGCCCCACACCCCTGCCTAGGCCCCTTATCAGGTTCCCCCTGAGTCATCCTCACCCAGAGACGAATTTAGATGCTGGAACCTCCAGGTCCTTCCCTCCCCCATTCCAAGTAAGACTACTTTAGACACACAACAGAAGGCAGCAAGCAGAAGTTCATATTCTAGACTTTCTTTCTCCCTCACTTCAGGAGGGCTGGTGAGATCTCTCTCCTGTCCTATACATCTTTATGTACGATCCTAATTCCAGCAGGTTTTCCTAGTCCACGAGACTGTTAAACTGGCATCCACAGCGGGGAGGGGACTAGGTGAGGAGCCAGGGTACCCAGCTTCTGTTCAAATTTGTGGGAAAAAAGTTCTGAAATGGGTGGGGGAAGGGAATAGAGGAAAACTTGGGTGCTTCAATCAGGGAATGTAGGGGGCTCCTTAGATTTGGGGTTGTTGAAAGCTGGGTTTTATTCTGACTAGTTCTACTCTGGGTCACCTCCTCCCTCTTGGCCCCTCCTTTTTTCCAATAGACCCTGCCAAGTGGGGATGAAAGGGGCATTGATGTTCCTTGGATGGGAGGGGGGTTGTGGGTGGTGAAGGGGGTTGTGGGGGGTGGTTCCCAGGCAGGAGGGGGTAGGGCAATTTGGGGGTCTTTGGGGGGGCAGCCTGTGCTGGTGTTTCAGTTGGCAGCTTCAGTTCCATTGGCTATTGTTCCCAACTGGCCTAGCGCCCAGCCCCCGAAATGGCAACTCAGGAGCCGGGCTAAAGGAGAGGATGGGGTGGGGACCCTGGGAGGAGGGGAGCTAAAAGGGGTGCAGGTGGGAAGAAATTCAATCAGGTTCTTTTTTTTTTTTTTTTGCCTAAGACAACTTTGAATTCCCTTAGCCACAGACCTATCCCATGCCAGGCGACCTTCCTCCTAGGGGCGCGGGGAGGGTGCATGTAGGCGTGGGGAGGGCTGGGCGAGAGAGGAGTCTAGGACAGCGAACCCACCCAAGCCCGGAGAGAGACGCCGCAGCCCCGGAGAAACCCTCGCCGGGCTCGAGATTGAGCGGGGCCCCGCTGCTATCACCCCTCTTCTCCGGGCCGGACTCGGAGGAGTTAGCGCCGAAGCCCAGGGTCTCCTGGGTCCCAGCCCGGGACACGGCGTCCTCCCCAAGCCCCCGCTCCACCCCCGCGGAGTTAACTCCGCCCCCGCGCCTGTTTACCCGAGAGTCGGAGCTCCTGGGGGTCCCTGGCCCCTCCCCCCTGGGGCCTTGACCCCGGAGTCCCCGTTGGACCATCCTCTTCCCCCAGCTCGCGGTCGCCTCTATTTATAGCGGCCCCCCGCATTCCCCGCTCCCCCCGCCGCGTCTTGTTTTCCAACTTCGCGGAGAGCAGCGGGACGGCAGGCGTCGGGACGCGCGGCACACAGAGGAGGTACCCGGACCTTGGGCGCCCCGGAGTTGGCGTTCCAGCGCCCTTGACGCCCGACCCTCGGCGGGTGCTGCACACCTTCCCCTCCCGGCGCCCAGACCCCCGCCTCTTTAGCGCCAGTCCTCGCCCACCTCCCCCTTCCGAAACCAGGATTTCTGTTTATGGGCGGGCGGAGTCGAAATCGTGGGGTGTCAGCACCCTGGGTTCCTCTCCCCTTACCAGTCCCCGCCACTGAGTCTGGGGGCGAAGGACTGAGCCATAGTGCGAGAGGCAGATCCAGGTCACGGGTGAGGACGGCGTTGAGGGCGGGCGTGGGGATTCCCCACGGGAATAAGGGATCCCCGCACACCCCACCACCGCCCGCTTTCGGGGGGAGGTTGTGGGGAGCGCGAGCTTAGCCCGGGAGCACCCACAATTTGCTTTCCTTAGAGTTTCCCTTTGGCCCCCCGCACTGCCCCACCCGAGCCGCAAACAGCCTGGGGCGGGGTAAGGGGGGCGTGTTTCCTGGGGGTCTAGGGGCGGACCTGCGGGGAGCCGTCGGCCCGTGGGCGGGCTGGGGCGGGCCGGGGGCGGGTCTGTGGGGAGCTGGAGCCCTGGCGGGCTTGAGAGTCAAAGGCAAGTGAAGGTGGAAGCGGCCGCGGCTGCAGCAGGTAGGGGGAGGGGCAGGCGAGGGGCCGCCGGGCCCGGCCGGCGCGTGCGGGGCGGGCGGGAGGCTGGCTCTCCCTGCCCGGGAGCCCGCCGTGTGCGGGAAGGGGCCTTCAGGGAGGCGGCGCCGGGCTGCTGCGCACAAAGGCGGAGGCTCGGCGAGCGGCAGGGCGTGCTTGGGACGTGCGCGAGGTGCTGTGCAGGACCCGGGGCGCTCCGCGCCCGCCCCGAGGGGTGCCTGTCCCCGCGAGGGCCGGCAGCCTAGGGACTCGCAGGGACAGGTCCCGGGTGCTGGGCCCGGTCAGTCCGGTCCCTCCCACCCCGGCTCCCAGCCGGCGCTCGGCCCTTTCGGGTCGTCCGTCGGGGGAGGCCGGGAGGAGATTGTGGGACCGCCCTTCTTGCCTCTCTGCAGCCGTGGGACCCACTCCGAGGCTGGATGGAGGAGAGGAGCTAAGCCACGGGGCTTTTCAAGTTCTTTTTTTAAATGGCGGAGGGAAATAGTCACGCTCTGCTACCTTCATATCACTCGGGAGCTGTCAGAAATCCTGGGAATCCGCTAGCCCCCACTTTTAGTTTGCAAATAGGAAATTGAGGCAGTGGTACTGGTGGGGCCAAGGTCACAGCGGTAGCGGCAGAGCGGGGACTAGAATCCAGAGCCTCTGACTGAGCCACGCGCCTTCCTCCACATCAGCACTTCCTCCTCTCCTCCCCCAGCTGGACCCGCACCTGCGCTGCCGCCGCCCGCCGGCCCCTGCGGCCCGCACCGATTCCTAGTTGAAACCTCGAGAGGACGTGTTCCCTAGACTCAGGGGTAGAGATTGGGGAGGTTTAGGGACTTGGGGAGGGTTGGTGACCCGGGTAATCTAGATCTTGGCTGAGGTTTTATGTCCCTGAAAGACCCAGGGGCTGCCTGCCTCCCATGTCATTCACCTCATTGCCCTGTTTTCTCAGACCCCAGAGCCAGGAGCTGTGAGAACCCTGACCCCTAACCCCACTGCGTCCAGCCAATAAGAGCCCAGTAAGTGACCCCACCCCCAGCTGCAGGCTCTTTACTATGCTGGTCTGCAGGCCTGCTTTGCTCCTCAGTCGCCCCTAATATTGAATGTCTGCTAATTTATTCACAATGGGGAGGGAGGGAGAGGCTTGGGAGGAAGGAAGACATGGGGTCAGTTGGACACAGTGTCCCTTGTCCCCCTTTTCTTGCTTCCCCCTCTCTCTCTTGGCCATGTTACTCAGGTCATTTTTAGCGCTTTTCCTTTTGAGCTGCTGACATTGGGGCCTTAGTTGAAGGTCACAGTCAGTTGCGAACTCTCTCTACCTGTCCCTTAGTATGTTTGGAGTATACAGTCACTGAGCCACTAGCTTCACCCCCTACTTAATTGGGAGTGTGGGGTGGCCCCTAAATATAGCCTGGGAAACCTGAGCTGCATGGCTGCCCCACCCTGGTTTTCCATCCAGGACAGGGAACGGGGGTCTGGAGGTGTGGGATGCAGTGGGGGTGCCACTCTAAAGAGAAGTGCTGTCCTGGTTCCTCTTACACAGCCCTTCCCCACAGTGTCCTGGACATGGAGCTGGGACAGGAAAGGCTGTCTGTGTCCTGGAGTCATCTTCAGCTCCTGGGGCCCCCTGAGCCCTGCATTATTCCCCTGTCCTGAGAGAGGCAGAAGGTATTAGAGAAGATGTGGGGGTGTGGAGGCAGCCTCCCCAGTCTTGGTGTTTCCTCACCCTGCCAGGCCACCATGACGGAGCTGCAGGAGGTGCAGATCACCGAGGAGAAGCCGCTGTTGCCAGGGCAGACACCCGAGATGGCC
This sequence comes from Miniopterus natalensis, assembly GCF_054644295.1. Taxonomy (NCBI): domain Eukaryota; kingdom Metazoa; phylum Chordata; class Mammalia; order Chiroptera; family Miniopteridae; genus Miniopterus; species Miniopterus natalensis. The sequence continues at coordinate 66,972,202 of NC_142081.1, read as the reverse complement.
AAGGTTACTAGAGACCCTCTGAATCCTAGGCCCACATTCCAGACCTCCAAGCATCCCCCTCATCTCCTCCCTTTCCAAATCCATAATCTCATTCTAATCCACACTCCCACCTTCTCCCCCACTCCCCATGTTTCTCTCCCCATATACCACAATTGGGAGTCCAGGCCTTTGTCACGTAACTGTACTAATCTTAATCCTCTCCATGTCTCTGTTTGTTATCTTTCTGTCTCTGGTCTCTTTACCTGCCTCTATCTGTGTCTATCTCTCCGTCTGTCTCTCCGCTCTACATGGCTGTGTTTCTGTGTGGACCTGTCTGTGTGTGTCTCTCTCCAGGAGGCTGAGTTAGCTGCCCGAATCCTCCTAGACCGGGGACAGGTAACAGCTCGGGGCAGTCCCAGGGTGGGAGGATGGCTCTCCTCTCCCCAGGGAAAGAAAGGCCCTCCTACCTGTCCTTCCTCTCTGCTACCTTTCCCTCTATTCCAGTCCTTGCCCATCCCCATCTCTCTCCTTCCTTCCCTTATTCCCCCTTCTCAGATTTCCTTAATGCTCTTCAGTCATTCATTAGTCTTTTCCACCCTCAAAATCATCTCCACTGTCGTTTTACCTAAACTGAATTCTTTCTCATCCTATTTCTAATACTTTGTTCCCTTCTCCTCTCTGCCCCTTCCCCATGTCACCCCCCTGCCTTTTGTGGAAGCCCTTTTCCTGTCTCTTTTCCTCTCAGCCTAACTCCTACCTGATGGTGACCTGTTTTCTTGCAGACTCACTCTGTGGAGACACCTTATGGCTCTGTCACTTTTACTGTCTATGGTACCCCCAAACCTAAACGCCCAGCGATACTCACCTACCATGATGTGGGACTCAACTGTAAGGACCTTCACTTCTCCTCCCACTCCTTTCTGGGAAGAGACTGGGTGGGGGGAAGGTAAAACCCCAGCGTAAGGGTAAGGGTCCTCAAGCTCAGGAAGGGAGCCATGTGGCATGTCAAGAAGTTCTCTCCTAGGTAGCCGATCAATGACTCTCTCATCATTGATGTTTTTCTCTCTCCCCCTCTCCCTTCCTCTCTCTGACATCCATAAAAATATATTAAAAAAAGAAAAAACAAAAAAACAAAGAAGTTCTCTCCTAGTCTGACTGTGGCATGAAAGGGGGTGGATTTTGACTTGGGGACACTTTTCCCTGTCTGATTCTATTGTTGGGATATTGGGGATTCTCTTTAGATAAATCTTGCTTCCAGCCGCTGTTTCAATTCGGGGACATGCAGGAAATCATTCAGAACTTCGTGCGGGTTCACGTGGATGCCCCTGGGATGGAAGAGGGGGCTCCTGTGTTCCCTGTGGGGTGAGAATTAGCTCCCTCCCTCATCATCAAATTATCATGAGGCACAGGGCAGGTATGGGGAAGATTGGACCAAGGGAGGAGGAAAGGGAGGGCAGTGGTGATTCTGGAAGAAGATGAGCGGGACACCCTGAGGTGGGGGCAATGGGGGCAGGTTGGTATTTTCCTGTTAAAAGACCAACATTCATCTCTTCCCCAGATATCAGTACCCATCTCTGGACCAGCTTGCGGACACGATCCCTTGCATCCTGCAGTACTTAAAGTGAGAAGTGTGGGGGTCCCTCCAATCCAGATTTCTCTTTCCAGCACAAGGTGGCCCTTAGAACACCTATGTCCATCATGGTTCCTGGGCACGTTTTGGTTTCTGGCCTAGATATATCCTTCCTCTTCCATGTTCCCAGCCTGATTGTGAGAGGAAGAGGGGTGGGTTTGGAAAACTGACTTGAGTCAGCTGAGTAGCCCTGATGGATGGAGAAAAGAAAAAAGAAGGGGCTATTTGAAGCCCTGCCTCAGGCTGAGGAGGGATCAGAAAGCTAGACAGGAAGAGGAAGGGGTGACACAATCCCTGAGGAACCAGATAGACCTGTCTCTTCCTCCCACTCCCCCTCCTCTATACACACACCTGGGAACTGGGAGCCCCATGGATAAGGGAGAGTGGGAGAAAGAGAAAGCCAGGGGAGGCCTTCTCGGCACGCACTCCTGCGCTCTGTCCTTGGCTTGGCTTTTTCTGGACACGGGTCCCAGACAGCCCTGGTTCACATGCTTGTCTCTCTTTAACCCCATTCTTCCTGTTGTTCACTGAAGTTGTGCCTTTTATTTTACATCTTGCTTGCAAGTTCCCTTCTTCTCAATTCCTCTAGAGGAAGTAGGAATTAAAACAGAACAAGTCGAACTAGCTTCTGAAAATTGAGCATGGACAAAGAGCTACCTAGGAAAACAGTGTCTTGCTGGTTGGTCGGTGGGTGTTTCTTTTCAAGACACTAGCTGTCCAAGAGGGAGCTGAAGAAAGACTTCAAGGACCTAATCTGACTACCAGTGTCAGTTTTTAGCTCCTTGGCAGGCCCCCGGGTTCTGTCCTTTGTGCCTGTGGCCTTAGGAAGGAGGGTAAGGAGTTTGGAGAGCAAAGTTTTGAATACCAAGTAGACATACGTTTCCCTTTCACAGTTTCTCCACAATAATTGGAGTTGGTGTTGGAGCTGGAGCCTACATCTTGTCAAGATACGCTGTAAGAATTAAAAACTCCCAGATAAGGGAAAGGCAGGTCCAAGGCTCATGGTAGCCTACCTTCCATGGTAGGCTGTTTACTAGTGTGTATTTGACAGGAAGACTTGGGTCTGAGGGTGGGGAGGGAGGCCTTATGGGAGCCTAAGAGTGGGTGGAACTTCGTGGGGAGGGGATGAGGTCCTGCCCTGCCTCTGATTTGCCTTCCTTCTGCTGCCCTTCAGCTTAATCACCAGGATACAGTCGAGGGACTTGTCCTCATCAACATTGATCCCAATGCCAAGGGTTGGATGGACTGGGCAGCACACAAGGTTTGGAAGGGCCTGTGTGCTGAGATCTAGGTTGGGGGTTCCCTTGCATGGGTCCAGTTATGCTCTACCAGTATAACTGATTGACCTATGAACTTCAAGGAGGGGGACGTAGGGCAGGAAAGAAGCTGTGTCACTTGCCTGGGTCTCTTTTCCCCATAATGCTCTGAGCTTTCTCATCTGCCCTTTCCTCATAGCTAACAGGCCTCACCTCTTCCATTTCGGAGATGATACTTGGACATCTTTTCAGCCAGGTAAGTGGTTGTGGAAGATGGAGGAAAAAGAGGGGACCAACAGGGATTTGAATGCTTGGGGTGACTCCCTCAGCTGGAACAGGATCTGGGAAGGGAAGGCGTGCCTTTTTGCATCCAGTGACTGTTGGCTTCTCCTCCTAACCCAAATTTTTCTACCTCTTCTTTCCTTCAGGAAGAGCTGTCTGGAAATTCTGAGTTGATACAAAAGTATAGAAATATCATTTCACATGCACCCAACCTGGAGAACATTGAACTGTACTGGAACAGCTACAACAAGTGAGTGGCAGTGTGTGTATGTGTACTCGCATGTGCATGTGAAAGCAATTTAGAAGTGGCAACTGGGGGTGATGAGGAAGCGGAGAGGAGAGGGAAGTCCGAAAGTACACGGTGTGTAAGGAGGGCAGGATTTGGTGTGCAACTGGGACAGCTGCAGGACCGACCCAGTGGGAAGAGTTGTGAGGAATTGTCTCTCCCCCTTTCTTCTGTTTACTTCCCATGAAGGTTTTGATTCCCAGAAGTAAGATGATGACCTGTCCTTGTGCCTTTCCTCTCCCTTCACTACCCTCTAACCAGGGATGTGCTTGAGGCCTGACTACCACATTCCCCTTTGGTTCCCACTTTTAATCGCTGATATTTGGCTATAGTTTTTTGGGAGGAAGGGAGTTTCCTTATGGGAGAGATAGCTTATATTTGGATAGATAGGATTGCCTGTCTAAAATTCCTATTTCTTTTAACCCTTCTCTAGCCGCCGAGACCTGAACTTTGAGCGTGGAGGTGATATCACCCTCAAGTAAGACTTTAAATGATACAGCTTTGTCTTTCTCCCTGGATCTTCCTTAGGTGCTTATATCCTTTAGAAGGAGGGTCTTTTGCCAGGGAGTTTGCTTGTTACCTCTCACTTCATCCCATTTAGCAAATCACCACCCTCTAGGTCTTCTGCCTTTGAATCCTCTCGGTGGGGTGGTGGGGTTCAGAAGGCTGTTTCCTCTTTGGAGCCAGACATTTTCTGGCTGCTCTTCTGGGAAGAGATGGGTGAGGGAGTGCCAGGGGCTCACCACCTCCTCCCTGGTCCTTGCCTCTAGGTGCCCCGTGATGCTGGTGGTAGGAGATCAAGCACCCCATGAAGATGCAGTGGTCAGTAGGGAATTTGGGGTTGGGTGAGGGAGGGTTGGAGTCCTAGGATGGTGGTTAGAGGGGTACTTTGCCAGGAGGCAAGCTTTTTAGGACACGGAGAGCAACTCTGGTGCATACAAGATTGATTCATTTTAAGAAGGAAATGGGTAGGAGTTGATAGGAAAGGAACTGGGGACTGGGTCCTTGGGTCCCTTGGATGAGAGAGGCCACAGGGAGTATGACCTCATTCATTCAGCTTCTTACTTACTCCAGGTGGAATGTAATTCAAAGCTGGACCCCACTCAGACTTCTTTCCTCAAGGTGAGTAACCCTACTCCGTGCCCAGCCTGACTCCTGGCCCCCTGTCCAGAGCCATATATACTGAATCCTAGATTCAGCTGCTAGGCCTCTAGGGTCCTGCCTGGGAGCAAGTGGGGTTGATGAAATAAACAAACAATAAAAAACCCTAAGGGCCTGGAATGGGAAAGCAGGGAAGAGAGACCCTTTCTATCTCCTGGCTGGCTCACTTTATTCATGTGTGTATCACTTTTTCTGGGTGGCTCTCTCCTGACTAGATGGCCGACTCCGGAGGTCAGCCCCAGCTTACTCAGGTGAGTACCCCCAGCCATCCGGGATGGGATATTAGTGTCACTGAACTATACCCTTTGCCACACATCCCATCCCCAACCTGCCACAGCCTTGGGATCCTGCTCAGCTCATAACCTCACCTCACTGACTCCCTCTCTCCTCATCTTACTTCCTCAGCCAGGCAAGCTGACCGAGGCCTTCAAGTACTTCCTGCAAGGCATGGGCTACAGTGAGTATGGGGGTCAGAGGCTGTCATGGGGACAAGGGATTGCTGCAAGGATGAGGGATGGCCACTGAGGGGAGGGACCATTTTATTTTATTTTTTAATTTTTATTTATTTTATATATATCTTTAATGATTTCAGAGAGAGGAAAGGAGAGGGAGAGAGAGATATAGAAACATCAATGATGAGAGAGTCATTGATCGGTTACGTCCTGCATACCCCTGACTGGGGATCAAGCCCATAACCCCGGGCATGTGCCCTGACCGGGAATTGAACCCCGATCCCCTGGATCCTAGGTCGAAACTCAACTGCTGAGCCACGGCCGGCCAGGCAGGAACCATTTTAGACTAATTTCTGGACTTACCACAATCTGCCAATCAAGCTAATTGACCCCCTGGCCCCATTTGTAACTCTCACATCCCAGTCTGAGTTGCCAGCCTCTCTTCCTTACCTCCTCTCTGACTGACTGCTTATCCTCCTGTCTCCACAGTGGCCTCATCTTGCATGACTCGCCTGTCCCGGTCTCGCACAGCCTCCCTGACCAGTGCGGCATCCATTGATGGCGGTCGGTCCCGTGCTCGAACCCTGTCCCAGAGCAGCGAGTCTGGGACTCTCCCCTCAGGGCCCCCAGGGCACACCATGGAGGTCTCCTGTTGAATGACCCATGTTGCCCTGGTGTGGGACCCAGCCAGCACCTCCCCTAGCACTAACCTAGGAGATGCATAGAACACTGGGCCAGAGTGAGCAAGGGAAGATGGGCAGATCCTGTGGGGAGATGATCTTGATCTTTGATTGCTACCCTAACCTTGACCTCTAACCTGTGATACCCCTCAGCTCCTGGGAGAGCTTCCTAATATCTCTTAGGGACCCAGACCCCTAAATGATCCCTCTCCCTCAATCTGTTGTTAAGGTGGAGAGGGCATGCATTCCCTCTCCCTAATCTAGGTGTCCATAGGTGAGGGATAAGAGGTCATTGTAGTTGCCCATGGTGCCTCCTCCAGACTTTCCCTAGTCATCCCATTGCAAGGGTAAGGGACTTGGTGCTGGGTCTCCATTCACCAAAGCGGATATGGCTTCTCTTTAACCCTTCAGGTCTCTGAAGGATATGGGCCTAAATGAATGTGTTAGGGAGGCTTGCTGGTGGGTTAGTGGTCCTCAGGATGTGATAGAAATATCCAGTATGAGAATGGAAGTTGGACTGGGAGGTGTCAGGCAATAAATAAGTTTGAGGGAAGGACTGGAGCTGGGGCAATAGGAAGGGGCCTGGGGCCATTGGCTGCACTAACTTTGGTAGCTGCCTAGACCGTGTTTGTCTAGAGTGGGAGTGGGGAGGGGGCCAAGCTGGGGCAGGGCTGCTTGGGGCTTGGCATAGGGGTGGGAAGGGCTACCTTGGGGCTCTGACCACAGTGTGTTATGTGTGGAGGGTGCTCTCCTGTCTCCCACAACTTCTGCTGTAACAATAAACTGTAGAGGAATCTGAGCACCATTATTATTCTTTGCCTCAGTATGTCTGCATCATGCCCCTTTCCTACCTTCTCCCTGCCCAGGTCTCACATTCTCTTCTCCAAGTGATATAAACCATGGGAGGGGGCTTGCATAGCATAGGCACATCACAGAATGTGACTTCATAGTCACCGGCCCCTTTCAACAGAATGGTACTGTCCTTGATATTGATAGTAACTTCGAGTTTTGGGAGAGGAGCTACTTAGACCTTAGAAGACTTCCTTATCAGTTATTGAGAAATACCATAGGATTTCAGAGATGTCATCAGCATCATAATCTTGAAGAAGAAAGTACAGAAAGATGACTGAAGTGCCCAAGGACATCTTGTGACCACCCTCCTGCAGGATCCTCCATGGTGTCACCTAGATTCCATTTTAGGTGGTTCAATACGATCAGCAGACCACGCCTCATGCTGTTTCTAGAGGGGTTATTGGGTCGCTCAGTTGATCTCTGTCTGAAGACTCTTTCAGGTGAGTCATAGCAACCAGGATTTCCTCTCAGGAATTCCTCCTCCCACATGAATCCTAGAATTCGGGGAATTAATTAGACTATGTCTGTGGTTCTCTGAGAAGCTTCTGAACAAGTATGAACAATAATTATTAAGAGAGCTTCAGATATTTTGTGGCTGTTGCGGGCTGGCCCTTGGGCTCTTGGGGCACAAGGAGTAAAGATGAGAGGGCACTTTATAGTGTTACTGGCCAGGGTACTGTAGTTGGAATAGTACAAGGTCATTTGCCTGGTGATAGGAACCCCACGGGCAATTATACACTTTCCTCGGTGAAACGGAGCTGACGACTAACGCAGCTTATGTCTGACGCTGACACGCTGGCGGGGAAGTGGGGCATGGAGCATGCTCTGGATTCTTGGGCATTTCATCACTCTCACAGGACCGAGTCTATCTGAAATGCAGTAGGCTGGGATCAGAAGGGGTAAGGGTGTTGGGTGACCACACACAGGACAGGCAGCAGGCGCTTAAATGCCACACTAAAGAAAAGAAACCGCATGATTGGAATCATTGGCACAACTGGCTCCTAGGTAAACAAAATGTGAAGAAAAGGCAAAGAACTCCAACCAGCATGAGCCTTGACTGGCAATAGCTGCTGCTGTGCGTTATGCCAGGGAAGGCGCGTCTTCTCAGCACATTCAACCGCACAAGTAACACTGTTAAGTTAGTTAGCAGTGTAATTGGAGGAGGAGGGAGAAAATCTCATTTCTGTGTAAAATGTGAGTGTGTGTGTATGTACCTGCCATGGGGCTAGTGTGTGAAATGGGTGGTGACCGTGTGTCTTTCTCCTATAGATGTCCCTGCATAAGAAGCCCAAGAGTTAGGTAGAGGGAGAGATGCTCTCTGCTGGGAGCAAGGGAGAGGGGTTTGCTGTCCTTGACTGACCTCTCTGCTTTGTTGGTCCTAGACATTCCAGGAGAGCCCATGGAGACGCAGTGCCCCCCTGTGGTTGTCATGGTTCTCCCTAACTTTCCCCAGTTCCTAGCCCCTCCTGAGTCTCCCAGGGTTCTTCGTGAACCTACGCAGTAGTTACATAGGGAGGGCCTGATACCATGGTCTGTGGCTCCTGCCCATTTTCGAGATCAGAGTTCAGAGGCTCTCAGGAGAGGTGGGCTGGCTTCACAGAAGCTGAACCACGAACTCCTTACTTTTTGTCTCTGCTTCAGCCTTAGGACTCCTGTTTCTCTCTTCCCCTCCATCTCAAGGAACGTGTTTCCCCAGCGTTAGGCACAGAAGGCCAAGATAGCTAAGAGATGGCTCATTGGGAAGGAAAATAAAATGGAAGAATACAGTGATGAGAGCCTTGCGGTGTCCACTTGAAAACTGTGGAACTCATGAAGAGATTTTAAAGGGTGATTCTCTGAAGATACACAGTGAAACTGTAGCAGGTGGGATGGATAAATATATAGCAAAGGTAGAATGCATTGTGTATTTGACCTTCAACAAATCTAAAGCTAATTAACTCAGAACAAAATTGAAATAAAAAGGAAATCATTGAAAACTTTAAGCATCCCCACAGACTGGGGCCTGGGGGAACAGCCCCTGTCTGCACCCCTTTTGCCTCCCCTTTGGTAGCGTCCCTAGGCTCCTCCCCTAGGTCGGTGGGGGAGTGTGAGGGTATGTGGCTGGGGGGCACACCCACGTCACGGAACCACTCCCAAACTGGCCGCCAGTACTTGTATTCTGTCTATCCGGGCCAGTAGCAATGAACAGTGTCCTGTCATGAGGGAGGCAAGGCCCTGGGAAACTGTCCTTCAGGGGAGAGGCGAAGTGGCACAAACTGTCTCACAAGAGTTCGCCTGCAGCTCTTTGGGTTATGTCCTGGGTGTATCTTGTTCTCTGAGGGACCTCCCACCCCGCTCTGGTATATTTGCTAAAGTCTGGTTTCTCTTTGATGTGGTTCCCCATCTCCTTGTCTGCACATATTATCACCTTACAACTGAGGTATCCAGACCCTTACAACCTTCAGCCTGTAAGCAGAGGACAGCCCAGGGAGCTCCAAAGGGTTACTTCAGAGAGCCATTTATTGGTACAAAAATGGAAACCTGGCTCAGCAGGAGGCCAGTCGAAGGTTTCATTTTTTTTTTTTCTTCCTGATTTTCCCCCTGTTTAAATACATTAAAAATACATATGTGGGTGGGGAAGGGGCACAGGGGCTGAGACTTGCAAACTGTTCCACATAAATTTTCTTGTGGCTATTCCAAATAGCTTCTTCTGTTATCCTTTCCCCCATCCTACATATCTTTCCTCCCATTTCTATTGTTTAACTCTCATGATCCTACTTTTCTTCAGATACAACCTGTCTCTCAAGGCTGAATCAAGGTTCACTCCCAATTCTGGCTTCCAGTCACCATGCCCCAGCGAACTCAGCTCCCCTCCTGTCCTGTGGCTCCCATGCCTGCTCTCACTCCATCCTTCCTTGTTCACTCTCATGTGAAAATCACATTCACCTTCTGCTTGCTTATAGCCCTCTGCGGCTCCTTGCTGGGGATTCAGGTCTTTTGAAAATTAGCAAGACGGTTCCTCTTCCTGGTCCTGATGATGTTCCCCTTATGGAGCCATTCTCTAGCTTTATTCCAGCTCTTGATATAGAGCTGTTTGAGCTAACGATGGCTCCTGTCCTGGTTGGTAAGGATCCTTGGGAAAGGACTGTGGGAAGGAAAGGAAGCAGCGATGGCTGGAAGGAGAGGCAGCTAAAGGGGAACCTAAGTGCTCCTGGGCTGGGAGGAGCAAAAATGCATGACTCACTCTGCTTGAGTTCTCCTGACCTCTACTCACTTACCTGAAATGCTGATTTCATCAATGACCCAGAAACATGAAGAGCGCTGGAGCCTAATGTATTTCTCCTCAAATCTCCATTCTATAGTCATACAAATCCTCTGTACCAGAAATAGCTCTCTAATGTCCATATAATCATGTCCCTTCCAATTCATCCTTCTGAGTGTCCAGTTAAGTTGAAAGCAGCAGAGAACTGATGCTGGACATTTTCTATTGGCCCCTCCAGGTTTCTTTCTGACCTGTGCTTTCTCAGGCTCAACTACCTGCAATGCACGAACAGACATTTTATTCTTTGGCTTTTGTTTGGGTGTGGACAGTAAGAGACAGGGCAGTAGATTCGAGAGTAGGAGAGTGAAGGTGTTCCTCTGGCTTCCTCCCGTGGAGTCCTTGCAGGCTGGCTGCATTCCTACAGCGGAGGCCACAGCTCTGAGTGGATGGCTCTCTCGAGTTTCTCGTAACTGCTCCTTCTCTTCAGCCCAGGCAACAGCATTGCTCTTACTCAGCCCTAGGGTGTTGCACCATCGTTTGTTGTTCTGTCCTAACCCTGGCCACACCTTCTACACAATCCCTTTATTAAACTTGCCTCAATTACCCAATGTGTTCTCTGCTTTCTCCTGAGACCCTAACATATAAGACAAGAGGTACAGGTAAAGATGGGGAAGGGAAGGGAAGGGAAGGATTAGAGAATCTATATATTGAGCTTTTCTTCGCATCACAGAAACATGGGTTTGATGCCAGTTAGTTAGGTGGTCAAGTAATTTAACTTCGGATTGAGCTTCCCTAGACTTAGAATGGGGATACACTATCTACCTGGCAGGGTTGGAAAGGTGAGATAATATGTGGAAGCAGCCCTGGCCAGTGTTGCTCGGTAGTTAGAGCACCGAGTTGATGTGTCTCTCCCACATTAATGTTTCTCTCTCTCTCTCTTCCCCTCCCTCTCTCCCTTCCACTCTCTCTGAAAAGCAACAGTATATATACACACACACACACACACACACACACACACACACACACACAAAAATCACCCTGGCTGGTGTGGCTCAGTGGTTAGTGTGTCAGCCTAGGCATGGGAGGGTTGCAGGTTTGATTCCTGGACAAGGGCACATACCTTGGTTGCAGGTTTGCTCCCCGCCCCAGATTGGGGCGTATGTGGGAGGCAACCACTAGCAACCAGTTGATGTGTCTCTCTCACACCGATGTTTCTCTCTCCCACCCGCTGCCCTCCCTTCTACTCTCTCTGAAAAAGCAATGGAAAAAATATCCTCAGGTGAGGATTAACAACATAAATAAATAAATAAATAATATATATATACACACACACACACACACACATATGTGGAAGCAACAGCAGAGTGCCTGGCACATGGCAGATGCTCAGTGGGGAAACTCCATTGTTATGACAACATCCTAGGCCCTGTTCTGAGTGTGCTACGTGTGAGTGCATTCAGCACTGAAGGGAAGCAGAATAGGATGGTGCTTCAGGAAAATTATTTCCTGGGCAGGCATTTTTATTTAGTTTTGCCTTTAGCTTGGCTTCTCCTTGATCCCTGGGTGTGTAAGCTGGGCTGGTGAGGAGGTTTACATCTTAATTTGTGGGGAGGGGAATGGGAAGGACAGAGGACAGAAATGAAATGAGACAAGAATAAAGCTCAGGGGACCTTGCCCATGTTAAGGCCACTTGGGCTTCTACACTGAAAGTATTCGAAGGCGCCAACTGGCGAGGATGCTGAGCTCACGGGCACCTTCTCTTTCCCTGTCTCTCCACCAAGTCTGAGATATTCCTCCATCTCATGGGTCAGCAACCATCCTGCTTCCCCGCAATTCCAGATAATCAGTTTTTGTATTCGTGCAGTTTTTAACAGAAGCAACACATTGTAGGGGTTACTCACCTGAAAGACAAATGGTCCAGTGGGGAGGGGCCAGAGGCATAGTGGTGGGTAGGGCAAGCAGAAGGAAAGCCACCGCTTCACGGCAGAGCCAAATAATCGCCCTTGGAATCTATCTGGCGCCTTCCTCTTTTCAAACACACTGCTTCTTAATCCCACAGCACAAGGCAGCTGGAAGGAGATGGAGGCTCAAAGAGCAATAGTGTCCCTGAGGCCACACAGGGCTCAGTGTGAAAAATAGAAACCAGGTGGAAGTAGGCTCCATTGAGCCTGATCTCAAGAGTGTTGGACAGGTGGGTGGCTGATAACCTATTATCAGGGAGTGGGGTTGGTATGGTTAGTGTAAGAAAAAAATCTAGATCCCCACAGTTTCTGTTTTTAAACCTCTTCTCTAAATGCTGGGAACTCTGGTTCAGCATCCCAGCACCTGTGGGTAAGGTGGGAGCAGGTGGTTGGAATTTCAGCAATGCTCCCATGTCTGGGGGGCATGGCTGCCAGTGACAAAATGGCTGGGGGCTCTGATTCCAGAAGAAAAGACTGCATCCAACACTCACCCTTCCCATTCCCCACCCCACTAGGCAGCTCTTAGGTAACCGGGAGAAATGAAGTATAGCATGCTTGAAGAGGGAGGGGAAATGGGCATTTTATTACACACAGCAGCAAAAATGGAACAAGCGTCAAATCTGGAGTGACGGTCTTTCCAGCAATTCTCCACTGTATAGGCACTCAGCCTAAAATAAACACCCCTTTCTCAGTCCTGGGTGAGCAACGGGATCTCATGTAGGAAAAGGTGGGATCCAGTGCTGGGGGATGATGCCTAGTGAATGCCACTTAGTCTCAGTGGAGAAATGTCTGAGGGCCAAAGCCATTTGGGAGGTGTCTCCTGGGGGGAGGGACATCATTCTAGATGGGTCCATCAGAAAAGTCAGGAATCTCTCAGGCCCACAAGGCAATTAAGGCCATGAAGGCAAAACCAGCGGCTACACAGCCCCACTTGACCAGTGGGGCCTCAGGAGCAGCTAGCTCCCTGGGCAGAATTTCTAAGAAGGTGACATACAGGAATGTGCCAGCTGCCACACCCTCTAACACAGCCTGGGCTAAGCCTTGGCCCCCTGCAGAGTGTCCTCTAGCCACAGCCAGCCCTAGGGCTACGCCCAGGGGGGACATGAGAGCAAATGACAGTATGCAGAACACAGCCCATCGTGATGCAGTGCCTGTCTGCACCAGCCGCAGTCCGACGCCAAACACTACGAGCCCCTTGTGAGCCAGGACAGCAAGACAGAGCTGCACCGTAGCTACTACTGTTGTCTGCAGCCCCACAGCCAGACCTTCAAACACCGAGTGGAAGGAGAGTGAGAGCAAGAGGATGAGGGCTCGAAAGGGCCGCTGTGAGGTTGAGGGTAGAGGTCCATGGCTGTGGAGTCCAAGGACGTGAGCGCCACCCACTTCCTCCTCCTGCACTTTTGCTCCTCCATTGGCTCCAGGACAGCACTGCAGTGCCAGCGACTCCACAAGGAAGACCAAGAGGAAGCCCAGGGAGATGACGAGCTCTCCGTAGGGATAGTCTGTCTGGGAACAGAGAGAGGGGCTGTGGGATGGGAAGGGGAGGAAGTGCAGCGGATGGAGGTGGGATGGGAGACTGGAGAGAATGGGAAGTGTGGGGCTAGAACATTAAAAAGGGTAGGCGAGTGAAGCCCGGAGGAGATATGGACATGCAACAATAATACCAGAGGGACCAAGGGCGCAGTGTCAGCAGGGCTGAAATATGGGAAGACGATGGGGAGCACGTCTAAGGGTCCAGGGAAAGAAGGAAAGAGTAAAGCGAGAGTTGTGTCTGGGGTCCCATAAACCCAAAAGGATCGGTTGGCTCTTCCCTTCCCCACAGTGTCTGAGCTGAGGAGCAGATTCCTGGTATTCCTCCTCACGTCCTCTCCTCAAAAGAGTCTGGGTATGAGGAGCCTCTGGTTCTCCTCACCCTCCAGGCGGGGGTGGGAGATACTTACAAAAGCTGGATTAGCATCACCAGAAGAATTTCCCTCACTCTCTGTCCCATTCTAGGGAGAAAAAAGCAGAAATTAGATGGGCGATGGAGCAGCTCAGCTTCCTGTGCTGTCCCTTCAGCTCCACTGCTTACCTTAAAGCCCAATCTGACCTGTTGTCATCTTCCCTGTCGTCCCACCCATGTCCTTGGCTCCAACACTTTCCCCCTTTCTCCCCTTGGTTCTGCTCATCATCTGGCCTCTCAACCCTGCAACTCAGCTGCTCACCTGCATCAGGAACTTCTGGATCTCTGATTCAATTCCCTCCAGGGCTTCAGCAGTCATGTGCATGAACCCTGCTCCCAGGAAAACACCAGCAGAAATGCAGCCCAGGAGGCTGAGGACCCGGCGGTGACGACCTAATGAAAAGCAAGAGTTGCAATCTAGTTGGCAATGGGAAGATGGACAAAGGTGACTAAAGAGCAACAGGCAGCACCCAACATCCAAGCGTGAGGATGGCAGGAGAATCAGAGGAAAGTGTGAGGGTAGGGTGATAGGGTTGAAGTCAGACGTAGGTTATGGGGGCAAAGATGCAGAAGGGCTATACCTCTGGCTGCCTCAATCTGGAACCATTTGAAGCGGATGGGAATAAGGCCACAGATCAGGGTGAGAGCCAGCAGGGCAAAGAGGCAGCCAATTTTTACTCCTAGTACTGGCTCCATCCTTGGGGTACAGGATAAGCAGAGGCCTCAGAATGACAAATGGAGTTACAAGCTTTGGAGCAGGGGTGGTGCCTTAGGTGGTCAAAGCTGGAGTCCACTCCTGAGTTTCAGGGAGCTGTCGGATCCTCTTGGTGCTGCCTCTGCTCACGGCCTTGCTTGGCTGACTGGGGCCCTGCCCCAGCGTCCCGCCCTCCCCTACAAGGAGGCCCCTCCCCTGGCTCACACCGAAACCAGAAACTCCAGACTCCCTGCCAGGCACAGCCCTGTGCTGTCTTCTCCCCTTCAGTTCCATGACTAATCCAAAGGCTATGGACTTAGTTCATGCCTGAGGCTCATCTAATCCAAAATGGCACAATCTATGGTAGCTACTTCCCAGCTATTTTATGTTGGGGACAATCTGGTTCTGGTTTACTCAGGACATTTGATCTAAGCCTTTCACATCCTCTCTACCCTAACACAAGTCTTATAGGCTGCTGTGCTGACACCTGAACCGTACCCTTTCAGAAGGGATTTGGGGCCACCTGGGGTTAAGAAAGAGGTGGGGCGGAGGAATGGTCCTGCTGCCACTTTGGGAACTAGTAGATGAGGGGACTCCCTTTCCTATAAACCCAGAAAAATGTCAAGTGGGGCATTGCGATTTCCAGTATTACAACGCTAAAACTGTTACCACTTCTGACTGTGCCTGCTTCCCGATATACATTGTGAGAGAGGGACTGAGAGTTTTAATACACAGAAAGTTGCTCTAGCTCTGAAACAGCAAGGCCTAGGGGAAAACAGAAATGAACCTAGTAAATGAAGGACCCTGCCTGGACATAAAGGGGTAGATAGAAGATTCAGTCCTGAAGGGATCAACTCTTAAGGGAAACTCATGAGGCAAACTCTGGGGGAGCTGATGAACCCTGAGATGAAAAGGAGGGAGAAAGAAACAGAGGCTAGGCAGCTGCTGGTCACCTATTCAGGTGACCCGTCTAACAACCCTGAGACCTGCTGAGCCAGTTCTGAGTGCTAGGGGCGGCTTTCCCCACTACCCCAGATTACTTCCCTGGGAAGTCCTGGTCTCTGGTAGAAGCAGTATTCTTACAGGAGAGGGTGAGCTTGGGATTTGTGTGGGAAAACAGGCATTGAAACTGAGGACTCACTTCGTTACAGGACAGGCAGTGACGACTGACCTCTAGACTTTTTAAGAATCACGAGATCCATTTAAATTCTTTGAAAACTTTTAATTATTATTAAAATTTCAAACAAATGCAGATATATAGGAACACCAGCACTCCCATCCTGGATACCAGGTAGCTTTAGCCTTGGCAGGCATGATACAAGAAAACTCTTGTTACACATCCTTATCAGCTCTCAGGGGCATCTTCAGCAGGGGATAGGGGAAGCTCAGTCGGCGTGGTCACAGGTAAAAGATCTCCCCAGGAGCTGACACGGGCACAGCGATACAAGTCCCTATGAAAAAGAGAAGTCAGTGTGGGCTTTGGCTGCCACCTCCCACTAATTTTGGTCACAGCCTCTCCTCTGTACCTGCCGTGCCGGCGGGCTGTGATCACAGCATGCTGCATATACCCATCTGGACAGCACAGGTGACAGTGCACATGGCGTGGCCGTTTAAGGACAGGCTGAGTGATCCGGGGCCAGCGATTAGCTTCCTCTGGAGACCCCCGGGCAAGGATTACCATCGAAAACTTTTCCTCCTTTGGCTTCTTGTTCTAAGGTAAGGATAGAGAGACTGTTTTGGGGAAAAAGATACAGGAAAAAATTTTTGACCCCCATTCCTGCAGCCCTTTTCATATTCTATGTCATGCACATCCAGGCTCTACAATCTCCAGGATAATCTTTGCATTTTCCAACTCCTCCCACATGATTCTTTTTCATCCTGCTTTCCCAACCTATTTCCTCCCTGCTGCAATATTCCCAGGGTACATACCCAGCTGAAGCGGATGGGATGGTAAGCCTGGGAAAAGCTACAGGCCAGGGGCTTAGGGGCTGTCAACTGGGGACAAGGAAGTTCATGGGGACACTGTAAACACACATAAAAGACATGAGGTAAGACAAAAGAACCACAGATCATAAAACTGGGAAACTAATAGTGATAGAGTCAAGAAGGGCTAGTGATAAGGGAGTACAGGATCAGGGGGTACGGAGAGCAGGGGATCCATTAAGAAGAAATCGGATAGGGACACAAAGCATTGGAGTGTGGCTTAGCTTTGCCCTCCCACTTGTCCTGGACACAGCTGAGCTCAGATCTTTGCATGCTGGAAAAGGTAGAAGTAATACTCACTGGGGCAAAGACAAAACCAGGTCGAGGGTCCAGAGGTGACTTCTCCTTTCCCTGAAATCAAAGGAAATAAAAAAATGAAGCTGGGCCTGGGGGTCTACTCTTATAAGTCAATCTCTATTCTCCATCAATTGAGGACTCCTTTAACATCCAATTCTGGTAATTATTAACTATGTTCTTTGAGTTAAGCTGGCTACTTCTCTAATACTCTCAAACAAAGAACTTTCTCTTTGCAGCAGGAGAAAGGGAGGAACTTGGCACACAGGATGGTACTTTCCTTGTCAGCAACCTCCACTCTCAAAAAAATCCCAATCCAGGACAATTAAATTCATGATTTTACACTGGATCATACAGTCCTAAAGAGATAAGGTTTTTGGCTTACCATGTCCTAGGTCAGGGGTAAGCAAACTTTTTTAAAGGTCCAGAGGGTAGGCAAAATCTGTTTCTGTCCCTACTATTCATCTCTGCCATTTGTAGTGTGAAAGCAGCCATACACAAGACACTCAAATAAGCCTGGCTAATACAAGCACAGGTGGCAGGCCGAATTTGATCCACAGGTCCTAGTTTGCCAACCACCACCCTACGTCATTAAGACTTTATATGCCTACTATCCTGAAAGTCACCCTTACCTTTGTATGACAGTCTTTTCAGTTTTTAAGGAAGTACCAGTAATTGGTGAGAGATAAGTGGGAGGTGGAGGGAGGAAGGAGAAAGAACCTTACCTTAAGGACCAAGTCCCTGGCTTCCATGAGAAGGCGGTGCCCAGCTTTTGTTCCATTCTCCACCAATATCTATTCACAAAGGGGAAAGTAAACAGAAGCCCCAAATTACATGAAAACACGTCACTAGCTCTGTAAGAGCATTCACAGGTGGAACAGCAGTCCTAAAGGAAACGGCATTATATAGAAGATGGGGATGGAGACCCTAAAAGAGGGACAAAGGAATCCATTCGGGAGAAAAAATGGTTTGAGAATGAAGACAAGCTCCAAAGTAGAGAAGGAAAAGTATGAAAACCATGAAGTTGCTTTAAAACTTGAAGGGAAAAAGGGATTTCAACTCACCAGAAAATCACTTGTCTTGCGCCACAAGGTCTGGACTACCTCAGCACGGTCAGCCTTGCTGGGCAGTTCACTAAGGGAAAAGGCTGATACCACCACATTGAACTGGACCTGAGGACCAAGACCAAAAATGTGACAGACCCACCGTCTCCCCCTCCCTAGAGCACAATAAAGTTCTATTTCCCTAAATTTCTTCTGCTGTCTTTTATCTTCTACACTCAATGCTGGGTTCATAGCGGAGACCAGTTTCCTATCTGCCAATTCCACACTTAGCATACTCTACACATTGCCACTTGCCTTGGGTGATACAGGTAGAAACTGTCTGAAAAAGACACCTGGAACATATGGCTCCCCATTTTCTGAACCACCTGTAAAGAAAAGTAGAATGTATAGCAGCGTTTTCAACCAGTGTGCTGCAAGAATGTTTAAAACATGCAACACCTGACTATTTAGTCAGGGGCACTGACCTCTTTTCACTTAGATTGTTAAATAAAAAAATGACAACAGCAAATACAACAGTAGCCGTCTGGTGTGAATGAATCAAATTATACCTATTTTTTTTTGTCAGATCGGCAAAAAATATATTTTTTGGTGTGCTGCTGAATTTTAGTAATTAGTTTATGTGTGCCATGAGCTGAAAAAGGGTGAAAATTGCTGGTGTATAGGTATATGTTGAAGTGATATCCTGAGAAGAAACATGGCCCTGAGAATAAAGAAAAATGCTAGGTGACAGTGAGATGCATAGCGTAAGCATATGAAAATGGACAGGGAGAATATTGGGTAACCTGTCCTGTTAATCTTACCCAACCCACCCACAGTCCAGCAAAGGCCTTCATCACCTTCTGCTTGATCATAACATTGGAAGGAGACCAGACTCATCTTTAACTTTTAGCTCTCTCCCTTACTCCAGAATAAAACACTCTTTCTAATATTCCTTTGCTTTCTTAACTCCTTCAACTTTGGAAAAGCTCTTCCTTATATCTTGTCCTCACCTTTCAGTAGCTTTTCTGCTAAATCCAACATGGCAGCTGAACTGTCCACACACATATATTCACGTAGGCTCTGGCCCCAAATACTATGAGCAGCCCTAAGATGACAAAATACAAATCACCAATTCTCATGACAAAGAATCATTCCTATGAGAGACCCCTCTATCCTGAACCCCACCCCTGGGGAAACAGAATATTATGTTAAAATGTTGGAAAAACTAACGTTGTTTTCTTAGTTGAAACTCCTTAAACACACACACACACACACGCACAAAAACCACAGATTTAAACAAACTACTTGTAGGCAAAAAAATTTTGATGATATGTAAAACTTATGCCCTACACTAAATTCCTTTCCTTTTTTATCTGTCTAAACATGTGTCTTTTTTCACTTGATATTTAAGTTCTGGCCCTAATCCATATGCCTTCACATGCCTTGCCTATTCTGAGGGAGGAAACATTCTAATTCTCAACTTTCCTATTCTTCCTCTGGTTCCCTAGTCTCTTGATATTGGAGTGGTATGAGCATGGCTCTGTAGAACTAGAATGGACACAGAACACTCACCAGGTGACAGAACCAGTACCTGATCCAAAGTCCATCAGGGTTTGTGGCTGGAACTCTGGAAGTTGAGTCTGGATCTGAAGAAATATGAAAGACTCCACAGTAGGGTAAGTAGAGACTTCTTAAGGGCCTTGGTAAATATGCATTAGGAGACCAAGACAGGGTATGAGATGAGACTGTATTTTGAGGTTCAATATAAATGCTTTATAGAACAGGAAGCTCCTAAAACAGTGAATCTAAACTTTTCCTGGGTCACAATATTCTTTCAGAGGATAAAGAAAGCCTCTTAAAAAAATCTGCATGAAATGTCCCAAGAATCCTATCCCAGAAGACTACTTTATGAATAAGGGAACTGATGGTAAAAGGGTTCAGGTTGGAAGTTGTGGGATTTTCACCTCATGAAATGCCCTGGAGACTGCTGCAAAGCCACCATCCAGTCTTGCTGCCATATACACCAGGCTCAGTCCCTCATTGTAGCTGCCAGAAAAATTAGAAAGTCATTTCCACTGGGAAATAACCTCTATCCCACAGCTACCTCTAGAGTTTTAGAAAATGAAATCTTTGAAAAGGGCTCTTCCAGGTTAGCAATTTCACTTTGCAACACAGAAGAGTCCTGGGGAGCCTTACAAACCAGGCTGCTTTTTGAAACACAAAACTGTTTAACTATCCTTATCCAACTCGTCTTCAAAAGTTAAACTTTTCTTTCTTCTGCAGCCCCTTTAGACCCCCTTACCTCAGTTTTTGCCAATGGTAGGTAGTTTTACGCAGGGCATGCAGCACGGCTCCACGAAGTTTCTCCTCTGCCTGATATGAGTCTGGGGTGAGAACAAGGACCGGGAGTGAGGACCTAGGAAGAACAGGGCTCATATCCAGTATCTGAATATACTGCCTGCCCATTCCTCCCCAACTCCCACCTGGGAAAAGCCTTAAAGTGTAAGAGAAGCCAAACCTGGAGAAAAATTTCAGGTAAGAATAACAACGATCACCACCACTAGCACCAGAGTGTACCAGAAAGTATTTTGTCTTCAACTGCAGTTTATTTAACTCAACCCGTCCCATCCCACAGGTTTTGTTCTATATTGAAGGGAAGTGTGGTAAAGACTTAAAGGAGTCCCCGCCAGGTGGCTTAGTTGGTTGGAGCATCGTTTAGTACACCAAAAAGGTTGTAGGTTTGATTCCTGGTCAGGGCACATACCTAGGTTGTGGGTTTGATCCCTGGTCTGGGAGCATATGGGAAACAACCAATTGATGTTTCCCTCTCTTTTAAATCAATACATATCCTTGGGTGAGGATTAAAAAAAATTGATAGGATAATGCAGTATTTTGTGGATTTCCTCACTTCCCCAAACTTAAGATTGTGATGTCTCCAAAGTTCCTACAGGGAGGAATGGGGCTTGGAAACCATAAATCTCATGACTGTGTTCAGTTCAGTACTAGGTTATCTACTGAATGCTCATCATGAGCCAGGTACTGTGGGAAGTACAGGAAATACAAACGAATAAAAGGCAGGTCTGTAACATGAAGGAGTTCACAATCATGAAAATAACTTGACGATTTACACTTATTCTTCTATCCCTGAAGGTTTCAGCATTGAACAGGGAGCCATACAGGACTTTATTTCAATTGAATAAAAACTTAGATGGTCCTAGTCCAGTGGATTTGGAGGAAAAAAATCAAAGCACTCGAAGGCTTTCACCAAAGCCCCAAAAGCAATCTCTGAAATAATCTATCTTCTCTTAGTAAGGCATCATTGTGATAACTGCTCTGTCCAGAAAGTCAAATAAGAAACTGCAATACCTATTTGAGAGACTAAAATTATTTCTTGTCCTTCATTTCTCACTGATATTTCGATGTGACCTACTGTTTATTCTTAAACCCTACCTGGGTTTTCAAGGAATTTTTCCTCAAGATGTACAGCCCGTCTTTGCAACTCCTCTGGCTCTACGGGTAAATGTCGGCTCCAGAGATAATTGGTCAACGCTTGCACCTGCTTCTCCACATTGGGCACGGAACACTCTACAGGCCCAAGATGAAAAGCGGCATCAGTTGTGCGCAGTACAGTCTCCGCTGCTGCAGCTTCCCTTTCCCGTTACTCACCGAGCAGCATTAACTGCGCGGTGTTAGTCAGTGCTTGAGGCAGCCGCACACACGGCAGCTGCAGGATGCCGGGGTGCCGGCGATGGGGCCTCTTCCCCAGAAAATCGGATTTGTTATCCACCTGGGACACGCCGGGCACAAGGGCGGCGAGAGCCTGCAGGCCGGGAAAGAAAAGCTGCTGGCGGGGCAGAGGAAAGCTGCGGGCGCTGGCTCAGGGAGGGGCCGCCGAGGGCGCTCCTGCTCGGGGCACAGCTGTTCCGAGACCCAGTCTCCCCGACAGCAGGGACAGCAGGCACTCACCCGGGACTGGGGTGCTGCTCCTACGCCGCGGCGCCATCTGCCTAACGTCAACAGATACCTCGGGCCCCTCGAAGTCGCCATGGCTGGGGGGAAGAACCGGAAACGGAAATCTAGGTGCTGTGACCCCCGGTCTCGCCGCGGAGAACTTCCTAGGCGGAACGTAAGCACGGGCAGTATCAACCAATGAGAAGAGTGAGTGCTCGCTAATAGCCAATAAAAAAACCGGTATGTAAATCCCCTTGGAGGGTTAGCGCACGTGGGCGGGACCGGGACCTTGCTTTGTAGGTAACCCGCCTGAAGCGTGGCCGTGTGGGTTGGGACTGGTGTCTGGGTCCAGAAACCCAGGGCGGCGGGCCCTCTCCTGGGGCCTGTGGGAGCGCATGGTAGACGGGCAGACTGTTTTCTACGCGTGTTAACTGCCTGCGTTCCCTTGATCTTTTCTCTGGCGAACTCTTAAGTCTTTACCCCCCAACCCCCCCCCCATCCGCGGGAGAATGCAGCAACGGAAAGATGAGATAGAAGCCAGATTTAGGCAACTAAAGAGAACAGCAATGAATTGTTAAAAATTTAATGGTTTTTACATGTTAGTTTGTCTTCATTTTAAACCAGCCCCCTTAGGTAGATAGCTAACACACAGATCATTATGTGCCAGATACTGTGGCAAGCACTTTTACATAATATTACCTCATTTATTTATTTATTTATTTTTGTTGTTGTTTTTAAATATATCTTTATTGATTTCGGAGTGAGGAAAGGAGAGGGAGAGAGAGAGAGAGAAACATCAATGATGAGAGAGTCATTGATCGGCTGCCTCCTGCACGCCCCCGACTGGGGATCCAGCCCGCAGCCCGGGCATGTGCCCTGCCTGGGAATGGAACCCCGATCGCCTGGGTCCTAGGTTGATGCTCATCCGCTGAGCCATGCCCGGCCGGGCAATGAGTTTCTCATCATTGATGTTTCTCTACCTCTCTCTTCCTCTCCTTTCCTCTCTCTGCAATCAATAACGATATATATTTTTTAAAATTTTAAAAATAAATAAATAAAAATAATTAACTCCCTAAAGTTACGAAAATGGGTGTATTAAAGCTGAATTTCATTATCTGATGAATTGTCAGTAAATGTTATTAAGTGATCCAGATGTGATCTAATCACTGATAACTTTATTTTGGGACATGTTTCTTCTTCCTCATTATCTTCACTCTCCTCCTCTTTTTTTAAGGTCATAAACTCAGCTGCTCTTTCACTTTCAGTCATGTGCTACCCAGGGTCATCTTCATCTTCTAACTGCTGTAAAGCATCTTCCTCAGCTGCTACTTCTCCACCCACATTCTCTATTGTCCTACGGTAATCGGTAGCCTCTAGCTGCTCTAAGTCCAAGTCCGCATCTTTGTCATCAAGCAAATTCTTCCAGTCATTTCCCAATGTTTGCATTTTCACTTCTTTCCCTGCTGCAGCAAAATTAAAAATTGCTGATTTTTAACCTGAAACTCTTCATGGGCTGTGTGGCACACTGTCCTGGTGTATCTGCTTCATTTTTTTCAGCCTGCAATACAACCACTACTTTCTCTCAAAACCTTTTGCGGTACATTCGTTTGGTTGCCAGAATTCTCCCCTGGCCCATGGGCTGGGTAAGTGATGTATTTTTTGGCAAAAATATACATTTAAATTTGCCATCTTCTTATCATAAAATATTTTCTGGTGGATGAGCAGGAGTGTTGTCTAAAAGCAATGAATATTTCCCATCTTCCAGTGGTATTCCAAGCTCTTTGCTTTGACATTTCCCAACTGCAAAAAACCAATCTTGGAAAATGTCTGAGTTGAACCACACCTTTTTCGAGTTATAATACAAAATGGGCAGATGATTCATTATATTTTAAAAAACTCTAGGTTTCTGAGATTTGTCAACAATTACAGGTGTCAATTCATTTGATCCATTGGTGTTGATACAAAGCAGCCCTGAGATCCTGTCCTTGCTGATTTTTCTTCCAGATGTCAATTTTTCATATTTGGAGGCTTGTGACTTTTCAGGCACAGAACGCCAGAACAAACCAGTTTCATCAGCACTGTAAATCTGAGACTGTAATAGCATTTCCTTATTTACATGTTCTATTAATTTTTGTCTAAATGTTTCCATATCTTCTGTTGGAGCACTTGAAGCTCTGCTGTAAATTTGTTTGTTCATAATTCTGTGCCTTTTGTGAAAGTTCCAAAAGCTCCAAAGCCATCCATCACTTGCTTTGAATGGTGAAGTCATATGATTTGCTAATTTAATTGCTGCAGATTTCAATTCCACCGCCTGAAATGGAACCCCACAAGACTGTTGCTGTGCCACTTCAACAATGCTTCTTCAACTGAAGTTTCATGTGCCAATTTCATATGTTTTCTGGGATTGGTGTTTGCACCTGCATCATATATTAATGCAAAATTTTTAATTTTGTCTTTGTTTTTTTTTAATCCTCACTGGAGGATATTTTTTTCATTGATTTTTAGAGAGATTGGAAGATGGGGAGGAGGGGGAGAGAGAGAGAGAGAAACATCGATGTGAGAGAGACACATGGATTGGTTGCCTCCCACATGGCAGGGGTTGCCTCCCACATGGCCGGGGGCCAGGGATCAAACCTCCACTGAGGTCCCTGCCCTTGACTGGAAATCGAAAACTTTGATCTGAGGGCTGACACTCTAACCACTGGGAGAAAACAACAAGGGCCTTTGTTCTTTTTTTAATGTCCAATACAGTTTGCTTTTTCATGCCATATTGCCCACACATACAAGACAGACACTCCCTACTCCAACTTTTTTATGACTTCTAATTTTTGATTAAGGGTTAAGTTGACTGTCTTCCATTTGTCTATATTTTAAGGTTAGGGTTACAATGCTGTGTTTTACCGTACATACATAGTTTTAAATTTATACTGAATAGGTCTAGTAATGTGTGCATTCACCAGTCATAGAAAGTAAACAAATGCACATGGCTGGGGTGTGGCTTAGCTGATGTGGTAGCATAGGACGGCACTCGTTAAAATTGCTGCAGAAAGTCACGCCATGGGACAACAGAATCAACTACCGAGTGTGATTCGGTGTGAGCATATGCTAATTGCTCCCCAAACATTGTTTATCAGTAGTGACTCTTGGATTTAAATATGTAGACTATAGTTGTAGATATGTAATATTTATTTATGTAGCCCAAATTACTACAGTGTTTTTCCCAACATATGGCCTATTTGCTAAAATTTGTTAAAAATAACAGTGAATTAATAACAACAAAAAAAAGCCGCCTGTTAATTTAATTATAAGAAAATCTTGACTGAAAGCATTTTAAAATTAACAGGGTGTTAATTTTCATGTATGACATATGGACCGGAAATTTCGTCCATTAAACCTGAAGTCTGTTAAATCTAGGTCCACAAAATCTAGGGTTTGCTGTAATTGCAAGAATCCAAGTATGATAATTATGTTGTAAAATAAAACTATATCATTCGGGGACATAAGTGTCTGGTTTTTATTTACATTATTAAGCTTTGACTCTAATAAAAGAGGCCTCTCTTAATGACCTGGAAGCAAGCGCTGGCTTAGAGCAGAGCTTCACAGATAGGAGAAAAAGGAGGTGATGAGTGTTCCCTTCTGATGGGGCCAGCAACATCTCTGTACTGGGGGACCCCGCTTACTGAGTCAGCTAGGCTGTCGTCTCTGAAATCTGGCAGGAAGTGAAAATAATGACTATTTTTATAAAATAGGTAAAGACGACTTGAACAGTATGTCCATTTTGTTTTATGCTTGCTTTGAGAAAAGTTTTAGAATAATAAAATTTTAAGTAGGGGAAATCAAGCAAGCACATCATAAGTCTGGGGTGGTTCTTGCTCCATCCTGCACTTTCAGTTTTTCATCTGTAAAATACCAATAGCCATTTAGGCTGGCCCAGATATCCTTCAGTGGGTTGATAAAGAAGGGTCTTTGGTTAGAGGAGCATGCATCTTTGTTTCATCAACAGTGATATATGTTGTTAACATTCCGAATTGAAACAAAGAACAAGAATTTTTTTGCCGGCCGGCCGGGTTGAGCATTGACCTAGGATCCAGGCGATCAGGGTTTGATTCCCGGTCAGGGCACATGCCCAGGTTGTGGGCTGCAGCCGATCAATAACTCTCTCATCATTGATGTTTCTATCTCTCTCTCTCCCTCTCTTTTCCTCTCTCTGAAATCAATAAAGATATATTTAAAAAAAAAAAAAAGAATTTTTTTTCATTGGCCCACTGGAGTTAAACACAGGCTGCTCTTGGCTGGAGGCAACCAGCCTGAGGGCTTGACCACCTTGGGCCCTGACCATCCTTGGAGGGCAGAGGGCATCAGAAACAATAAATAAGAATTTTAATGAGAACAAGTCCCCGTCCTGGTAATCACATGCACTTGAAACAGCTCATCAGAAAAGGCCACCACCGCTGAGGACAAAATTTCAACCGCAGTAATCAGCTCTTCTCTGTTACAGGGGAATACCTGAAATACTTAGCAATAAGAGAAAGGCTAAGTAGGTGATGGTGCATCTCTAGGATGGAGAACTATGCTGCCACTATATTACATTCTGGGAGAAAGCTTATGAGTGGGAAAACATTCCCTTTATATTGTCAAGCAGTATAACCAGAAAAAGTACTAGTAGGAAATTTGTAAATATGAGGAGACTTTATCTTTGGTCATTGAGATTACAACTATCTTTGTGTGTGTGTGTGTTTTCTGATTTTCTAACATTTTCATATCAAATATGTGTTACTTCTCTAATAAGGAAAAATGAAAATGTCATTTAATATATTGACTCTTTAAATTAGAATTTCTGAGGTCCTTTTGAGACCCACAAGACCCTTCTCTTTGGTACAGCAGTGACCGCACACTTGCCTAGAGTTTTGGATTCTTCCTCCAGGTAGGTGATACTGACAGAGGAATGTTTGGAACACTAATGTTGGCTCAGAGAATTATTGAACGATCTATATGGGGTCAACCCACTTCTTTTCCCCAAGAACCCATCAGGAAAAATGATCCAACCTCTGTATAACTGAAATTTTCTCTTCGTGTCTTTCAGAAGGCTGATTGGTAATGCATAGCGTCCAGGGAAACTCTACTTTTGCTACAATAATATTTTCCCCCAAGATGAATCATCATTGACTTCTCCTACATATCCTGTTATTCCTTCTCACGAAGGGAAGGCTTGGTGTCGAAAAGAAAATATGAGCTTAGTATGAGGACAGATAGAGTATCAGTAAAAGCCCTGATTTTAAGCTGTGGCAAAACATGAGGAAAAGGCAAAGAACTCCAACCAACATTAACCTTGACTGGGAATAGCTGCTGTTCTCAGCTCATTCACCTGCACAGGTAACACTTATGTTAGCAGGGTAATCTTCAGAAGAGGGAGAAAATCTCACTTCTGTGTAAAATGTGAGTGCGTGTGTATGTACCTGCCATGGGGCTGGTGTGTGAAATGGGTGGCGACCATGTGTGTGTCTCCTATAGATGTCCCTGCATAAGAAGCCCAAGAGTTAGGTAGAGGGAGAGACGCTCTCTGCTGGGAGCAGGGGAGAGGGGTTTGCTGTCCTTGACTGACCTCTCTGCTTTGTTGGTCCCAGACATTCCAGGTGAGCCCATAGAGATGCACTGGCCCCCATGGTTGGCATAATTCTTCCTAACTTTCTCCAGTTCCCAGTTCCATTCCTAAGTCACCCCTGGCTTCCAGTCACCATGCCCCAGCGAACTCAGCTCCCCTCCTGTCCTGTGGCTCCCATGCCTGCTCTCACTCCATCCTTCCTTGTTCACTCTCATGTGAAAATCACATTCACCTTCTGCTTGCTTATAGCCCTCTGCAGCTCCTTGCTGGGGATTCAGATCTTTTGAAAATAAGCAAGACTGTTCCTCTTCCTGGTCCTGATGATGTTCCCCTTATGGAGCCATTCTCTAGCTTTATTCCAGCTCTTGATATAGAGCTGTTTGAGCTAACGATGGCTCCTGTCCTGGTTGGTAAGGATCCTTGGGAAAGGACTGTGGGAAGGAAAGGAAGCAGCGATGGCTGGAAGGAGAGGCGGCTAAAGGGGAACCTAAGTGCTCCTGGGCTGGGAGGAGCAAAAATGCATGATTCACTCTGCTTGAGTTCTCCTGACCTCTACTCACTTACCTGAAATGCTGATTTCATCAATGACCCAGAAACATGGAGAGCGCTGGAGCCTAATGTATTTCTCCTCAAATCTCCATTCTATAGTCATACAAATCCTCTGTACCAGAAATAGCTCTCTAATGTCCATATAATCATGTCCCTTCCAATTCATCCTTCTGAAGTTCTGGCAAGATCACTTAAGTTGAAAGCAGCAGAGAACTGATGGTAGGCTGGATGTTTTCTGTTTGAAAGGAAGACAGTCAGATTGTCTTTCTAAAGGCATAGCTGAAATTTTATTTTTTGCATTAATTTCAGCAAAACCTCCGTGTTGTTACAGTCTGTATTTTCACATAATTTATATTTTTTCTGATAGCAATGAATATCAAATTAGCCAATCTTTCTCCCCCCCCCCCCCAGAAAACCAGTTTTTTATTTCTAAAGCTTTGTCATATATTTCTAGTGGGTCCCGATGGTCACCTGCCACACTCCCACAGATTGTCTGTGTAGCTGACAAAGAGAGTCTGGCCATCAGCAGACCAGGCCAGAGAGGTGTACTGGGGTGGCTCTGCCTTGCTGCTGGTACTGATAACTTCTTGCTTCAATTCATCTACAACGATCATGCCCTCCCAAGTCTCAGATCTTGATGCTGGGGCCAGTGGCAGCACGGAGCCAGTAGCGATTGGGGCTGAAGCACAGGGCATTGATGATGTCCCCGCCGTCAAGTGTATAAAGGTGCTTGCCTTCGTTGAGGTCCCACAGCATGGCCTGGCCAGCCTTGCCTCCAGGAGCACAGAGGGATCCACTGGAGAGAGAGTCACAGTGTTCAGGTACCTTGTGTGGCTGATGTGATTGGTCTTCAGCCTGCAGTTTGCCAGGTTCCATACCTTGACCAGCTTGTCCCAGCCACAGGACACGATGATGGGATTTCTGCTGTTGGGTGAGAAACAGACACGAGACACCCACTCTGAGTGGCTCTCATCCTGGACAGTGCATTGGCATACACCCAGAGTATTCCATAACTTAATGGTTGTATCTCGGGAGCCAGAGACAATCTGCTGGTCGTCAGAGGGGAAGGCCACACTCAGCACATCCTTGGTATGGCCTACAAATGGGCGTGTGGTGGGGCCTGTTGTGAGATCCCAGAGGTGAAGGGCTCTAGCCCAGGAGCCGGAGAGGGGCAAACTAGCCATCGGAGGAGATGGCCAGTCACTAACAAAGTGGGAGTGACCCCGAAGAGCACGTTGTGGGATGCCGTGGTTGGTCTCATCCCTGCTCAGCTCCCCACGTGATGACAGTCTTGTCTCCAGAGACGCACAGTATCAAGCCCGGGAGCCGGGGAGCGGTAGCAGTCCGGGTCACCCAGCCATCGTGGCCCTTGAGGCTGCCACGGAGGGCCACCTGCTCCGTCATGACGGCGGCTGCTGCGGGTGTCGCTGCAGCGAGCAGGGCGGGCCTGGATGCCCCGGAGGGAGGAGCAGCAGCACCGGCACCGCGCGGCCCTCCGGGGGGAGCTGCCCCGCCGGGCCTGGGAACCCCACCTGCCGCCAGTGTTTCTTGAATTATTGTAGTTATTAGATAGGTTTTTTAGAAAATTGATTTTAATTTGCAGATATATTGCTGTTAAGGCCACAGCAACTGGTACTGTCAGTACAGTTCTTAGAGTAATACCTAGATTTAGAAATGAATTGTGAGTTTTACATATCATGTTCTAACATATCATGTAATCAGGAGCATATGTTAAATTAAAATGATCACAGTGAATACGTGTCATTTAAATTTCATCATATGAAGTGCTATAACTTACGGTGCAGTTTTACCACTTCTTAAAGCAATATCTAGATGCATGGAGTATTATAAAGAATTAGTATCAAGTTTCACACATGTTGTCCAAATTTATACAAATTTAAGAGTAAAGAAATTGTTAAATATTGCAAAATGTCCCAGCTGCCATGTACAGCTTTGGGAATACTGTGCTAATTTGTGAGGACCTTCAGAAGTGTGCATTGGAGCATGGTGGGAAGGAAGAAAGTAGATGCTTGGCACCATGATACATCATAATATAAAAACACATTGCAGTCATGCTATCTGAGAGAGGATTTGGTAAGTTAATCTTTTCTTGTACCTATATGCTTCTGCTGCTCAGATCCTTCCAATACTTGGAAGCAGTGTCTGTCTGCTGTCCTGGCAGAGGCACCATCTACAAACAATCTTGTCACTTAGATGTCACCTTTTAAAGATCTGGGCCAGAGATATGGAGACATGTTTTTCTTGCATTAGAGCCATGTCAGTCATGAAAGCTGAGGTAGGAGTATGGGTTGTGCTGGATCCCAAGTGGCAGGGGAATCTCTGTATTCTTTAATAAATTTATTATTTTATATGTTTGTGTTAGGTGCATGTGGAGTTTTCTTAAATGTGAGGCCCAGGGAAGGGCCCCTCTTCCTGGATCCAAGGGCAGTTCTGGCTGTATCTTCAGCACTTTGACAGAGTCAGGTGGTCATAGTAGGTTCCTGAGAAGTATCTGATCAAATATATTTCGTGTGAATGGGATGAGTACCTGAAAGAGATATGGCTCTCTGGATGCCATATGGTTGATGAATTTTAAGAAGAGGTTCTTTAGAGTACAGATGGGGGGGAAACATTTCAGAGCAGGAGAAGTTTAGAATTGTTAACCACGAAGAGACCAACATTTAGAAATGTTCTCCGAACAAAACACAGATAAAATCTTAACTTGCTTTTGTATGGACATTAGGAGGGTAGTTTCTACTTAAACCATGAAGAATGGGTCCAGAGTTCAGATGTAAGAACCCTGCTTCTTCAGAGATCAAGGGATAAATAGCTCTGGCCTATGTGGGGATTGATAGTACATGTGAACTTTGAAGTGAACTGGAGTAGGCCTCGAAACCTGAATGGTGGGTGAGACTGTGCCAAGCCAAATTGTGTGGCATGAGATAGTATCTATAAATTTTCCCAAATGTTATGTAGTGTGTACTGTGAAAAGTCATTGTCACTGTAGTAAAATAATATGTGTTCTTTACATAACTGTCCACCAGAGAGGAAATGAGGAGGCCCATATCAGGGAGGTATAAGAATAGAATAGGATTTCAAGCCACCCTTCTTAGAGAACAAGACTTTGTCTTTCAAATTTATATCACAACTTAACCAACTGACTGCAAAGCTGCTAAGAAGTCCTCAGTGTGGACGTGTCCTTGAGCTATGCTTTGTTAATACCACTTGCCTCCTACTCCTGCTTTCCCTCTCTATCTAGAGGTTTAAGGGGAGAATCTAGAAAACAGACTTGGCCAATTTCAAGAGATATGAGAGAAAACTTGCTCTTTTCCAGAAATTTTAGGTATCTGCTGAAAACTGTCTGATATTTCTTAACTGTAGCTCCTACCAAGAAAATAGCATCTGTAATGCAGAGAATCTTAACTGCCTTAGGCCTTGTAGCAAATTTAGGTTGTAAGCTGCCTTCTGGGCTACACTGATATGGATCTACAGAATTTAGGAGAAAAGTCCTCCATTTAACTACTTGCTTAGGGGGAGAAAGAAATTTGTGGCTCCTTGCTTAGGGGGAGAAAGAAATTTCGCTGTAGCCTTGGCAAACTGTCAAAAAACAATTATTGGGATATATAGATACAATTCATGCCCAGCCAGGTGTGGCTCAGTGGTTGAGCATTGACCTAGAATCCCGGAGATCGAGGTTAGATTCCCAGTCAGGGCACATGCAGGGATTGCGGGCTCGATCTCCAGTAAGGGGTGTGCAGAAGGCAGCCGATCAATGACAACTCTCTCATCATTGATGTTTCTCTCTCTCCCTCTCCCTCCGTCTCTCTGAAATCAATAAAGATATTTAAAAAAAAACACACAATTCACAATAGAGGATCTGTAGGGGAGCTCAAAGATGCAATATGTCTCCAGCAGTAAAGGCACCTGGGAAATATTGGCCTCTCTGTTTAACTTTCTGTGCCTGCTTAACTCTTAGTAGCCTCAGGTTTGGCTGACTACCCAGAAAGCTGGAATGCTGCCCAAAGATAGACGCCCCAGGAAGGAGGTTATAGATGTTATCTGTTAACTTAGAAATGCATTGTTCTTTCTGGTGGTCTATGTGACTACCCACCATATGGTTTTACTATTAAACCCCTATAAAAAAGAGACTCTGTCCTGGGAGGGTGTGGATTCATTCTTGGCCAGCCACACCCTGGGAGGAGCTGCTTTGCCTGAGTAGTAAATTTCCCCTATTAAAGAGTTTATTAATTTGAATAAGGCAATGTGTCAACTCTCTGGAATCAATCCTGAATTTCGATTGGGACTTTCCCCCAAAAGGTTTATGATTAGCGAAATGAACAGTGGGAAATTATTTAACCTCACTAGTAAAGAAATACATGTTAAAATATTAGGACACAGTTTCTCTTAATAAAATAGCAGTAAGACCTATACTCTGTGCATACCAGATGGCTTGTAAATGGATGCAAACTTTTTGGAGGACAGCTTGCAATATGCAATATGTCAAGAGCCAAGAAGACGTTCATGTCCTTTGATCCATTGATCTCATTTTTGTTATTCTATAAACATTTAGAGTCCCTTCCATATGACAGACAGCATTCTAGGCAGAGTCATCAGAGACTGATGTTATAGATTGTGTCCTTCAGAAACTGACAGTCAGCTGGGGGAAAACACAGTTATAATTAGATACTAATACAAAAATGAGAAGAAAAGGAGGGATGGGGGGCTAACTGCAGGTCTAGGGAGTGTATGGCAGGGGACAGGGAAGGTTTCCTCCAGGAGATGACACCAAATTGAATCTGGAAGGATCAATAATAAATTCCCTAGAAGACCAAGTGGGGACCTATGTTCCAGGCAGAGCTAGAATAAGACTTGGAGGTTCACCATGGCTAGATAATAGGCCTGGAAGGGATTTCTGGAACTTATTCAACCATTCTCCAGGATGACTTTAGAAAAAGATTTCACACATTGAGTTCCTTTCCCTTGACTCTGGTTTTTATTTTCTGTCTAGAGGTACAAAGACATCTCTTCCCTTCCCTGGCATAGACATTGGTGGTAAATCATGTCACGTTGTCCACAAAATTCCCCGTGGTAGCAACTGGTAAGCATGAGCTGTGCCCCCTGGGTCCCTTTACCACCATGCAGGAATTCATGACCCTTAGCCCTAATAAGAAGCAGAGATGACTTCTTGGGTGGGAGAGATTGGCAGCTGGAGTCTGTCATGGAGTACCTGCATGATCCCTTCTATTTTCCATGGCATCTTCATCTGGCAAGGGGTGCCCAGGCTTATCTTGGCGGGGGGGGGGGGGTAGGCTATAGTACAGGAAGAAGTGATGGGGACATACTCTAATTGTCTCTAGAGAGGAATGGACTTATTCCTGCTCACCGGCATTGCCAAGGGGGAGGTGGGAGGATCTTTTAGAAGAGCCAGAGAAGGTCAGCAGACATGGTTGATAGCTTAGGAATTATAATCTACAGGAAAAGTTAAAAGAAAGAACTTGGGAAAGGAAAAGTTTTGCAACACTAAGGAGTCAACATGTAGTTGGTTTTTACATTCCATCTCTTTCAAAAGCAGAACAAGCTGAATTGGTCATAGTCCCATTAGTCCCAAAGGCATTCAGATAAGCCTACAGGAAACCACGTAGAACCATGTAGACACTAGAGCAGGGATCTGGGAGACTCCAGAGAGCTCTGCAAATAGGAGAAACCCTGTCATCACCCTGCTATGTTGTAAAGAGCTAGATGGAGGAGAAGCCTAGTTTAGGAACTTTCCTTTCGCCAGGGCAGCCCCATTTCATTCTGTAAAGATTTATTTGGCTTGTGCTATGGACCCTGCATCATAAGTGAATACGTATCCTTTTATTTCAATTTCCCAGATGAGGGACAGTGATTCCTGTTTATGGGCTTGTGGCAGATCAGAGAGAGGTCAGAATCACAGGGGAAGCCCTGAACCCAGGAGGAAGAAGGCTAGGCAGGGCTGAGTGGTCAGGCTGAAAGAAGAAAAGACTGGCGAGCCCTAAGGGTGACTCAGGCTGTAGTGCATAAGGCTAGTGAGGCATTTGGAGAGCTGCTCCAGAGGGTGGACTGTGGCAAAAAATCTCGAGACCTAAGCTCTAGCTCTGGTAGCGGAAGGAGAATACTAGGGGGTCAGGGTTGTTGTTTTTTTTTTCCATGGGAGCTGGGGGGACATGAGAGAGCCCATCTAGGCAGCACCCATTCTTTTCCTCAGATCTCAGCTCCTGCTCTTCCTCTCTATCCCCCATCCAAGGGCTCCTCAGGACCTCTTCCCTTCCTTCCAGCCAACTTTCACAACCTCTTTCTCACAGGGAAATTATGAATACTGTTTTCCCCAGACCCTTTGATACACTGGCTTCAAGTTAGAGAACCTCAGGGCTACTTAGGGGGAGCAGGGATTGGGGAGAGCAGTCAGGGTGGAGGCTGGTGTAGAATTTGTTTTACTTAGCCTGGCCAGGCGTGGCTCAGCGGTTAAGCGTCGACCTAGGATCCAGGCGATTGGGGTTCGATTCCCGGTCAGGGCACATGCCCGGGTTGCGGGCTCGATCAATGACTCTCTCATCATTGATGTTTCTGTCTCTCTCTCTCTCCCTCTCCTTTCCTCTCTCTGAAATCAATAAAGATCTATTAAGAAAAAAAAGAATTTGTTTTACTTAGACTCTGTTACTCTTTAGCCACTGTTCCCCTGGACATAGGGGAACAACTGGACCCATTCCCCATATGACCTGTAGCAGAAAAGAGGCTCAGGGAATGGAGGCAGTTATTTGGGGAATCCAGGAGCTGGGGCTGCCTTCCATTAGCTTCTTTTCATCCCCCAAGCCATGCATGGGCCTGACTTCCCCAAGGACCACTGGGCTGCTGCGGCGCAGTCTCCCCACACTTTGCTGGAGGTCCTATTTCAGTGCCAGGACTGAAAGTCTCCAGCTCAACCCTGAAAGATAATCGGGTAGTACCCTACTCAGCCCCACCACATGCAGTTCCTCCCGAAAGCTGGGCGGACACTCTCTCCAGAGGCAGAATCCCCAGCTCTAACTCTGTGGGATCCTCAGCCCAGGGCCTAGTAAAGGGGCCTCAAGCATGGGATCAACTGTGAATGTGAGGACTCTCATCGCAGGGGTAGACGTAGCTGTGGCAACTCTGCTGTGCAGGGGAGAAGAGTGGGAAGGCGGGAGCAGGGTAGGGCCCAAGCGAGCAGTTATAAATTAGGTGGAGTGAGTGCAGAAGGGGTGTGCTGGTGAGGCTTTCTTAGTTTGTAGCATGAGGCAGGTTTCTAGCGGTGGGGGACTTTATTTTTATGGATAATTTGAAGGGCTTGCCAATGTCCTAGGCTGCTTCTCACTTAGCTGTCTGACTTTGGGCAGGTCATGGAAACTTTCTGACAGTTATTGCTTTATAAAATGGGATAGTAAAAATACTCGCCTTAACTCATAAGGCTGTGGTAAGAAGCAGATGAAAAAAACAAACGGAAGAGTTTTGTAATCCCCAAACACGTTACAAATGTAAATTGTGGCAATTACTGTACTGAGAAGCAACCAGGTGAGGATCATAGAATTTTGGGGGATAAGATGGGGTGTCCGTACCAGGTCTGTCTCCTGCACACGGAATTGCCCTTGCAGCCTGCGTGCAGCGCCCTGGCCACATCCCGGGCTGACCTGCCCATTTCCCAGCTTTCCCCTACTCCCCCTTTCACCCGGGGCCTCTCTGTTAGGTGCGCAGAGAGTGGATGGGAGTGGGGGTAGCATCTACTTCAGGGGGCCTTGATGCCACCCTCGGGTGCCGCTCCCTGAGTTATGGTGCCAGTTTGTCCACAAGCTGCTGTAATTAAACCCGGGAAGGAGTTGATCCTGATCCTGGCTGGCAGCGCCTTGGCGGTTCCACGCCCCCTTTCCTCCCGCGGAGGAGCCGCCACCGCACAGGACGGCAGAGGGCACTGTGCTGCTTCCTGCCGCCAGCAGAGAAGGCTCCAGATCTTTCCTTCTCCTCTTAGCAAGGCAGAGGCCAGCTTTGATCTTTTAAAAGCTTTTGAGCCTGGAAGAGAACAAGCAAGAAACAGACACGTAAGATTTAAATAATCTCATAACAAATCAGCTTCCATGGCACAAATTTCTTACCCTTCCACAGTGAACTGGTCCCACAAGCTCTGTCTCAATCTCCCTGTTGCTTTAGGGATAGTCACACTCTTTTCCAGTTTGTTCCAATCTTTCGCTACTACATGAAATCCTTGATTTTGAGGGCCTTGATTTAATGGACTTTGGATTAAACGATAAAATTTAAATTGTGGT
The DNA here is from genome assembly GCF_054644295.1 of Miniopterus natalensis. Taxonomy (NCBI): domain Eukaryota; kingdom Metazoa; phylum Chordata; class Mammalia; order Chiroptera; family Miniopteridae; genus Miniopterus; species Miniopterus natalensis. The sequence continues at coordinate 66,936,070 of NC_142081.1, read as the reverse complement.
CCCTATGTCATAGGTGAAAGCACCCTGTTAATTTAAAAATGCTTTTAACCAAGATTTGCTTATAATTTAATTAACAGGTTATTTTTGTTATTAATTCACTGTTATTTTTAACAAAGTTTAGTGAATAGGCTATGTGTTGGAAAAAACACTAGTAATTTCATTGACGTAAATAAATACTACATATCTACAACTATAGTCTACATATTTAAATCTGAGCCACTGCTTGTAAACAGTGTTTGGCGAATGATTAGTGTGTGATCACACCGAATCTCCAGCGGTAATTGGTTCTGTTGTCACCTGGCATGACTTTCTGCAGCTGTTTTAACACCCCAGCTGTGTGCATTTGTTTACTCTCGGTGACTGGTGAATGCACACATTTACTAGACCTATCCAGTATAAATTTAAAGTCACAGTAATACATATAGAAAACTTTCCTGTGAAATTAAACTTTTCATACATAGTTTTATTTACACAAAGGTGTCTACATAAGTAAAAACAGGTAAACTAATTTGTGAATTTTTAAACATATGCATTTGGAAAACCTACTTTATTATATAACAGACTTTTGGCTTTAATAGACACCCCCTCACCTGAATTAGTCCATTATATGGATCTTTTACTACTACAAACAAGCTGGAATGTATATCCTGGACCAAAACAGCAACAATAAACCCTGTGTGTTTAGCTGGTGACAAGCTCACTCCTGTGCACTATCAGGGTTCCTAGCACCTAGCATATTGAAGCTCCTGCATGTGTGTGTGTGGGGGGAGCTGTGGGTTAGCAACCACATCTTCCAGATGCACATGTGTGTCATTGCCCAGGGCAGCCTGGGAGAGTATTATTTTTCAGAATATAACATGACCAATGGAATGTTTTCCTTGTAACATTTCCAGTGCCACCTCTGCACATAGAAGTCAGCATTATTGTTTCCAAGTTCTGGTATTTTACTACTGGAGAGAGTGAAAGAAAATACCTGTTTATATAAAAAATACTTGCTTAGATAAACTTAGATACAAGTAAGGACAATTAGTTTAGTTTAGAAAATATAGGAAATTTTAGAACAAATTGCAAGCTCTCATTTTTAAGCAACTACTATGGGGTAAGCACTTTAGTGAAATTGACTCATTGAACCTTCACAACACCCCCAAGGTAGATACTATTATCTTCATTTTATCTTCATTTTAAAGATGAGCAAAAGGAAGCCCACATAGTTAACAGATAGTAGTGGCAGAATCAGGAGTGTCCCTCTTAGAAACTGGAGTGCTCCCATTTATTCCTGGCTGCCTCTTAGAGGGAGCTGGGGGGGACAGTGTGTTTGGGTAAGGCCTTTTCTTCTTGCCTCTGTTTCTTCATCTCTAAAATATGAACAATTATCTCGGATAACCTATCTGTAGGACCAGGTTTATTTTCTAGGCTTAATGTTATTTCCATAATGAACTATGTGTTCTGGAATGTGAGAGACGGAAGGGGGTATCCATTCTGGTGGTTTTCATCTGTTACATCTCCAAGGACCCCTGTCATGATGATTGCATGTGAAACACATGTTTTTAGAACAGACTGAGTAAACTAATATGTTTACTTTTGTCCATTTTAATTGATCACTTTGCTTTGTCATCTTGGTGTTTTTTAAATGTTAATTCATGTCTTTTATTGACCCATATACAATTACTTGTCTTCTGGAATGCTGTAGTCAGACAAAGTTCGTCCGCCTTCCAGTTGCCTGCCAGCAAAGATCATCAGTCTCTGCGGATCAGGAGGAATGCCTTTCTTATCCTGGATCTTGGCCTTTACATTTTCTGTTGTATCCAAGGGTTCAGCCTCGAGAGTGATGGTCTTCTTCTCGAGGGTTTTCATGAAAATCTGCATCTTGGTGGTGACCCCACCGCAGACGGTGGATCAGGAAGGACTGTCATCTTGCCGTGTTGAATTCCTTTTGTTATTAAGCAAGTTTTCTCATATCTCTCACATTGAAGCATTTTTATAGGTAGTGAGGATGTAAAAATGAATTAAGTATCCTCTGCATGCTTATAGTCTCAGTAGATACAGGCAGCTGTACTCAAGTATTTATAATATGAAGCAAAAGCCAAAAGCCACATACAGCAGTCATAGGGGTATATCTGGCCCAAGACCTGCTCTGATTGGCTTATTCAGTGGGTTTTTTAATTTGTTGTTTTAAAAATGATTTTTGGAGTTGGTGATAATCTTTCCTAACAGGGATTTTCATATAGAAAATTTGGATTCCCGGCTTGCCTTAAAATAGCCAAAAATATAGCCACATTGAGCCACCGTGATCTCAGTGTGACTATCAGCTGAGCAGCAGCAGCCTCTTCCTAAAGGGGCAACAGCTCACTGACTCCACGCCTCCCTCCTGACCCCCGGCCTGTTTGCTCGGTGATGATGCCTGCCTGACTCCCGTAGGCACTTGTGTTATGACCCATCGGACTTGTTAAGTGTCCTGAGAGAGGCCTAGACAATGCTCTCTCCAGCCCTTGACCATCTTCTTTCTTTAAATTGTGTTCAGAGCACATCCCCAAACACAGTTTTTACTATAGATTCCATCTCCAAATTTTATTTTAATTTTTTTGTTAATCTTCACCTGAGGATTTTTTTTTCCCGTAGAAAGAGTGGAAGAGTGGAAGGGAGAGAGAGGGGGAGAGAGGGGGGGAGAGAGAGAGAGAGAGAGAGAGAGAGAGAGAGAAACATCCATGTGAGAGAGACACACTGATTGGTTGCCTCCTGCAGCACCCTGACAAGGGCCAGGATCAAACCTGCAACCCAGGTACATGCCCTTGACTGGGAATCAAACCCACACCCTTTGGTGCACAGACCAACCCTCTAACCACTGAGCAACACCAGCCAGGGCCCATCTTCAAATTTTAAACTGCCCTCCATTGCCTCCAAATTAAATCCAAATGCTCCAATTGACAGGAAAGATCTTGGGCTGAGGACCTATTTATTTGAAACTGGAATCAATACAAAACTCATGTTAATGAAATTACAGTGAATTGACCCCATGATTTTGTCTTTAATATCAAAAGATTGCTAAGTATGAACTCTTATTTCATTAGTTTAATCACCACACCAGTGTCACAGCAGCCACTGAATTATCAGCTAATTTCATTATGCCATTTTTTGTAATCAAGGGATGTTGTAAGATATAGTCCCAGGAAAAGGTCTTCTGCATTGTGGCAAGAACAACTGTTGAGAACATTGGCCACAGGGTTGCTCAAAGCCATCTTGATGTCCAGCATTTGCAATTTCTTCAGCCCCGGGGCACTCTTGCAATTTCTGCTCAGTGATGATACCTGCTAATAAGGCGATATCAACCCTCAGTATCTTCCTTCACGTGGTTTCCTAATGCAGCAGCAATCTATAGGAATGACAACACACATTGCTTGTTGGTACCACTTAAAGGACTGTTGTAATAACATGGTGCAGGTTAATTTACTTTCGATGAATGGAGGGAGCTAAGTAAGCTGAACTCAAATGACAAATGATATGCTGGTCTCTCCCTGGTCCCTTAGGTCTGCCTCCTTCTTCTTTCTTGTTTTTCAGTGCTGTTGCCAGAGAAATAAAATATATGTGCTCAAAATATTTAAAAAAATTCTTTGCTGATCTATGAAATGCTTTAAAATAAGTCTCTTCTTCTGTTCTTATCAGAGCTATTTGAATCCTGGAACATTGTGGGGAGTGAGGGGTAAGTTAAGCTATAATTGGCCTATAATTTGTTGTTCGTAATTGGAGAGGGGTTTGGGGATCAGAGAAATTGGTTCTTTTATTTTCTTTTATTTTTTAAATTTATCTTTATTGTTGAAAGTGTTACAGATGTCCCCTAGGTCTTCCTTATTCTGGTATGGGGCCTCCTACATATCTCGTCTGAAGGCCATTGAACAAAAGCAGATCTTGATCCCTTTGATCAAGTTTCTGGAATGAAATAGGAAAGTATAGGAAAAGCTGCAGAAATGCACCAGAGGTAATCACTTTCTGAGGGATGCTCTGAATTGATAACCCTGCCATTGGCACAGATATGGAAGATAGAGTGGGTCAGTACGTCAGTAGTTGGGCTTCAGTGAGGAGGGCTATTTCAGGGAGGCCTTGCAGAGACTTCCTAGGGATCTCTCTTGCCAATTTTTTATCCTTCAAGAGGGAATGGAAAGGAACTAACTTCACAGTGTTATGGGGCCTTTTTGTTTGTGTTAGTCATTTTGGTCTGAAAAAAATTCTATGATCCTGATGTATCATTGTGTATCATAATTGCCTGTGAGCTCCCAGTCTTGTGATTGGAGCTCTGGAGGACACAAACTGTCTTTATTTATAACTTGCATTTCCAGTGCTTATAGGAGGGCCAGGCATATCATAAAACTTAGAACATGTATGCTGAATGAATGAATAGTTGGACATTGTTAGAGTTCCTTAAGAATAAACAAAAACTTATGAAATAAAATATGCACAGCTAGGATGTGAGGATATGGCTAAAATGCATTCTGGGCTATTCCTATTTAATCACATAAGGGCACAGGAAAAGTAATTTGACACAAATTTTCATCATACTTCTAGACCAGTTATTTTCAGTGACTTTGTGGCTTCAAAATTTCTAGAGGTATTTTTGGTAACTATAATGATTGGGGAGGGGGCCGGTACTGGCATTTAATGGGTAAGGGCCAGCTGTGCTCAATGTACAGCAACACTGTGTAGAAAAGTCCTGAAAAATGAAGAATTAGTGCACGTCCTACAACTTATGACTCTCCTCTTAGATATGGACGAGAAATAGCTTATAATTATTTGAGCCTCTAACCCAATTCCTTCATGTTTTTCATAAATTTAAAACAAAAAAAATTTGCTGGGAATGTAACTTGAGGGAAATCTTACTTCTTTCTAGGTCTTTGCAAGCTCTTTGATAGACTGAGGATGGACAGCGAGCTAAAGTGGCCAGAGAGGGTTTCATCTTCTTCTTCACCGAGTCCTGCTTAGGTGGACTTGGGTTGGGTCAGCCATTGGTTCCTGTTTCTCAAGGACTCTTGCTAAAATTGAGACAGAAGGAATGAGCTTTTTAAAAATAGAAAGTTTCAGTTATAGTTGACATACAGTAGTATTGTATTAGTTTCAGTAGAATCAACTTTTTAACATAATTTACTCATGAAATCAGAGCAAACAGAAATAAATGGTCATAGAATTCTTTCATTAACTCCATGAAAAAGACAAGAAACTGTCCTGGCAAGCAGTTAGAAACATTTCCACAATGGTGAGAATATAGAGCCTGCTTGTCTGGGAAACCCTAGATAAACAGGCTTACCTGGGTCTATCCCCTAATTGCCTGGTTTCTGAATTTCAGCCATTCCACTTGTTTCCCAACAATAGTCATTACTACTGATGTTGTGAGTAGTTGGGGTTTTCCCTTTGATGCCTTTCTGAGGAATCTTTGGCTTCTTAACTGCTAAGGTATGTTCTTCTTCCAAAGCTAGAATGTCTTCCTGCATGGGGCATCCTCCCTCACTCCATCTCAGTCTCCTACTTGCCTCACATCCTTCCCTTAGGAGGGACGAGTTTGATTGTCAAAGTACATGGGCTTTTAAAAAAGACATCAGGTTTTGACTCACAGTTCTGCTTTTCAACAACCATGTGACCTCAGACAAGGAGCTTGCCTTTACTTTTCTACCAGAAAAAACAGTAAAATTCTTTACACTACACAGGCAAGAAGACTGACGGTGGGTCACACTGGATCCTGAACACAGGTGAAGAGACTAGAAAGTGTAGAGAGTGTTACCAAAGGGACAGCATTTTTGTGAGGCTTAATCCAAAATGCGTTGTATGAAGTAGGTGCACCAAAGAGGCGGAGGCTTCCTTGTTCATTCCCAACACTCCGTCCATTTATTTCAACACTTCATAGGCATAAAAATTGTGAATGATGCAGAGATATTTTAGGTTGTATAGCACCCATCAAAGCTTCCTCTTAGGTTTAATGAGTTTTAGGCCTCTCATTTTTCTATTAGACCAGAGGTTGGTGAATCTTATTGGAGATATCTAAGGATGGAACTACTTCATTAATGTTTGCTAACTGACTGATATTCCCGAGTGCATCAGCCAATTAGTCTACACACCTAGACTGTCTCAGAGGCATAAGATTATCCATAGTCTTCTCTGCTAATCTTATCTCTCACTTAACTGAAAAACAGCTCTGAGGCCCTGGTTGGTGTTCTTCAGTGGTTAGGACATCGGCCTGTGCACAGAAGGGTCAAGGGTTCCATTCCTGGTCAAGGGCACATACCTGAGTTGAGTATTAACAAAAAAAATCGAAACAAAACAAGAAGCTATGCAATATAATAGTTAAATATTTTTCTTGATAGTCTTAAAGTAACAACAGTAAATACACATACCATATTAGATTTCTCCAGAGAAACAATATATATATATATGTGTGTGTGTATATATAAAAATAAATTTATTATGAGGAGCTGGTTCATGCAGTTATGGAGGGTGGCAAGTCCTGAGATTTCCACAGTAAGCTAGAGACTCAGGAGAGCTAATGATACAGTGCCAGTCTGAAGGCCAGCAATCTTGAGACCCATGAAGAACTGATGTTTGAGTCAGAAAACAGGGAAAAGCCGATGTCCCAGCTTGAAGGCTATCATGCAGGAGAATTCTCTCTTATTTGGGGGAAGAGTCGGCCTTTTTGTTCTATTCAGACCTTCAACTGATTGGATGAGGCGCACCCACATTGGGAAAACAGTTTGCTTTGCTTAGTTTACTGATTTAAACACTAATCTCATCCAAAAGTACCCTCACAGAAATATCCAGAATAATGTTTGACTAAATATCAGGGCATCTCATGGCCCAATCAAGTTGACACATAAAATCAACCATCTCATGTACATACATGTATGAATATATAATACAGTAATTTTATTTCAGGTAATCAGGATTTAGCTATAATCTTTAAAAAAAATCAGATTTACATAGCAGAAAAATGTAAAAAATGTGGATTGTATTTTCTGTAGACATTCCTCTCCACACACACATATCTACTCCTTAATCAGAAATTCAGAGGACTACAAAGAGTCTGAGCTGGAAAGAATTTGTGAGGTTCTGGAACTGGATGTGTAAGAGGAAGGAGGATATGACAAAGTGGGTTCCTCAGGTGAGTAGTTTGAGGAATGAGGAGAGATGGGGAAGGGAGAGAATGCGATGTAATGAGGGTCTGGGATCCCAGGAAAGAGGGACTGATAAATCAGGGGACGTGAGACACAGATGCCTGTCTTTGTCTCTTCATTCCCTCCTCCAGGACAGAAAACATGACTCAGATGTGGACTCTCTTCTTTCTCACTTCTCCTAGACAAGACTGTCTTCTTCAAGGCCAAGAACTTTGTAAATCTCCCCAATCAACAGCCCAGACTCCACAGCTCCCTCAGTAGGGATGATAGGTGCTCCTTGCATATGAAGTAAGATTGCCCCACCCCGACAGGGTTGATTACCCCTTCTCAGCAGCATTAGGCACAGCTGATCAACCTCTCCTCCTTGATGAGGCTGACCTGGGGATGATGCTTCTTGTGACAGATCAAGGATGAAGGCATCCTGAGATCAGTCCTGGTACCCTCAAGGCAGGTAGTCACGTCAAGCTGCGTGTTGAGCTCCTGCCTTTTCCATGACCTCACAGGGCTTTTGTTCTCAGCCTTCTCCACAAGTTCCTTTTCTTCTCCTGGTACCTGAATTTTGGAGAGTCCCATGGGTCAGTAATTTGTCTGTTTCTCTTGGTGATCTTACACAGTCTCAAAGCTCTAAATGCCATTGATTCTCCAATTCCCATATTTACATTTTTAGCTCAGCTGTCTCTCCTAAACTTGAGACTTCCATAGCCAGCTGTCCACTTGACATCTTCACTGGATGTCTGAGACACCTCAAACTTAACATTCCTTAAATGGAAATAATTACCTTCTTCTGTACTCATCCCCTAAAACTGCTCCTCCATTAATGTTCCCCACCTCAGTTGAAGGTAACATCACCCTTTTTGTTCTGAGGTCAACAGCATGGTGCTCTAGGTTCATTTCGTTTTCTTTTGTCCCACTTTCAACCTGTTGGTAAAGTCAGTTTTTACCTTCAGACACATCCAGCACCCAGCTGCTTCTCTGCCTCCACAGCTACCACCTAGTTGGAGAGAGCATTCCTTCCTACCAGGATTGCTATACAAGTCTTTGACCTGGATTTCCTACTCCTACCCTTGGCCTCACACACAGCAGCCCAAATAATCCTTTCAAAATGCCTATCAGATGATGTAACTCTGCTTTGAACCCTCTAGTGCCTCTTCACTTCACTCTGAGTAGGAGCTAAAGTCCTTTCAACAGTCCTTATACACTTAAGGATCTGCCCTCCAATACCCTTGCCTTTTGGAACAAATCTGCTATTTATTCTCCTCCTCGCTCCTGCTTCTTTAGTGTCTGGCCTGTTTGCTGTTCCTGAAAGACACAGGCACATTCTTGCTTTAAGACGTTTCCTCCTAGACAAATGCAAGGCTAACTACCATACCACCTTATCACCTTATCACCTTATCACGGAGACTTACTATCCTGTTGTCAACATAAGAAACAGTCAAACCTGTGAAGAGTTTTTGTGAGTTTATTTAAGCCAAACTGTCGACAACTTCCGGGGAGCAACATCGCAACAGGTTGAGATAACGCTCCGAAGAACGGCAGTTTTGCACCTTATTTTACACAATCAAAAGGGGACGCATGTGGGTTACACGGAATCCATTGGTGATGGAGTAGGGAGGCGGAAGAAAGCAAAGCAGGGAAAGCTCTAGGACTGGATAAAATGTAAAACGATGGACACGTACTTTTACAAAGGTAAGTATAGGATAGTTAACAGTCAACAAGTAACTCAGTAACAATGAGGGGATCTGTGGTCTCCGAAGAGCAGTGCCTGTGCTTTGAGGGTCCAGAAAAAGGAAACTACTTTGACGTTCCAAAGATACATTATCAAAAAGACAACAGACAGACTCAGTTAAGGTAAAGATTGACCTTTGTTAGGGAAGATGCCAGCCTAAGACATGACTACCCACCACAGGCTGTTTTTAGTTAAAAAGTTTTAATTTCAGACCATCCTTTGCGGTGGCTTTAGGTCTCTGAGTTTGCAAGGCCGCCATGCAGGCCTCCCCCGAGCTTGTCAGGTTTAGCACGTGGCCCCTTTTCATCCACACGGTTAAAAATGCTACCCATAGTCTCACCCCACTCCCTTTCCTGCTGTATTTGTCCCATAGAGCTTATCATCTTAATGGCCTGTATAATTTACATATTTATTTTGTCTATTGTCTTTTTTTTTTGCTTGTTTGTTTTATTCTCTGATGACGCCCACATACCTGTAACAGTCTCTGGTACTTAGATACTCAAGAACTGTTTGCTGAGTGAGTCTCCCCAAACCAATCGCCACCACGCAGGATCTTAATATGTCAAGGCCACTGATGCATTTGGGCTCCAGTCCAGCCCTTACCAGCTGCTCCTGCCACTGACATCTCGGCCCTTGTTTCCAGGGGCCTCGGGGAGGCTAGTAGAGACATCCTCTTCCCTTGAAGACCAGTGCTGGTAATCTAACCCTCCTTGTCTGCGAGGAATTTCAGCTCATTCTTCTAATGCTTCCTCTCTGGCATCCGCGGCCTCTCTCAGCCTATCCAGAGGGTCCTTGGTGCCAAAGCGGCGCCGGAGCTGCGCCCCGACAACCCTCAGTGACCGCAATGTGTAAGTGCTCCTTCCCGCCGGCAGAGGGCAGGAGCTGCCGCCGAATCCTGCGCTGGGACCGATCGGGCTCCCCTGGCCGCTTTTCTCGGCGGCTTTCCCGGCTCTCCCCGACACCGCGGCCCGCTTTCTGGGCGGCAACGAGGCCGGAGGGCCCAGGGAGTGGGTGCGGCCGTGCGCGGTGCTGGCGGGCACGACCCCGATGCGGGGTGACCGGGCCCACAGCGCACTCTTCAGTTCCGCGGGGCGGGTCCCGAGCTCCTGGAGAGGGGTCCGGAGAGCCTCCCGCCTCCTCCATAGCCACCATCCCCGGACTAGCGGGCACAGCCCTGAACGAGGCTCTGCGGGGAGAGGGGGCGCCGGGTTCCGGGGCGCCCCTCCTCTCGCTCTCGGCGCGGCCGCCGCCGCCCCGGCCGGTAGGGGGCGCTGCGCCGGCGGGCCCCCGCGGGCCCGCTAGGACCGGAACGTTCAGAGACGGCCTCAACCTTCCAGAAGCCCCTTAAATCCCGAGGAAAACCGCAGGAAAAGAAACAGGGAGGCCTTAAACAGCGGGCGCCTGCCGGGTGCCACGTCTGCGGCACTGCCCCTTCGCCGGGGGGCGGTTCGAGGTCGGCTCTGCTGCGTCTCCACGGAAGTGTTGCTGGATTTCATAACTTTACTGTTCGAACTTCCTCTGACTCGGGATCCTTCGTTACTCACCTGAGAAAAGGCTGCAGTGAGGTGGTCTGATCTACGCTTTATGAGTATATTCAGATGCACGGTACATGCAGATGGCAGACATAAGTTCAAACATGAAGAGAGCAAGTCTAGTAAAAAGCATGTTTTCCTCTGGTCCTTGTCTTTTAGGCCCCGACTTTCTTTCCCAGATGCAGTAATTATTCAGCTCCTCTATCCTTTTACAGCCTTTATATATTATGTATGTTACACACATAAGGTTATATACATGCATGTGCTTATCTCCTCTTGCTGCCCCCTGCCCCAAATAGTCACATTTTCTACACCATTACCTCTTTCCCATTAACAATGCATTTTGGGCATATTTCCTGCCAGTAGCAAGAATTAATTATTCATTCTAATTAACTAATTAATCATTCTAATTAACGGCTGCGTAGTACCCTGTTGTAAGAATGTACCATCATGTTTTAACCAGTCCCATATTCAGGATATTCTGTTTGCTTCCAAACTTTTACTAGTATCAAAAGATGGTATTTACGTACTGATCAAAGCGGCGACCTCAAGCCCCATATGTTCATCCATAGTGTTCGTCCCTTTGATAAGTCAGCCCGCGTGCTCTCAGTGTTCCCGCAGCTGATGCTCTAAAGCTCTGGGGTGAGTGTGGGGCAGGGGGCTGTGGGTTGATAACAGAACTTGCAGATACACCTGGTGTTATGGAGCCTAATGAAGCCCAGGAAAAGTGAACACTGTTGGCACTACTCGGTTATTTTTTTCTTGTAATGAGAACCTGGGAAGTCAGTATCAGTTGGTTCAAGCTTTGGTCTTTTAATACTGGAGAGGGTTAAAATAATAACTATTTTTATATATGGTGGGCAAACTAAGATGCCAGGATGGGTAGCTAACTTATTTTATATTCACATTGAGCGTATTCTAGAGAAAATGGAAAGTTTGTAAAACAGTTTATTTAAATGGACTCATTTGGCTCTCACGATAGTCTGTAAGGCTGTGATGCTGATCTGCACTTTACATGTTATCCTGAGGCCCAGAGAGTGACAGTAGCAGCACCTTGATGTCTCCCTGAAAGCTCCAGTGTCCTTTACTGTGGGCTGCTTCTCAGAGGGAGGCAGGGTGCACAGTAGGGCTAAGGGAAGTTCTAGCCACCCAGGTTGCCTCTGATTCTCATCTCGAAGGTGTGCATATCATCCAGGCTGAAATACTTGCTTTATCAGGGTTTTTCTGCCCCCCCCAGGTAATAATGTTTTCTGAATAAAATGTATTTTTAGAATGAGGATGAACTAATCTCCATCCACAGGATCCTTGTCATTTTCCCTTCATGTGGAAGCTGTTTATAAACATAAGTAATACAATTATTTTTGCCATTTTAATTGATATATATGTGTATATATATATACACACACACACATACATATAATCATTACATGATACTTCTCAGCACCCGAGTTAAGTGGTTTTACCACAGCACAGATTCTTGATGTTCAGTAGCCTCCCTTGTTTATCTTTAATATGTGTGTTCCTTTAGGGGTGCTTGCAATATTATGTGGTATACTGCTTGTTCTCTAGTAAAGCAGTTGTCAAAGTATGGTCCAAGGACCCCGAGGGTCCCCCAAATCCTTTTGGTATGTCTGTAAGGTCCAAATCTATACAACTATATATCTGTCAGAGGCTGGATTTTCTTTAAATAATTCAACAAAATAAAATTATACAATAGATTGAGTGAAAAAACAGGACTATTTTAAAGCCAACCTTTAAAGAAATTTTTAAAAATGTAAAATAATGCCATTCTTCATATTAACTTTTGTTTTGGAAAATTAGGTTATTTTACATAAGATATGATTTCAATGTCTATATACGATGGGTTCACTATTGTTATTTTAAAATAAATTAATGAGTAAATATTAAAAGTTTTCTCAATGTTAAACTTATAACATGGTAACTATAAGTAGATATAACCCTAAAAAACTCTTCAGAAGCCTCACTAATTTTTAAGAGTGTTAAGGAGAATCAAGAGCAGAAAAGTTTGACTCCAGCTGCTCTAGAATATCGGGTAGAAGCTTGGAGTGTGTGGAGGAGGTGAGGTAGTCTCACCCTCTCGGCTGTGCTGTGAGAGGGACCATGGATAAAACATTGTTGGCAGCCTCTAGTAGCTGAGTGTGGCTCCTTGCCGACAACCAGCCAGAGAATGGGCCCTCAATCATACAGGAAATAAATTCTGCCAACAGTGTAAATAAACTTGGGAATAGATTCTCCCTTATCTGAGCCTCTAGATGACAAAATAGCCAGGTCAACACCTTGATGGCAGCCTTGTAAGACCGTAAGCAGAGGACCCAGATAAGCTGTGCCTGGATTCCTGGCCCACAAAAACTGTGAGATAATAATTGTATGTTGTTTTTAAGCTGATAAGTTTATGGTAATTTATTATGCAAAAATAAAAAATTAATACAATCTATGTCTCTTCATTTGTTCCAAAAATTTATTGAGCATCTACTCGGTGCCAGGTGTGTGTGACATAGCAATGTGGCTGAGGCATTTTATCCACACAGAGGGTCTCAGCCAAAACCTTCAACCATTCCTCCCTTGATTTAAAGGGAAACTGTCTCAACGATAAGTAAGTCGATTGTGTGCTGATTGGGTCAAGTTAACACAGGCGTATCCTAGGTTATAGGTGCTTGATTAGAAATCTTTGTGGCTGGAATTATCTTGGGCCCCAAGGCAAATGGTACCTTCATTTCCTCTCACCTTGGAAAACCCCGGTAACAGGACATTACCAGTTTCAGTCCTAGGCTTCTGAAGTCAGGGTCAGAAAAAAGTAGGTCCCAGGCTGGGGACAGGTTATGTCAGAACCACCTGAAGAAATATTTGGAAGTACTGATTCCTGAACTCCTCCTCTAGACATTCTGTGTCAGTATATCTGGAGTGGAGCCCAAGAATCCATGGTATGAAAAGCTCCCCGGGTGATGGTGATAGAAACTATTTAGTCATAGTTTTTCTCATGTGGCATTCCATGAGTATGTTGGCAGAAAGGGATACTCAGGGGTTTATGATGTTTGATCATATAACTTATTGTGAAAGAAGGTTGGCTAATGGTCCTAAGGGACTGTTCTAAAATATTCCAATGGACAGACTGAGTGACCAGAATATGGGGCACTATGTATCACCACTGACCCATGACTTCTTTTGAAGATAAACAATGTTTGCCTTCTTTCCTTTCTGCTAGACTAAAAGCAGTTTAAAAAAAGAAGAAAAGAGCTTCCTGTTCCAGGGATAGCTGATACATTTGCACTTGATGAGTGACTGATCTCTCCAGGTTTTCTACAAATCCACTAACCCAGATGGTCTCACAATCTCTTATTCCTAGGTATTCCTGAAATAACACCTTAAGTTTTTGTGCTAGTTTTTTTTTTTTTTAATTATCTGCAAATAAATTTAAATTACAGATGCCCCCCTTTCCCCCAAATTGACCCCCTCCACCCCCCGCCCACTCCCCCAGGCCTACCACATTGTTATCTGTGTCCATGGGTTATGCATATAAGTTCTTTTGTTACTCTCTTCCTGCCCCTCTTCCCTCTGGGATTCCTCAGTCAGTCCCATGCTTCCAGGTCTCTGGATCTATATTGTTCTTCAGGTTATTTTGTTCATTAGATTCCACATATAAGTAAGATCATGTGATACTTGTCCTTCTCTGCCTGGCTTATTTTGCTTAGCATAATCCTTTCCAGGTGCCACCATGCTGTCTCAAAGGGTAAGAGTCCTTTTTTACAGCTGCGTAGTATTCCGTGGTGTGAATGTCCCACAGCTTTTTCATCCACTCACCTACTGATGGGCACTTGGGCTGTGTCCAGATCTTAGCTATTGTAAATAGTGCTGCTGTGAACATACGGGTGCATATATTCTTTCTGATTGGTGTTTTGGGATTCTTAGGATACATTCCTAGAAGTGGGATCACTGGGTTAAATGGCAGTTCTATTTTTAATTTTTTGAGGAAACTCCATTCTGTTTCCATAGTGGCGGCACCAGTCTGCATTCCCACCAGCAGTGTACTAGGATTCTCTTTTCTGTACATCCTCACCAGCACTTGTTATTTGTCGATTAGTTGATGGTAGCATTTGTGCTAGTTTTTGATCTCACTCAAGTGAAAAGTTAGTTCTGAGGGTCAGACCAAAATAGCCTCCCTACTGTAAATACATTTAAATTTTACTGTGGAATCTTAAAGTAATAATAAACTATGTATATGCAGTTGTTTAGCTTTAATTAGTCATCCTTTTTCTATCAAACTCATGGATCTTATAAGAAAGCCCATTTAAATCATTGAACAATTTACAAATATGTACTCAAAATATTACACATATACACCTCTGCAATAACATAGACATCTACACACAGAAAATTATTCCTTCATTACGAGCTCAAAGAACTTAAAAATATCTGGGCTGGAAGACCATTTAATACAAGCCCATTCTTTGTAGAGGAAGAACAGCATGTTGGGATGATCTTCCAAAATTCCACAGCCGGGTAGTGAAAAATCTGGACTAAATCTTACAGCTCCTTGTCCTGAGAATTCTATTCCTTTAGTTGAGGTCATGTCATAGACCAATACCACAATCATAAATATAGACATACACTGTGTTTTGTGAAAAAATATCATTAAATGGTTCCTTGTAGGCAACTTGTACAAGGAAACCACTGTTTCTAATGTGTGTTCATTATGGCTCATACCTGTGTAGGGTCTTTCCACAATGTCTACGCTCCAGGATAAGAGAGGGAGATAAGAGACTCAGGTTTCTTTTCTGCTGTGAGTATCCATAACTAAGGGAACAACCCCTTCAAACATGGCCTGCTTGGGATTCTCAGTCATTGTTAGTTCCCCTGAAACAGTAGGAGCCATCTACACTTTATCTCTGCATTCCCAAAGCCTTGCTCTGAGGTTGTAAGAGGAGCTTGAGGTTTACTGAAGCGATGGTGTCTGATCTGTACAACCTCTTCCTCCATTTGGGCCACCGGTGAGACCAATGAGAAACCAGGTCAAGGCACAGAGATGAGAAACTTGTTGGACAGGCATTCAGTTTAGGATCTTGTGCACCAGGAAATATGTGTAATGATGGACTGTTCTCATAGAGGAATTGGAAATATTTTTCTGGGTCAGAGTTATAAAAAGTAAGACTTAAGATTTTATTCATTTGAACTCTAAATATTCATACTTTCAACTGTGGAGCTTTAAGTAATGACATAAACGTGAGACTAGAGAACACACCGACACAGAATAAGGTATGTGTATTAGTCAATCCACCTCTTCCTTCCAGTGAGATAAAGGGAGAAAGTTCTATGTCAAGGAAAGAAAGGAAGTTTATGGTAGAGCTGAGAAGCACTTACCGAGAGCAAGGGGGCCAGACAGGAGAACAGTCACAGGAGGAGAGTGTGGAGCTTCATTCTTTAGGGAAATTTGGCCCTTTTTCCCTCTTTGATTTCCACCATTCTTTAGAGGATGTTGGAACTATTGATCTGTTAGGACTTTTCATAATTATGTTTCAGTTCTTCTTAGTCAAATGCAATATGATCAAGATGGAATGCAATAGGTATAGAAATAAAATTAATATATTTTAGGAATGTATATGTTGTTATAAGGATAGAGCGAGGATCAGGATCCTTTAGAGAAATCAGAAAGAGATAGAGTCTGGATCTGAACTCCATCACGAGCTACATCCCAGGGAAGGGGTGGGAAACACTCATTTTTAGCACAGCAGTCAAATTAATCTCAGGTGACTTAAGTCTACTATTTAAACACTTCATATGATTCTCAATTAGAAATACCTCTTTACCCAGATCTCCTCAGCCCTGAAGGGTCTGAATCTCATCACCTCCATCATTAATGCTCATGGTTATTAATGCTCTAGTGCTATTAGACTAGACTTTTATTTTTCCAAAATGCTAAACTTGTGTCTATCTTAGGAATTTTGAATGTGCTTTTCTCTCTGCTGGGGTGATTCTCCTCCTGGTCACTGCATCTTGCTCAGATTTTGTTCCCTTTGACAGGTCTTGCCTGCCTAATCTCTGCTGTCACTTCCATGACACACCCAAACCGTTTTCATCACATTGCTCTGTCTTATTTTTTTCCTGACACTTATATGTAGGAAAAATAACCTTATAAGTTTAGTACTTAGCCCCAGGAGAAAGTGGCACCATGAGAGAAAAATCCTGTCTTTGTTTTCTTTGCATTACTAATACCTATATTAGTGCCTGGAACACAAAACATGCTCAACAGATATGCCCCAGATGAAAGAAGAAATGACTGGGATAAAGGATGAAGGTACAAAGTGGAAAAGCGGAGGGAGCTTGGGGCAGGTGGAAGGTGCTGGTCCTAGGCTAGGAAAAGTCACATGAACTGGTGACTGAAGTGACCACGTTTTTCACAGGATACTGATTCCATCTTAGCTGTGTTCACTCTCCTTCTGCTATTCTGCGTTTCTATGAAGAATGAACATACTTATGCCATGACTCATTTTACCTAAAGCCAATGGATTCTGTTGAGCATGGCAACTTTCCAAACCCAGGGTCCCCGCGCGTTATCTACAGTCAGCAACACACCTGGAGGTGCAAACCCACCCATGGCCTCTCCAGGAAACTGCTCAAATGCAACTGCTGTCCGTATACTACTAAGAGCAAGATGTAAGTCATCGTGGAGTAGTGTTTGGAACGGAAACTATCTCGGAGGGCCTTGAAAAGGGAGGTCAAGACTCCCAGTGCCAAGAACAGAAGTGCAGATTTGATGGCATGCCACCTCTGCTCTAGCCTAAGCAGACCCTCCATAAAGATACCCCGAAGCCCCTGTCACCCAAACAGTCACATCAGCGCTGCTCCTGACCACAGCTTGCAAGGGGCCTTCCCTTCCTGTCCCTCATTCATTCCTGAGTGCAGCCTTGTGACATCTCATTACCCAGGCCGCCTTTCTGTGGCTCTACAGCCCTCTCATCCGGGAGCCCGTGCCTCCTCCTGCCTGAGTGTGACTGAGCCACTGATTCCCCTGTGGGCGCAGCAGTGGAGGCTGGAATGGGCAAGAGCAGCCTCCCTCTCATGAGACATCCCAATCTGTGCCTCCTCCCTGCCCTTCCACCACCAGAGGACCAAATGCCCCCTTTTCCAAGACATAGAAATTACCAAGAAAGAATTCCCATCTTCTCCTGGCAGTACTAGAACCTCCCCAAGAACTACCTGAACAAGTGATCTCATTCCACATTGGACCCTGGATCCGCCCCTAGTGTAACCAATAATACCTGTAGAACTGATGCACTCATTTAAAGAAAATATTTCTGAGGTTAAAACTTTTTTTTTTGGTCATCTCATCACATATGGTATTTTATTCTTTTTTTGGATTACCACAAAAAGTTTACATTTATTATCAAATTTTCACTTATTACTCACATGAGATCAAAGACATTTGCTTCCTTTCTACTCAACTGGGCCCGTTTACTTCTTGGGATGGAAATACACAGATCCGTTGAAACTTCAGGTTTTTAACATGAGACAGAGAGAGAGAAAATTCGAAGGCACTTCTTTTTACAAGGAGCCTCTTATGCGCGTGTCTATTTACCTCAAATCTCATATTAGAGGAAGGAAAAGTTCTCTAGATCAGATGTGTCTACATGACAGCAGAGGCATGCAAACAGGCACACGGAGACTCGTGGGTGACTGCAAAGAATTTTATTGCTGGTGCACAGGAGCTTCAACTCAGAAGAGCTTAAAGAGGGCTGTGGGCTGGAGCTGAGGACATGCTGATATCGAGGTGGATGGTGGAATGGGACCATGGCTGTGACTTCAAGGCTTAACGCAGGAGCTTGGCACAGAGCTTAGTAGAGTCTATCAAAGTGAACTGGACGATTTCTATTACAGGCAACGCTGTAATTTCTCAGTGTGGCCACTTGCTGGTATTGGCACTGCATGTAAGGTAGTGCAGGCCCTGTGAGGTTGCAGTAGGTAAGATTCACTGCAGCTGGGCTTCTATAGCAATTTGTGTCACGTCCATTGCGGCAGGTTATATTGTTACCGTAACAGAGATTAACTATAGCAGCATACTGTGTGTGGATAAAAGTATTTATGCCTTTGCACGGCAAGCCGAAACTAACAAAATTCAGTTGGTTAATCCTCTGCATTGCAAGGGTGCATTGATTGTTGGTCATATTTACGTGTTGAACTACAAACCACTGAGCCCAGGTTAGACCACCAGGTGGGGGAGAGATCACCATTCCCAAGACCCCCAACAGGAGAAGGAGACAAAGCTGGGAATCCCGCTGGGTTGGAGCCATGTTTCCTGTAAAAAGAGAAGAATCTCCTGTATCCCTGCCCAGTAGTGACACACCCCTTCATCTCTCACCCTGCAGGGCCCTGCTGTCACCAAAGTCCTATTTCCTTTCCCTTCAGCTCCCCCAAGTCCGTCTTGTGTCCTGGGTACTAACCCAAGCTCAGTCCTCCCGCAGCTGCTATCCCATCGCTGGCCCTCCTGTCCCAGCTGAGGGGACTCATTGTCTTACCCAGTCTCTGTGCTGTGGCTGCTGTGAGAACAGATCCAGTTGGTTGTCCTGGGGTTCAGGGGCAGCAGGTGTCCCCTGTCCTGTGCACTGAAGATATTGAGCAGCCCCTGAGGGTGGGGCCGGCAGAGCAAGGAAGGGTCTGAGTCAAAGACTTGAGAAAACCCACAGATTGGCACGTGGCCCAGTTGTGCAACGAGCCCCTTGTTTTGTCCTTTGCCGATCAACACATACCCAAGGACAGTGGGCTACTGCTTCTGTGGTACAATTATAATTGCAGACGTCTGTGCAGAACAGCAGAGCAGAGCAGAACAGAGCAGAGCTGGCTCCTGCTCACAAAAATTGCACATGGCTGCAGAATGGCCATAGATTTTATAACTCAACTTGGCTCGAGCACTGAGGGACTGAAGTATAGAAAGTCAGTACTACATAGAAACAAGATAGAAATGCAAATTTATGTGAACTATCCCTATTTGAAAAGTTAACATAAAAAGCTCATTCTCAGAACAAAGGAGCCCAAAGACTGTCTGCACAGGAGGAACCCATGTCCCCTCCGTTGAGCGATCTCCCTGATGCCCTCTCAGCCAAATGTTCTCCATCTCATCACCTCCCTGGGCTGCCAACTCCAGCTCTGAGTTCCTTGCTGCTTAAAATCCTGAAGGTATATAGCCCTTCTTTTTGTATCCATGAGGTTTCTTTTTCTTGCTCCCCTTGTTTGGGATTCACTTGGCCCTGTTTTAACACTGGCTTAATTTTTGTTCACTTCCTGTGAAGTAGCATAACTTGAAAACACCCAGGGGAAAGTCTTTGAGTAGCATCTGCCCCAGAATAAACATGTGGTGCCATTTAAAGGAGATTGTGCAGAGAGGGGACAGATACCCCAGTGGGGCAAGCCTCACATTAAGAGACGTTAAATTTCTGGTCCAACTTCTAGGTTAGAAAACTGGCTCCAACCCTTAAATAGTATCATATTAACTGTTGCCTGGAAATGCCATAATTTTACTCTTGATGTCCTTAGGTCAATATAGACACAGTGGTGACTTGATCAGGACCCTGAGCAGAGCTAAAGTGCTCTGTCCAAATTCTCTTCTTGTTTAAATTCATTAACATCTTTTATCATGAAGCAAGTTATTTCTAAGATCACTTAATCTTTTTTTATTGCTATCACTATTACAAATTTTTTTAATGTGTGTTTTGTGGAAATAATTTTTATAAGTGACAAGGACATAAAAATGGCATTAGATGTAGCGTCACTCCTCTGTATTGCTTACAGCCACATTGGGTGGAAAGACTGGTACTCAAGTGTCTATATTACGAGGTAAAAAGCATACACTGCAGTCCCAGGGGGTTATCTGATCAAAAACCTGTTCTGATTAGCATATACAATGTTACTTTTAATTTGGGTTTTTTATGTTAACTTTTCAAATAGGGATAGTTCACATAAATTTTCATTTCTATCTTATTTGTAAAAATCAGAATTATGTTGATGGCACACTGAGTTTCCATTCCCATAAGGAATCAATTAGAGCTGAGCCAGTTACTGCCTCTGTTGAAAGGTCAATTGTTCAGGGGTCTCCTCTGACCCTACTCCTCCCCACCGATTCACTCCCTGTCCTTTCACTCAGGGATGGCACCTACCTGGCTCCTGTAGACAATGTGCTTATGATGTATCAGCCTTGTTACAAGTGTCCTGAGAAGCAACTCATATAACACCCTGCCCAATTGGCAGCCATGCTTTTCCTTTAAAATTGTATTCAGCAGGTGCAATTTACAATAGCTAAGATCTGGAAACAGCCCAAGTGCCCATCAGTGGATGAGTGGATAAAAAAGCTGTGGGACATTTACACCATGGAACACTATGCAGCTGTAAAGAAGAAGGATCCTATGGGACAGTATGGATGGACCTGGAGAATATTATGCTAAGTGAAATAAGCCAGGCAGAGAAAGACAAACATCACATGATCTCGCTTATATGTGGAATCTAAAGAACTTAATAAACTGATGAACAGAATAGATTCAGTGACATGGAAGCATAGATGAGACTGACAAATGTCAGAGGGATGGAGGAGGGCGGGTGGGTGGATGGGGAGAGAGTAACCAAAGAATTTATATGCATATATACACAACCTAAGGACACGGACAATGGTGGGGAGAGGGACTGGGGAGGGGGATGGGACGGGGTGGAATGGGTCATTGGGGAGAAAAAGAGACATCTGTGATATTTTAAACAAACAAAAAAAGAATTGTTTGTAGAAAAAAATAAAATAAAATAAAATAAAATTGTATTCAGAGCTTGGCTGCTAAGATTTTTCTGAATGTTTCCTCTGTAGCTTTCCTCTATACATTTTAACTGTCCTTCTTTGCCTCCAGGACTAGTACAAACGATCTAGTTTGATATTCAAGATCTTTTGGAGGGGATTTCTTTATATGAAGCAGGAAAAATTATAAGCCTATGTTAATTAAAGTACAATGTAACCTCAATGTAATTTTGTGTTTAAGAGACAAAAGAAACTTTTCATGGACTTTTTCTGTTTTTTATTTAAGTTTTTCATTAGCACAACCTGCCTTGCAGACCAATTTAGCGCACATTTCTGGACCCCACCCATATTTCCTCAGAGAGGAATAGCCAGAATTATGAACTAGTATTATTAAATCACTTGTTGATATCTAAGAACATTTTACAGAATTGTCTCCAGAAAAGACTTCTGCATTTGTGGTGAAAACCAGTGTTGAAAACAGTGGCCTCAGTGTTAGTCAACATCTCCTTTAACAGGGCCCATGTACAAAAACGTGATGTTCATCGCTTGCAATTTCTTCAGCCCTGGGTACTCTTGCAATCGTTGCCTTTAACCTGGGGATGCTAACTGTCAGTACCTTCTTGCACATGGCTTTCCTAATGCAGGATCTGTGTGTGGGAACAACAATAAACACTGCTTGCTGGTATCGCTCAAAGGTACCATATTTCAGGTTAATTGAGTTGCAGCGGATGGAGTGAGATTTAACTAAGTCTAAGATCAAAAGACATTTGGTGTGCTGTGCTCTCCCTGGTCTTTTGAAGTCAGCAAAGTGGCTTCCTTCCCTCCTTTCCTTTTCCTTCCTTCTTTTCTTTTTAAATCATGTATGCTTATATTGATTTAGAGAGAGAAAAACACTGAAACATTGATGGGCTGCCTCCTGCACGCTCCCTACTGGGGATCGATCCCTCAACCTGGGCAGGTGCCCCAACCAGGAATCCAACTGGAGACCTTTTGGTGCAATGGATGACGCTTAACCAACTGAGCCACACTGGCTAGAAGCCTGTTTCCTTTTTAGAGAGGAGTGTTTACATATCTCCTCTGAAGACCATTGAACGAAAGAACTTGACCTCTCCGGTCAAGTTTCTGGAATGACACAGGAAAAGAATGAACCTTTCTTCTTTTCCTCAACTATAAGCTATTCTTCCCCTCCCTGGAGAGGAAAACTCAGGAGAAAAAAAGCTCAGGTGGAATTTTGGACATTTATGTCTGAAGAAGGATGATACAAAATGTTTTCCAAAAAAATTGGAAAGTTGCCTTCAATTAAATTTGAATCAATGCATATTAAGCACATGGAGGCATTAGCTGAGTTCTCAGGGCTCACAGAAAATTAATTACTTACATATAGTGTTGGTATTTTTGTAAATAAAATGATTACATAAGTATCATTAATTAAGTGCATATCTGGTACAGTAATAAAGAGTGTAGGTTTTGAATAGCCTTGTCCAGTTTTCAGTCCCACTTTTTAAATTTGAGACCTTTACTATAGGAGTTGGTCAGTTACTCTTCCTCTCTGTGCCTCTGTCTTCTCATCTGTAAAACAATAATACAAACATAATGGTTTTGTAGGGGAAATTTAATGTGGAATATATGCATGTATGTAAAATAGGTTGCAAAGAACATTGCACATGGTAAAAAAACTGTGTTAATAAGGAACGTTGATCCTATTAATCAAGTTGTCAATGTGATATCTAACCCCTCTGGTATGTTTAAGATGAGCTAGAAGATGCTTGTTTGTTTTCCTTAGTCCTCAAAGCGAAGGTGTTAGAACTAAAACTCGGTTCCATCTTTTTTGGACCAACTCCTGCTTAGGTGGACAGCAACTCACATTGGCAACTCTCTATTTTTCAGGGAGCCTTACCCAAAATGAAAGAGATGAAATCACCCTTTAACATCTTGCTTTACTCATGAAATCAGAAGAAAGAGAAACTGATGACAAGAATGACATCTTCCATCAGGTCAGTCAGTGATAAACCTAAAGAACTGTCTTAGCAAACACTTAGAGCACCCTTTTGTAATGATAATATAATACCGTGTGATCTAATCTCTCTTTTGTGTAGAATTTGATAAATATGGCCAAATCATTGACCTTGGGCTTCATTTTTTTTTATCCTACTTTCATTGGGTCCTTTATTTGTTGTTGAAAGCATCTTTCAAGGGAGTATTTTTAAAAAAGAATTTTTAATTGATTTTTAGGGAGAGAGAGAGTGAAAAATATCGATTTGAGAGCATAACATCAATAGGCTTGCTCCTGCATATCCCCTACTGGGGATCAAGCACAGAACTCAGGCATGTGCCCTGATGGGGAATCGAACAGCAGCCTTTTGGTGCACAGGACGACACCCAACCAACTAAGTGACACTGGCAAGGGCTCAAGGCAGTATTTTTAAGTTACAGCTCTGGATATAGCTGTGAACAAATTGTGAAATATGGATAGCTAGTGGGGAGTGACATGATTGATGATGTTAGAGGATACACAGGTAAATATTAAAAGTGTTCATTGTCATGTGTTATGTGAGTAATTTACACATTGGTCCAAAATTTCATGTATATTTTTGCTTAGGACCAAGCTGTGAAAAAGCATGAGATGATAAAAGGAATACTATTAACTAAAAGAACAGGTGAAATGGAGCTGTGGTCAGGGGTGCCTGACGTCTAGAAAACCCTGAGGTAAACAGTTGGGCCGGCCTAAGTCTACACTCTACTTTCTCGAATTTCCAGTTGGTGCTAATCCACTTTGCTTCCCAACAATAGTAGTTGCTGCCGATACTCTTAGTAAATGGTGTCTTTCCTTTGGAGGGATCCTTGGCCTCTTACATTTTGAAGGTATGTTCTTCCTTCAGAATCAGGACACATTCATGCAAAGAACATTGTCCTTTACTCCATCTCAGTCTCCTACTTGCCTCACAGTTTCCCTTATGTGCTTGGTTTTCTGTTAAAGTACATGGGCATCTAAAAGAGACAGGTCAGAGTTTGACTCAGAGTTCTGCTCTTTACCAGCCATGTGACCCCAGAGGAGGAGCTTGCCTTTTCCACCAGGAAAACAGTAAAATTCTTTATGGTACAGACACAACAC
Organism: Miniopterus natalensis; assembly: GCF_054644295.1. NCBI lineage: Eukaryota > Metazoa > Chordata > Mammalia > Chiroptera > Miniopteridae > Miniopterus > Miniopterus natalensis. Next base: position 66,911,769 of record NC_142081.1, on the reverse strand, counting down.
ATGTGATGGTGGGTCACTTTGACTCTGGATCCTAAGCACAGGTATAGGACTATACCATCTCTAGAAAAGTGGAGGAGAGTGTTATCTACAGGTCGCCATTGTAGTGAGGCATGATATAAATGTCTAAAATGCAATATGTGCATGCATGTGGTATTGAGTTTCTTCATTTCCAAAGCTCAATGGAAAATTACAATGTATATAAATGAGGATCAAAGCCAAGATGTCTTGGGATATATAGCACCTGTCACACAAAGTTTTCTCTTGGTTGTAATAAGTTATAGGACTCTTCCCCTGGCCAGTGTTGCTCAGTAGTAGAGCATCGGTCCGTGCACCGCAGGGTTGCAGGTTCAATTCCCAGTCAAGGACATATACCTGGGTTGCAGGTTCTACCCCTGGCTCTGGTTGGGGCTCATGTGGGAGGCTTCTCTTTAACTTTGAAGTTTTACTTGCGCTCTCTCTCTCCCCCTCCCTCCCTTCCACTCTCTCTAAAAAATCAATGGAGAAAAATACCCTGAGGTGAGGATTAACAAAAAATAATAATAAGTTATAAGACTCTTGATTGACTGTTAAACCAAAGTAGGTGAATGAAACAGACCTCATCAGAGATAACCAAGGAGGAGACTACACACTACATCAATGTCTGCTGATTGAGAGGTGTCTCCCAGTGTATTTACCTGTCCTCTAAACTGGATAGTCTCAGAGGCTTGAAATCATTCTATAATCTTCTGTGCTGATCTTTGCTCTTGCTCAATTGAATGACAGTTCTGAGTGACAGGACATATCATCTTCCCTACAATGAAGTCAGTCTAAAAATTGTTTGCATAGTCTTCAAATAATAATGCAATCTTTATATATGATCAATTTTATTTAAGATAATCATACCTTTTTCTGCCTAAACGCACAATAATATAGGAAAATCAGATTTTCGTAGACTAACAATGCATAAATGTCAACCAAAGTTCCAATATAGCTTAACACCTCCCCCATCCACACCTATTCTCCTAGGTATTAGACTTCTAAATAGAAGCTGAGCTGAAAAGAACTCCTAGTGACATCTATAAAAACCTCTCATGTTCTACTTGAGAAACAGTCTCGGTAGGGTGATATATCAAGCTCATTTCAAAAAATTAATAGTAGAAAGGGGTGTTAAAATGATGTCTTCTTGCTCTGAGGATTCTATCAGTACTACGTGGAAATCCACAAACAAGATGGGTCAATCTGTAATCAATAGAGATCTCTAGGAGAACCTGCTGGGCCAGGGTAGTGAGATGGGAGGGAAGAAAAGAAAGGGGAGGCAGAGATGGATGTGTGAGATGGAAGGAGGATGTGATGGAGTAAGTTGCTCAGATGATTACTCAGGGGATGAGAAGAATGTGAAGTACTGAGAGTCCGGGGTATGGTTAAGGAGAGAACACTATGTCAGTGGAAATAAATGCAGATGGCCTACTCACTGTTTTAATTTCCTCCCCTAGGATAGAGACAGCTCAGGTGTGGACTGTCTTCCTACTCATCACCTGGAGAAGACTGTCTTTCATGAAATTTGGACATCATTTCAATCAATTTCCCAGACTCCTCAGCTCCATCAATAGGAGTCATGGCGGTGGCCCTTGCATTTGGAGTAAGATGCCCCCACCGGCAGGATTAATTTCCCATGCTCAACAGCATTTGGCAGAGTTGATCATGCCCTGATCCTTGATGAGAGTGTTAGATAGGCCAAGTACAGAAACACAGGTACAGAAACCTGGGTATGGATACTCACCAAAGTAGGAAGCCCTGGATGCCTAGCAAGGGGAGAAACTGGGAAAACAAGAACCTTGTCCCCAGGGTAACCTATCCTCCCCTGGTATATCTCTGGTCATGCATTTTAGACCCCCTGGGTGTTCCTCCCTAAAGATAACATCTAGGCCTTGTTGTATTTCAGCTCCAAGTAGAGAAAAGCAGCAGACAAGTGGTGCTGTGGCTGCCTCAAGACCAGCTATATAGACTAATGGCCTCCTGCCCTGGCACCTGCCAGTCAGTGGAGACCATGACCCTAAAAGAGCTCACCTGGAAAGTGGATGAATATTCTATTGAGACACTCCCCTGAGACCTCTCCTAAGATTTCCACCTTCAAGAAAGAGCCAAATATTCTCAGGACGAAGGGCCCAGTATGCTCTCACTACCGGGGGAGGGGGGGGGGGGAAGCACACCAGAGCCCCTTCTTCGCTCTGACAGGACCCCAGGAGACTTGCAACCAGGGGAGCAATGGGCAGTAGCAGCTCATCCCAGGCTTACTCCCTGAACCTGTCTCCAAGGTCCGCTTCTCTCTCTGACTTCTCAGGGAGCCAGAGCAGGCCAGCCTGGGCTCTCCTGTTGCTTCTTCTATGCTCTTCCTTGTTTCACTGTCCCAAGTATATTTTTGCTGCTATCATGGACCCAATACCCTTTAACTCAGTGCTGTGGAGCCCTTCCCTTTGAATATCCCCATCCCCCATCCCCCTTTCCTTAAATAAATTTCATTTTTCTTTATTCACCCATCTGAGATGGCTATTTATCACGCCCCCACATCACTGGCCTTAACCTTTCAGAAAGTGAACTGGCAATGAGATTTTTTATGACAGAAACACGGATAAAAAGCATTGTGAGATCAGTCCTGGTGCACTCAAGAGAGATAGTGTGTCAAGGATGTGTTGGCTCATAGCACACCACCATTTCCTGATTTTTCTCTCCTATATCACTGGACTCTTAGTCTCCTTAACAAAGGCCTTCCCCTTCTCCTTGGCACCATGATGTTGGAGATTTGCAAAGTTATTCTTTCTGTCTTATAGCTACACACACTTCTCTTCCGGACCATACCTAGTCTCATGGTTCTATACCAGCAGTTTTCTAACAATGTCCAAATCTTCTACCCAGCTTTTTCTCTTGAACCGTAGATGTGTACAGCAACTCTCTACTCAACATCTCCTCTTGGGTGTCTTATTAAGAAGTATATCAATTTCCGGTGGAAATATTTCCTAATCTTTCCTCCAACCTGCTCCTCTCTCAACATTCCTCATCTCAGTCAAAGGTAATTCTATCCTCTAAAATTCTTAAATAATCATCCTTTATCTTATAGACAACATGCAACCTGTCAGTGAAGTCTGCTGTTTATTTCTTCAGAACACATGCAGAATCTGACCATCTCTTAGTGACTTCACTGCTGCCCCAATCTGAGCCACCTCAAGGGGATTACTCATCTTGCAAGAATAGCATTTTTAAGTAAAAGAGTCAAAGGAGGTCTTTTGAAAAGTGACTTATAAGCAAAGACTTAGAAGAAGTGAGGAAGTTCTCACTGGGATAACTGGGTGTCCTACTTCTACCCTTGAGTCCTTCTATGAAAAAGCCATCAGAGTGATTATTTTAAAACATAACTCAGACTGTGCAACTTTGTTCAAAATTATCTAGAGTTTCTTATTTTTTTAATGATAATTATGGCATTTTATTTTTTAAAATGTATCCTTATTGTTGAAAAGATCACAGATGTCCCCCCCCCCCATTGACCCCCTCCACCCTACTCCCAGCACTTCCAGGCCTTCACTGCACTATTGTCTGTGTCCATAGGTTATGTATACATGCATGTAAGTTCATTTTGAATAAAAATTAGAATACTTACAATAGCTCATTAACTCTTATAGGATCTAGCTTTCCAAACCCATTGCTTTTCAGAATAAATCCCTTGCTATTCTCCCTCTCACTCGGTCTTCTCTAGTACCCTGAACTCTTTGCCTTTCCTTGAAGACTCCAGACATAGTCCCATCTTAGGGCCACCCCACACTCACCCTACCCCTTATGTGCATGCTAACTTTCTCACTTCTTCTAAGTCTTTGCTTATAAGTCACTTTTCAAAAGACCTACTTTGACTCTTTTACTTAAAAATCCTACTCTTGAAGGAATGAATAAATGTAGTGGTATGAATTTCTAATATAAAAATCACTATGATCTTCTTTCTGCCACTTGAAGCCACTCAACCCCCTTCCTTCCAAGTACTTGGTCTTTCTGATGTCATAAGAACCTGAATCTACAGTTAAACTGTGATAAGAAATAAAGGATAGTTATGGCTTAATGAGCAGCTTATCAGAACTCAGATGATGAAAACAGAACCCAATTTATGTGGTTTATGCTCCTTTTTCCTTCACCAAATCTCCACTATCAGTCAGATATTCTCAAATATTTATACAATGGCTGCAGCAACTCTAGAGCTTACACTCTCTCAGGATGAAGTCCAGCAGAAAACAGCACCTGCCTTCATCCCTTGATACTCCCAGTAAAGGTCTCTAACTGGGTCAAGTGCCATCTCAGAAGCAACAACTGTGTACAGATAAATGAGACACAAGCATTGATCAGCTCATCACTGGAGCTGTGGTAGAGACATTCCACCCAAACCACAGCCTGGGGCAAGGTGGAAGGTTAGTTTTCCCAAGAAAACTGGAATATAGTTCCCAAAAGAGGGCATGGAGACTGCCCCATCCCCGAACAACCAATATTCCCCACCCTGCTGTTTGTACTTGGACCCTCTTGCATGGGTCACAGCTCTCTTCACCACTTTACCCACCTTTCCCCTGCTGTCCTTCCCTGTTGGTACCAGGATGACTGGAGTGAACATTCCTGAGAGAAAAGAGCTATTTCTTGGTTATCTTTTTGTCCCAACTTCTAGCTCCTTGCTAAGCACAGAGAAGGCTCCGACAAATGTGACTCCTGTGGGATTTTACATTGTCCTTCATGATGGATGTTCTTCTGGTACTCAGTCTCTTGAGAGCAGCCAAGACCCAATTAGCACAAGCTTCCTAGGACTCATTCCTAATTCCTACATTCCACTTCATTGGTCTACATTTCTTAATATAATATTACAAGGTCATACTTTTAATTTTATTGTTGTTTTCTAATGAGAAAATAAGCAGTTTTATTTCTTGTTTTGTGGTTGACCTTTTTCCCCTCCTTGTGAGAGTGTTGACACCAGTGTCAATCATTGATAAGAGTTTGTAAATGTTCCTGAGTTTCATTTAACCCATTTTGAAAACTCTTTCCTAGACCTTTCTCTCTCTGCACTTTTCTATTTACTGCATCTATTCTTCTATCTGTGACAAAAACGGAAATCAGCAACACCCCATATATTTGTATCTTCATACTGAGTCACCATCTCTCTGTAAAACCTTACTCTCATGTTTAATTTATTAAAATATTTTTAAGATAAACAATCATTGCCTGCCCTGCATGGCTCAGTGGTTGAGCACTGACCTATGATCTTGGAGATCACAGTTCGATTCCTGGTCAGGGCACATGCCAAGGTTGTGGGCTTGATCTCCAGTAGGCGACGTGCAGGAGGCAGCCGGTAAATGACTGTCTCATTGATGTTTCTATCTCTTTCTCCCTCTCCCTTCCTCTAAAATCAATAAAGATATATTTAAAAAGGAAAAAAAAGATAAACAATCATTTCACCTTAAACTAAATTTTCTTATATAAATTTTTGTCTAGTGAGCCATGTATTAACTGCCACCTGTCACAACTGCTAATTTTGTGTAACATGCTTTTTCCTCTTGGCCATCTTCAGAGGACTAGGTTAATCTCACACCACCAAAGTCAGTTATGCAGGGCCATGAACACATGAAATTGTGAAATATGTAAATATTAACACACACTTATCAGAACTGTTGCGTGAATCAAACAAAAATAACTGAGCATAGCAAAGTTCAAAATCAGGTAGTTCCTTTTTTCTCAGACAATCCTAAAATAGCTAGAAGTTAAAGGATGTTGAAATCTAGGTATGAGGTCTCAACTCAGTTTCTTGCCAGAAATTAGTCAGCTTTTGCTCTGCTGCCTAGCGAGGCAAAGGCTTTTAAGGCCTATCTGCCATGAAAACCAGCAAAACATATAAACTCTACTTACTTTACAACTTGTTGATTGACTATGTACACCTCCCACCGCCTTCATTAGCAGTTTCCTAACCTTGTTGATTTTGGAGTTCTGAAAAGTCACATGTACTGACTTCCTCCCTTGCCTTGCTGAAATGCAGAACCAAGTCTCAGGCAACTTCCCCACTAATGAGAATACTCAATTTTAATTGTGGAAGCAAAACCAATGGAATCTTTACACAAAAGCGATTACATTTTTTGGCCTAAATTCACTAACAACTGATTTTAAGAAAAATTTGACATTGCTGGATTAACAATCCTCACATAGAAAACCAATCTGCAAACAAAATATTTCTCTTTACTTAGCCTTATATAAAGCAGTATACGCATGCGTGCACACACACTTACACACACAGTAATGTGTAACTAGGGAGTGGAAGAGAATGACAGAGCTGAAGGTGATCTTTCGACTATAACCTTCACTTTAGAGATGTGCCGAAGAATGAGGTTATTTGCAGACTTCCAACAGCAAGCTGGGACAGGCACCAGACTGCAGTGATATCTGTAATGATGTCATAGGCACTCTGTGATGCTGATAAACACTCTAGATGTGAAATGGTAAACATTAAATTAGTCCTACTAGGCAATCTGTTTAAGGTCATTGACAGACTTGAGAGTTTTCCTTATGAACTTCACCCTAAGGTCTGGGAAGAAAATATCCACAGTGTGATTTCTACAAGATTAGAGGAAGGACAGAAGCAACAGAGGTTCCATTTGTGCTAGGAATATCCACTTCTTAGAGGAACACATCTGTCTCTGTGGATGTCATCTGTTTTGCAAAAACCCTTCCCTGGAATTCCCAGGTATTCAGAAAAGGAGTCAGGGGCAGGAACCTGAGACCCAGTCATTACTCAGAAACCCTGAGCACCAATTGGGAAGTTTCCTAATGACTGGCTCTATACATGGCGGAGTTGGGAATTTTTATTGTGAGTTAGAGAAGTATGTGGGGGAAATATGAAATACCCCCTTAGAATTGAAATGCTCATAATTTTTTCTTCACAGAATTTAAAACAGGCATACGTGTTTTTGGAAGTGGAAAGATTTTGTAAGATGCAAGGTCTATGGATCTGCTAATTCCTTTCTGAGCCTTGTAGAAAAGGGTTGGCAGTGACATTCACCTCCCTCACAGGCTGTAGTATCAGGTGGCTGATAGATGCAAACATGTTAGAGATGGAAGTTTATAGGTTAACTGGTCTGCTCAAGTGAGGAGCATGAATCACTCTGGGTTTGCAATAACCTTGTATGACAGGCCCAAGAAGGTGTGACTGACTCCTTCACTGACAAGTCGTCGTCTCCTCTCCTTGCCTCTTACCCAGAGAAAAGAAGGGGTGTGAGCTGAAAGGAAGACATGAAAGCAGTAGTTGCCCTGAGCACAAGAGAATAATTGTAGACAGGGGCAGGAGGGGGAAAGTTTGTGACATTGAGTGTTGGGCCAAGAGGTCTTAGAAATAGTTATCTTGGGGAAAGGGACCATAGTCTGGTCTCTGACCCTGCTGTTTCTTGACCTGCTTTCACAGGAAACATGAATCTGATGTGTACCCTCCTTCTCCTCCTCCTCTTCCTGGAGCAGGCTGTCTTCAGTCCAGGCCTGCCCTTCTCAACACAACATATAGACAACATATAGTCCTCCCTGGAGGACACCACCGATAGATACTGTGATGTGATGACGAGATGACATTCGCTGATTCTTAGGTGTAAATGTAAGCAGATCAGCCCCTTTATTCAGGAGGATTTGGCCACCATAGCAGATTTCTGTAGAACTCCCTCTGTGCCCACACCTACAGTCACTCCCTGCACAACTGTCACAACAGTACTCACAATGTCAGAGTCACTACTGCTTTGCCAGTGCAGAGACCCCCCAGCTCCCTCCTTACACACTGCCACTACCATAACAAGGATTCCACCAGGCCCATCCTTGTGGCCTGTGAGAAGGGTGCACCTGTCCACCTGGATGACTAAGCCCCTCCCAAACCTGACATGGGAGGCTCAGTTACTTGCACTCTGCACCCCCCTAATATTTGAGGCTCTGCCAGTCTTCCCTGTAAATGAGTCTTCCTTTGCATAGGGATCACTCGTTGTTCCCAGTCACCAGCTCCTGCATCTCTCTCAGAGCCTCTCCTTCCAACCCCAATTCTGCTCTCCACCCAACACTCCTGTCATTGTGTCCAGGTTTTTTGGTTCAGGACAAAATGGGGGTTGGGAAGTTGGGGTGGAGGGAGCCCAAGTCATCTACTCTGGAAAAGCCTTGCAGTCACTGAGAGGCTACACAAGCCCTGGCTGGCTGGGTTGATTTTCTCAGGAGCTACTCTAATAAGAACTTCCTGTGGCACTGGTCTGGGTCCTTCTCTGCCCAACCTTCAGTTCCTTCTACCCAGCGGACTACTGGAGGAGATTAGGGATGACACCAGAGAGGGAAACCCGCTTCCTTTATAGAAATAAACCCAGAAGAAGGGGCAAAGACCAGGAAGGAGCCACTGCCTAGAGGAGAGGTGGCAAGCCTGGCAACTCCACACTGCATAGGGCCTTGGGAGTCTCCCTCTGGTGCCTGCGGACGCCGCATTAGGCCGGAGGGGCGCTGTGCCACTTGAACTCTGCGGGCCAGGTGAAGACCAGACTTTCTTCCCTTAAGACAAGGGAGATGAGTTAGAAGTTTCTTGGTTGCTGACTCAGAGCTGGAGGGTAATAGGGGAGTAAACAGAAAATTCGGCCAGCATAAATACAGCCTAACTTTCAAAGAACAGGTTTCTGAGTTTATCTTAACCTTCAGGCTCTCTTGCTCTTTAGTGTTTAACTTGCCACCTTCAGATTTATACTCTAGAACCGCATTTTTGTTGGTCCATCAGTGAGGAATGTTGTTAACACTCTAAACTAAAACAAAGAACAAGAACTTTAAGAATGTGTCTCTGCCCTGGTAATCACATTGACTCAAAACAGCACATCAAGAAAAAGCCGACATTAAGGGCAAACCTTCAGATACAGTCATCAGCTCTCTGGCTGTTGTCCTGATTAGGGAAAATAACTGAACTACTCAACAATGATGACACTGTCTAGGATGCAAAACTCTGCTGCCAATATACATTACACTTCAGGAGAAAGTTTGTAGGATGGGGAAACACACTTTTTATATTGTAAGCAAAAAAAGCAGAACATAAAATAATACGTATTATATCACATATTTTAGTTTTAAACATAATTAGAAAAAAACACTGGTTAGAAATTAGTAAATATGAAGAGCGTAGGTCTTTGTTTTTTCTTTTTCTTTTTTTGGTTGATTACTTTTAAACATTTATCTTTATTGTTAAAAGTATTGCAGGTGCCTCTCCGCCCCCAAGAGAGTTTGCCTTTGGTTGCTGAGATTATAGCTAACTGTTTTTTTATAATTTGTGATTTTTCCAAATATCTCAACATTCTGTATCAAATATGTTACTTCTCTATTTAGAACATTAAAAAAAAAATTTTGTTTAAAATATTGGCTCTTAAAATCAGTCATTCTGAAGTCCTTTCCAGACCCACAAGACCCCTCTTCTCACCTAGAATTTTGTACTACTCCTCCAGGTAGGTGATACTGATAGATGAATATTTGGAATCCAAGGGTTTGTTCAGAGAATTCTTGACTAATTTTTATGGGGTTGTTAACCTAAAAATAAAAGGCTAAAGAGAGAGGCAGCAAACATTTACTTGAGATCCAAAAGAATAGCTATTTGGATTTGTACTGGATAGTTCTTTTGTGTTCTTTGTGTTTGTAAGTGAATCACCTAAGCTGGAACCCCTAGATTCATTATGTCCCAGGACTCTGTACCTCCTTTGCTGTTGGACATTTCATTAGTAACAGAGCAGGACCTGGAGGACACTTTACCAGCCCCTTTGCTATGACCTGTCATTCAAGTGTCAATCTATGAACATCTATGGACAAAAACTTGAAATTCAGAAAGTAAGATAAAGTCATAAACTTTTGTCTTATGTGAAAATAAGTGTCCAGTTCATTGTATTTTTGTTCCTCGGGGTTTAAATATCAAATCTATTACTTTCTAGCCTTTACTCTGCCAAGTTATTTAACTTCTCTGAGTTTGCTCATCCATAAAGTAGATATAATAAGAGCATCTATATCTTAGAGTTGTTGGAAGTATTAAATGAAAAACTAAATTGCTGCACAGAACAACATAATCTTGGTGTTCTATTTGATGTGTCCCTATTTCTCATTGCCCTAAACCAATCAGTCACAAAGTTCTATAGATATTACCTCTTTCATATCTTGAATTGTCTACTGCTTTGCATTTCCAATGCTCATTTCAGACCACCCTCATTTCCCCCAGGTTATTAACTACTAATTGCCCCTGGTCTTTCCCTGCCGTCTTCCAGTTCCACTAAGCCTCAGACTCCAGCCACGCAGACCCTCCAGGGCTCTAAAGGCCCAGTGAGCCATGCCCTCCCTCACCTACAGATCTTTGAATTGCTGCTACATTTTCCTGAAAAACTCTTTCCTTTAACGTTATTTTACTCCTACTCATCTTTTGGGTCCCCACTCATTTGTGACTCTGGGAAACATTTCTGAATCTCACAGGAATAGGGTAAAGTACTCCCACTATGTGTTCTTTAGCACTAATAGTCTTTGTTTCATAGCATTTTAATTTCCTATTGATTTTTTATATTTCTTAATAGATAACAAGGTTACAGAGGGCAGGAACTCTGTCTGATTCACTTTTTTTTAAATTTATGTTTATTGTCAAAAGTATTACAGATGTCCCCTTTTTCCCCCATTGATCCCTTTTACCTCACACTCCCTCCCCTGCCTGCCCCAGGCCTTCACCACACTATTGGCTGTGTCCATGAATTATGCATATATGCATATAAATTCTTTGGTTAATCTCTCCCCACTCACCCACCCACCCCTGCCTTCCCTCTGAGATTCCTCAGTCTGTTCCATGCTTCAGTGTTACTGAATCTATTTTGTTCATCAGTTTATTATGCTCTTTAGATTCCACTTTTGTATCTGAAGTGCCTAGCACATCCCTACACTGGGCAATCACTCAGTTAATGTAGCACGAACAAAGGTACCTCCTACAAGCTTCTCCCTGTCACCCCACCTCCATCCTGTACTTACTTATGCAATTGGTTTTCTGCTCCCAAGGGCAAAAGTTCACATCTTTGAAATTTTGTCTCTTCTCCTCATTGATGTATCCACTGCTTCATCCTGGCAAGAGCTTTTTGGATCTTGATTCTATCATCCATGTTATTTTCCCCCTGCCTGTCATCTGTCTGTCTATTGTGATGATATTTTGCATGTTCATCCAAGTCATTTAAAAATATGATGAACAAGAAGACAAGCCTGAGGAGGCAGCTCCTGTCACAGCATCACAAAATCAGGTTTAACCAGTTATTAGTAAGTCAGCCATTGTATTGAGACTTTCATCAAATGCTTTGCCCAAGTAAAGATGCAAAATTCCCCTGCATTTCTTTTTTTTCTTATTTTATTTCTTTTTCTGATTTAAAACATTTTTTATTTACAGTTGATGTACAATATTATATTAGTTTCAGGTGTACAACCCCATGGTTAGACATTTATATAAGTTAGGAAGCGATCACCTGATAATCTAGTACCCATCTGACACCATGCAGAGTTATTAGAATATTATTGACTATAATCCCTATGCTGTACTTTCCCGATGACTACTCTGTAACTAACAATTTGTACTTCTTAATCCTTTCATCTTCTTTTATCTTTCTCCCAAGAGCCCTCCCATCTGGCAATTGTCAAAATGTTCTCTGTGTTGATGAATCTGTTTCTATTCTGAGTGTTTATTTATTTTGTTTTTTAGATTCCACATATAAGTGAAATCATGTGGCATTTGTCTTTCTCTGTCTGACTTATTTCACTCAGCACAATACCCTCTATATCCATCCACATTGTTGTAGGTGGCAAGATTTTATTCTTTTTTATGACTGAATCATATTCCATTGTCTATATGCACCACTTATTTCTTATTCATTCATCTATTGATAGACACTTTAAGTTCCTTCTATATTGTGGCTATTATAAATAATGCTGTGATAAACATACAGATAGATATATATATATATATATATATATATATATATATATATATATGTCTTTTCAATTTAGTGTTTTGGATGTCTTCAAATACATACCAAGAAGTGAAATTGCTAGGTCCTTTTTTGTCTCTTGTTATAGCCTGTGTTTTAAAGTATATTTTGTCTAGTATAAGTATTGCTACTCCAGCTTTTTTTTTCTTTTTCATTTTCATAAAATATCTTTTTCCATCCCTTAACTTTTATTCTGTGTGTTTCTATCTGAAATGAGTGTCTTGTAGACAACATATGTAAGGGCCTTGTTTTTTTATCCATTCAACCACTGCATGTCTTTTGATTGGGACACTGAATCCATTTGCATTTAAAGTAATTGTTGATAGATGTGTATTTATTGCCATTTTATTATTCATATTTTTTATCTTTTTCTTCTTCTTTTTAAAGAAGACCTTTAACATTTTTTTGTAATACTGGTTTGGTGATGACAAACTCCTTTAGCTTTTTCTTGTCTGGGAAGCTACTTGTATGTCCTTTGAATGAGAGCTCTGCTGGGTAGAGTAATCTTGGTTGTAGGTCCTTGCTTTTCATCACTTTGAATATTTTGAGCCACTCCCTTCTGGCCTGCAAAGTTTCTGTTGCGAAATCAGTGGACAGTCTTATGGAAACTCTCTTGTAAGTAACTAACTTTGTCTTTAATCTTTTGCATTTTAATGATGATGTCTTTGCATAGGCCTCTTTGGGTTTCTCATGTTTGGGACCCTCTACACTTCCTGAACTTGTATGTCTATTTCCTTCACCAGGTCATTATTTTTTTCAAATGGGTTTTCAGTTCCTTGCTTAATCTCTTTTTTCTGGCACTCCCATGATGCAAATGTTGATATGCTTAAAATTGTCCCAGAGATTCTAGTGAAGGGTTCTGAATATCTTCCTCTTTATCCCTCCCCAAAATCTGGAATACTTATTCTATTGAGGTATTACACCAGTTTTAACACCTTCCTTGTGTTATGTTTAAAAATAAATAAATAAATTTAAGAAAACCATTAAAACCCCCCCATAAATGAATGAATGAATGAATGAATGAATGAATGAATAAATAAATAAATAAATAAATAAATAAATAAATAAATAAATAAATAAATAAAGTTGTCCTAAAGGCTCCTTTGGATTAATATCCAAAATTTATAAAGAACTCATACAACTCAGCACCAAATAAACAAATTATAAAATGAGCAGATATGAATACAGGTATGCTTGAAGCTATCCCAGAGGCTTCTTACACTAGCCTCATTTTTGTGGATTTTTTTTTCTTTTGCTGTTCTCATTGGGTGTTTTCTGCTTCCTTAGCTTCCAAAGCTTCCAAATTGCTGATTTGATCCTCTGCTTCATCTACACTATATCGATTCCCTACAATGTATTCTTCATTTCATTTAGTGTATTCTTCATTTCTGACTGGTTCTTTTTTATGTTTTCTATGTTCATTGTTATGTTTCCTCTTTGTTGAAATTCTCACTAAGTTCCTCACTTTTAAGTTTAGTGAGCATCCTTATAACCAATGAACTCTGTATCTGGTAGATTGTTTGGTTCTTTTTCTGGAGTTTTGTTCTGTTTTTGTTTTTTCGTTTGAGACATGTTTCTTTGTCTTCTTACATTGGCTGCCTCTCTGTGTTTGTTTCTGTGTATTAAGTAGAGCTGTTACATCTCCTGGTCTTGGTAGAGTGGCTTTATGTAGTAGATGTTTTGTAGGGCCCTGCGGTGCAGCCTTCCCAGTCAACCAAGCTGGGAACTTCAAGTGTTCCCCACTATGTAGGCTGTGTGCACCCTCCTGCTGTAGTTGATACTTGATTGCTGTTGGCACATCAATGGGAGGGATTTAGCCCCAGGCTGAACAGCTGTGAAGATTGGCCATGACAACTGTGGAGGATCTGCTGTGCAGAGGCTAACCTCACAAAACAGAACTTACTTCAGTGGGTCTCAGGTACCCGCTGAGTCCTCCCCTTGAGTGTGTCACTTGCAGAGGTGGTTGGGTGGTACTTTGGTATGGTCTGAAGCTGTCCATTGGGTATGCCGGCTCTGGGAGGTGTGGGCAGAGGTCAGCCACAGCCTCTGCCTGGGGCCACCCAGCATGAACTACAAATAGATCTGCAGATGACTGCTACTTGTGCTGGGCTTGAAGGTGCCAGGAGAGGCCAACCTGGGAACCAAGGCCAGCTGCTGCTAGTGCCAGGCCTGGGGCCACTTAACAAGAGGTACAGGGTATGCAGAAACCAGATGGTGCTTGTTTGAGATATTTTAGGAAAGTCAACAGCATGAGTCAAGACAGGCTGTTTGAATGGAAAAGCCACTGGAATGGGCTTGGGTAGGTAGGGAATCACCAGGGCAGGTGGAACAGTTAGCCAGGTTGATGGAGACCCTGTTGGCTCTGCAGGGGAGGGCTCAGCAAAGGAACAATGGCTTCTGCCAGCCCTCCTGCCTCGAATAAAGATGCCTCTCTAACTCTCACCCTGAAGCTAAACAATTCAGTTCCTTTCCATGTGTCCCAGATGCCTTTTGAGCTGATGCCCAGCACTGGAGTTCAGAGCAAGTGAGTTCGAGTAAGTCTGTGTGTGGGCCCTTTAAGAGGAAAGCCTGGGACTCCAGCAGCCCTCTTTCTCACTCTGCTGGGTTTTACAGCAGAGACTTCTCTTCCTAGAACTGGAACCCTGGACTGGGGAGTCTGGTGTGGGACTAGGACCCTGACTCCTTGGGAGAGAACCTTTGAAGCTGAAATATCCCTCTTGATTTTTAACAGCCACAAGTGGGTGTAGGACCTGCCCATCCTGAGTATCTGCCCTTTTTACCACTCTTGATGTGGCTTCTTTATATCCTTAGTTACAGGACTTCCATTCAGCTAGATTTCAGGTGGTTCTAAATGATGATTGTTCTGTAGTTTAGTTATAATTTTGATGTGATTGTGTGAGGTTTCAAGTACCGAGTTTACGGGCTCCCTGCATTTCTTAATTCTCCCTTGTACAAGCAGGAGATGAGATTAGTCTCATGACTTTCATGTGCATCTATGCCAACTGCTGTTTATCATCCCTTTCATGTTAAGTCCAAATAGTAAATCAGAACTTTAATAGCCCCAAGGAATGTTTCTTGGAATTAGTGTATTGCTTTGGACTCCATCTACTTATCTTATGTTTTCCTCTGGCTCTTTAATGGGCCAGACCACTCAGGTATCATATTCTAGCCTGTCTTTACAATTATCTTAAGCGATCATTCAAGACCATATCACTCATGTTCTTTGCACCCAGACTTTCTTGTGCTCATTGTTATCTCTGGTTTGGAATATTTTGCAACATATCTGCATATAAAATTTTGACTCAGTTCTTAGATTTAAAAGTCCTCTGTTTGGACTTTCCCATATATTTTTTAATATAATGTTTTTCATTAAAAAAAAAAATTCAAATTTACATGATAGTTACAAGTAGAGTTCCAAGAGGTTTCTTTTTCTTGAACCAATTGAGACATAAATCGTATTAAGGAAATGATGCCCATCACCTCCTGCTACCCCCCAACCCCCACCAAATAAATACACTAGTGGGTATTTCATACAAACAAGGACATTCTCCTATTTACCCATACTCATCAAACAGCCATCAAAATCAGGAAATAAACATTGATACATTACTTCTAATGTATCAATCTAATCTTGATTTTATTGGTAACCCATTCATTGTTTAATAACATGTTATTTACTCTCCATGTATTTGAATGTTTTTGAGTGCTTTTACTGTAGATTTTTAATTTCATGCCATTGTGATCTGAGATGCTTGATATGATTTCAATCTTCTTGAACTTGTAGAGCCTGGGTTTGTGTCCTAACATGTCTATTTTTGAGAATGAGCCACATGCACTTGAGGGGAATGTATATTCTACAGCTTTGGGGTGAAATGTTCTGCAAATATCAATTTAATTCATCTGATCCAGTGTGCCATTTAGTCACTGTTTCTGTGTTGACTTTTGTCTGGAAGATCTATCCAGTGAAGTCAGTGGGGTGTTGACGTCCACGACAATGACTATATTGCTATTGATTTCTCCCTGAAAGTTAAGGCTATTATTGATAAGTCCTTATTTATTGCGATTTTAATTCTTTATGCCTATGTTTCTCTCTCTATTTCTTATTATTATTACAGCAGTCCCTTTAATATTTCTTGCAGTGCTTCTATTTCTACTTCTAATTGCAGCAGTCCCTTTAACATTTCCTGTGATGCTGGTTTGGTGGCTATAAGCTCCTTTAGCCTTTTTTTTTTTTTTTCCTGGGAAGCTCTTTATTTCACCATCTATTATGAATGATAGCCTTGCTGGATAGAGTAGTCTTGGTTTCAGATCCTTGTTTTGTATTACCTTGAGTACTTCATGCCATTCCCTTCCGGAGTGTAGAGTTTCTGATGAGAAGTCAGCTGACAGCCTAATGGGAACTACTTTGTAGGTAACAGATTGCTTTTCTCTTGCTGCTTTTAAGATTCTTCATTTGTCTTGAGTTTTTGGCACTTTAATTATCATGTGTCTGGGTGTGGGCCTCTTTGGATTCTTCTTGCTTGGGACTCTCTGTGCCTCCTGAACTTGTGTGACTTTTTCCTTGACCAGGTTAGGAAAGTTTTCTGCCATTATTTCTTCAAACAGGTTCTCTAACCCTTGATTACTTTCAACCTCCTCTGGCACTCCTATGATGTGAATATTGTTACATTTCATGTTGTCCCACAGCTCCCTTAGACTGTCCTCCTGTCTTTTCATTGTTTTTTCTTTTTGGGTCTCTGAGTGATTTTTTCTACCCTGTCTTCTAATTTACTGATCCAATACTCAGCTTCCTCTAATCTGCTTTTAATTTCTTCCAATGTATTCTTTATTTCTGCTAGGTCATTCTTAATTTCCTTCATAGTTTCCATGTCTTTTTTCATGCTGTTGAGCATCCTTACAATCAGTATTCTGAACTCTATATCTGAAAAAATGTTTATCTCCATTTCATTTAGCTCTTTTTCTGGAGACTTCTCTTGTTCTTTCATTTGGGGCTTGTTTCTTGGTCTCCTCATTTTGGCTGCCTATTGGGTTTGTTTCTATGTATTAGGTAGGCCTGCTAGGACTCTAAGTCTTTTTGGATGGTCTCAAATATCAGATGCTATTTGTGACTGGCCCGGAGTACCCTGTTTGAAGCTATCAAAAACCCACAGCTTGAAGTTCTTTCTGTTGGGGCTGGGTGCATTTGGACAAGACCAAGATGCACACCAAATTCTGCTTTTCCAAGGCCTGGGTCCAGAAGCAGATCAGGCAAAGATTCAAAGCACTCTGAAGTCTGCCTCTGCCTGCAGGCTGATTAATCTGATTCTCTTAATGAACCTCAGGCTGTAGAAACTCCGCAGGGTAGGGTGAGAGGTTTTCCAGCAGGGTGGGGCAATTTCTTTCCCCTTAGGAAAAAGCTGCTTGGAAGATAAATGTCTGCCTCTGTAGTATGGGGGAATGATTCAGCACAGGAACCCAGAGGGGTGCCCTCTGAGTTCTATCTCCAGAACCCACAGCCCTAGATTCTCTTCACACAGCTCCAGTCCACTCTGTCTTCCTTTTGCTGAAGCCCAAAGTGAGGGGCTGCACACAAAACTTTGTGTGTTGGCTCTTTAAAAGGGTGCCTGCATTTCCAGCCATCTCTCCCTGGCAGACAGAAACCCTGCTGCTTTTCACAGCAAGATGTTATATGGGCACCTTTCTCAGTTCTTGTGCTCTGGGCTGGGAAGCTCAGCCTGGTGTTTAGGCCCCAAAGTTCTTAGTGGGAACCCCCACAGCTGAGATAGCCCTCTGGACCTTCAGCTGCTGCCTGTGAGAACCCAGCCAGCTTTCTCGTTCCTCTGCACTTCCTACCAGTCTCTATGAGGTCTCCACTTTTCGTCCTTGTTATGAGGGTGCTCTCCAGCTTGTCTTCAGTTGCACTTTATTCAGGATGTTTTTTTCTACATTTTAGTTGTAATTCCAGTTTGGTCCCAAGAAAGCGTCAGTGTAGCTTCCACTCAGTCCGCCGCCATCTTTAATCTCCCTCAAGTCTTTTTTTTTAAAGTCTATTGATGGGCTTCTGGTTTCTAAAAATTTCTGATTATCTGGACTCTGGCCCACTGGGTTTCTTTCTTTCTTTCTTTCTTTCTTTCTTTCTTTCTTTCTTTCTTTCTTTCTTTCTTTCTTTCTTTCTTCCTTTCTTCCTCCTTCCCTCCCTCCCTCCCTCCCCCCCTCCCCCCTCCCTCTTTCTTTCTTTCTTTCTTTCTTTCTTTCTTTCTTTCTTTCTTTCTTTCTTTCTTTCTTTCTTTCTTTCTTTCTTTCTCTCTCTCTCTCTCTCTCTCTCTCTCTCCCTTCCTCCCTCCCTCTTCCTTCCTTCCTTCCTTCCTTCCTTCCTTCCTTCCTTCCTTCCTTCCTTCCTTCCTTCCTTCCTTCCTTCCTTCTTTCTTTCTTTCTTTCTTTCTTTCTTTCTTTCTTTCTTTCTTTCTTTCTTTCTTTCTTTCTTTCTTTCTTTCTTTCTTTCATCTTCACCCAAAGATATCTTTTCCATTGCTTCCTAGAGAGAATGGAAGGGGGGGGTGGAGAGAGAGAGAAATATCAATGTGAAAGAGGCAATTGGTGGCCTCCCGAAGGAGCCCTGATTGGGGCCATGGATCTAACCTGCAACCCATGTATGTGCCCTTGACTGTGAACCGAACCCAGTACCCTTTGGTGCTAGGGCTGACACTCCAACTGCTGGGCCACACCAGCCAGGGCTCTGCTTCTTTCTTGAAGAAGGAAAACAATAAAGCAATTTTATGAGGAAATGTATCTTCTGTGCAAGGTGTCCACTTCTGTGACACACAAGAAAACCAAAAAGAATATTTATGAAAATATTCTTCTAGTGAACTTGACTTGGAAGTAGAAGGTGATCCTGGAAACTCTCAGAATTTTTGAGACTGTCCCATCTCCTTTCACATAGAAGTTAGTCAACTGTTTATAATTAAGAAAATTAGACAGGCAAGACACAGAGAAATTGTGACAGGTCATGTGGAAGCTGTGTGTTGTTGTGAAAGTGGAGAAATAACTCCCAGCCCTGTCACTCACTAGCTGTGTATTCAGAGAAAATTGCTCATGCTCTCTCTGGACTTTAGATTCTTCACTAATAAGCCAGAAACATGATCCTTGTCCCAGGCTTTGTAGCTGTGTCTAAAGCTTTATTAAAAACCCATGCCTTCTGAACACATCTAGGAATTTATGCCAAAAAATTAATAGGACAGGGTATAGTGGATGCTGTGATGTGTGTTCTAATCACCTTACTTCAGAACCAAGGCACTCACTCCCCAGCTGCTGGTGTGGTGGAGACAGACAGCTCTCAGCCAAATCTCTCTCAGAGAATTGCCCACAGTGGCTAGAATAATCCTGCCTAAGATAAGACCTCCTACCCTCCTGCCCCACCACCCAGCCCCCAGCAGTCCATATCTAGTGAGTAGACAGTGAAGATGTTTAAAGGTCTGGTCCCTTTACCTTAAGTCAGGACAACTCTGAAGGATCATGCTAGCTCTAGAGCTTCCTGTGGGATTGGCTCAGACCTTCGTTGTGCCTGTATCAAAATTCAGTCCTCTTTCTGCTCAGTCACGCTTCCTTTACTCCCTATTGTAGGGGTTTTGTTTATTTGATTGTTTCTTTGTTTTAGGGAGACAATTCTGTTTATTATCAAGGATCAAGAAACAAAATCTGGAGATGGTCTATACAAGTGGTGATGAGCTTATGAGAGGTGGGATGGAGAGGAGACAGAACCCACAGCATTATTTTAAGTGAGCTCCAGCTCTTCATTCTAACATTTGAGCCAAGGAGAGACAGTCACAATTTTTCACTAAGGCTGCAGAAAATGGAAACCCCAACTAAGGTTGAGCAGAAGAATGGAAACCTCACTCAATTTATCAGTTCCCACAGGACAGTCTAAGCAAGAGTCTATTATTTTAAGCTGATACAAGAGACTATTCATTGTCTGTTGGGAGCCCCCATCCCAAGCACAGAATGGACGTTGAAGGTGGTCCAGGGTGGCTAGTGGTGGCTGGTGGTGGTGGCCCTTAGGTCTTGGGTTTCTCTTGATTCTCACTGATAAGCTTGTCAGTCTAATACAGTTGGCCAATGTAGACCTGTCCACGAATCATTTCTGGGTCTCTTTTGGCTTTATTCACTAGTCTGAATTGCTACAGGATTTTTTTTTTAATTGTTACAGATGTCCCCCCCTTCCCCCCTTAACCCCTCCCACCCATGTCCTTTTACATTCTTGTTTTCTCTGAAGGCACCCTTATCCTCCTAATAGCAGGAGTTCTGTAATTGTGGACACCAAAATGCTTGCTCGCATCACCTGGTACAGATCTAACTCTTGTGCATGGCTAGAGCCTGCTGCTTTGGAAAGAAAAAAATAAGTGGGTCCTCTTAGCAGAGGTCCCAAGTTTAACCCAACCACAAAATGTCAGCCTATGCAAAAACCACAAACGAAATAAAATACAGTGGGGTGCGGTCTCCCTAGTAGACCCTGGGCTCAGCCTAGGTGAGCACCTGTCCACCCTTAGGGTCCTTGCAGACCCCTCTATAGGTATTGATCCCGAGACCACATCCCAGTAAACTTCCTGCACACATATCTTCATCTCAATGTCTCTTTGCCAGGGAACTTGACTTATGGCACAAGAATATAAATGCAAATATAGATGATTTGCTTTTTTTAAACCCTCACCCAAGAATATGTTTTATTGATCTTTTGAGGGAGAGGAAGGGAAAGAGAGACATGATGTGAGAGAGAAACTTTGATCGATTGCCTCCTTTATGCATCCCACCTGGGGGATGGAACCCAAAACCTGGTTATGTGCCCTGACTGGGAATCAAAACTGCAACCTTTTAGTGTAAGGGACAACGCTTCAAACAACTGAGCTACCTGGTCAGGGCTAGATGGATTTTTATTTTAGAATGCGTACATCTAAAAAGTTGCAAATGGTCTGTCTGGCAGGGCGTGGCTCAGTGGTTGAGCATTGACCTAGGGTCCAGGAGATCGTGGTTTGATTCCCGGTAAGGGCACATCCCTGGGTTATGGGCTCCATCCCAAGTTGGGGCATGCAGGAGGCAGCTGATCAATGGCAACTCTCTTATCATTGATGTTTCTATCTCTCTCTCTCCCTCTCCCTTCCTCTCTCTGAAATCAATAAAGATATATTTTTTTAAAAACCACCTAAAACAAAAAAAGCATACAGAATAGTGTAGGTATTTGTTGAGTTGGAATAAATGTTTAGGATGCATAAGCTTTTTTGGTTATATATAATATAACATATATGCAGAAAAATGAACAAATTTTAAGTATATAACTCAATAAATTAATCCAAAGTGAACGTATCTTTGTTCACCATTCTCTAGGTTAAGAAACAGAATTTTACCAGGAGCCCAGATGCATTTTAAGAGAAAAGGCAGAATCTGAAGTGGTATATATAGTATACAGTATCCTGTATTTTATAAAAACATGTACATAGCATAGACAAAAGTGTGGAGAATTATACACTAAAATGTTAATAATGATTTTACAGGTGATGCAAATACAAATAACATATTTCTATTTATTATTTTGTGTCTTTTTCAATACTTACCATCCACTTGGTTACTTAGAGAAATATATACTGGAACTTTCTAATGAATAATTACTATTGACTTGTTCTTAAAATTAATTTTATATTATGAACTCTATTACCAGATTTATCTCTAATTTCTGGGTTTCTGATAAGTCTGTATTCCTAAAACTTTCATTTACCCAGTGAATTGATGATGGAACCACAGACAGGCAGACATTGTTTTTTTCCTACTATAGAAACCAACATATAATAAATTAGTGTGTTAAGTTACAATGCTTATTTTTTGTGCCACCTCAACTATACAATGAAAGCTTTAAACTTCTTCAAATGTGAATAGTCTGAAGACATTTAATTTTTTTCATTGAAAGATAAGCATTTCTGCATTTTATTTAATGTTAAAATGTACAAAATCCATATTGGGGTAAAAATTCATTTCTTGCTGGTCTTTTGATAGGAATTCAGGAGAGTAAATGTGGAGTGAAGTCAGAACTTTTCTCTCCCTTTCTGTCTATCTGTGTTTTTAGTTAAAACAAGGGCAATTGACTGGGGAAACACAACCACAAAAGCACCTTTGGCTCTTCAAAAGGAAATGGATCTTATATTGAAATCCACTCTTTCTTTTGGGGAACTACTGAGAGGAAGATTTTTTAGAAGAAAAAAATCTTTTAACTGGTGCTATCTTAGAAATCATCTTTCTTCACTCTTTCATTTCTCTGAAAACGATACTAAGGCTGAGAGAAGTCGCTGATTTGGCCACAGTCACTGCATGACTTGCTGACAGAGGCCTTGTGGCCCAGCTGGCGGAGGGGGCTGGGTTGCCCTGCACCAACATTTATCCTCACACAAGTGCTTGCTGACAGTGGGATACTCTCTCCTGCTCATATAAAACAACCATTGCACTGCTGAGGTCTGTTTTTCTAGCTCCTCTGTAGGATGTAAAGTGGCAAAAAGGAAAAAAAGTAGGGTTGAGTTTGGGGCAGAACCAGAAAAGCAAAGAGGGATTAAGGATTAGCCTTTATGGAGAAGTGAAGTCCACATTCGGGCAGAGGGAACTCCTGCAAATCAGATTGCAATGAAAGAAGGCATCACGACTGTTTGATCCAAAACTCAAAACAGGTCAGCCAGTGGGTCAGGAGGTTGGACTTAGTGAATCAATAAAAGGCTCCACTTAATTAGATGCGAGACTTGTCCCCTGAACTGGATGAAGCTGAACTCTCTTCACTCAATATGCCTGCAAGGACTTTCTTATCCACGTGGTTTGTTCTTGACAATATTTCCCAGCTTTGGGAAAAGAAGCACTATTGTGTGCATTGTAACAGTCCCGATGATTAACACAAGGAGGAAAGCAGGAAATAGATGTTGTGGGACCCAAAAAATTTCTAAGTAAATGACTATTCTGAAAACCTTGCTTCCCCTCCCTGCCTCCACTTCCCTCACCCCAGCTGCTGCAACGGAAGTACCGTGGGCGATACCTCAGTGAGAGTCCCCGGTCCCCACACCTGCACAGGTCGGGGCAGCAGCGAAGCCCTTGTGCTCCCCTACGACGCTTCACGGCAGGCGGGCGGTGGGAGAACCCTGGAGGAAATCCAGAACTAGGAGAGATCAGTTTCACAGCAAGATGTTGCAGCCCTTTGGGTGCACATCCTGGGGCATGTTCCTTAGCGAGGGCGCACAGTGTAGTGAGGACGCTACCCTGGAAGTTGGGGACTTGCGGCTGGTTTCTGTTTGTGCTGCCAAGGTGCTGTCTGACCTCGGGGCTGCTGTGGCCTTCAGTGTCCTCGAGTGTATAATGGGAAAAGGGTGGACGTTCCCTTGCATTGCTTGTGTCCTTTCATTCCTTGGGTTCAAAGTAACTGTCTATATCTTCTACAGATTGAAGTCTTTTGCATGGTATTGAAGATACTTCTATTTGGGCCTACATTTTTCTTTTCTGTGCCATCCCTCACCTCCTCCCAGTTGCATGGAGGAACTTGTTATTTTCTAAACACGCAGTGCTCTACCATGAGTGTCTACTTCTCTTTCTGGCTTTTTAAAAAAAATCTAAATTGTCCTTCCCCACCCCTAAACACACACACAAACACACAAAACTGCCTATTTATTCTTAAAAGTTCTCCCCAAGGTAATCTTTCCTCTGAAACCTTCCCTTATTTCCCCCACTACACCTCTTTTCTCCCATTACTTTCTGATAACCCTGTCCTCACCTGCACCTGAGTGCTTATCAAGGCCTGGTTTGTATTACAAGTCTAGGGGCTGCTTCTGTTGGGAGAATACTCAGCACTTGGGTCTAAAACAAAGTCCTTGAATTAATTGCTTAGCTCTTCGCAGAAGACAAGGTCTGTGGCTCTGATGGAGACTGCAGATTCCAGGATCCCAGCTCCCTCAGGTGTCCTGCTTTCCCCTCTTATAAGCTATTTTCTTTCTTTTTTTTAAATCCTCAGGATATGTTTTTACTAATTCTTTTAGAGAGAGAAGAAGAGAGAGAAACATTGATTGGCCACCTTACCCGGCCCTATGCACCCCAACCAGGATTCAATCCCACAACATAGGTATGTACCCTGATGTGGGGAGCCGTTGTGGCCCCAGGCCCGGAGGAGCTGCCTGGGTGAGCTGCAGATGTGTCCCCTGCTCCCTGGGAGGTGTGGGTGAGCTGCTGTGGCCCCAGGCACAGTGCCTGGGTGAGCTGCAGATGTGCTCCCCTTTTCCCTGGGAGATGTGGGTGAGCTGCTGTGGCCCCGGGCACAGAGGAGCTGGCTGGGTGAGCTGCAAAAGTGCTCTCCTGCTCCCTGACCCAGATCTTGAGGCACCAAAGCGATACTAATTTAGTTTGCGGCCTTAGATTCTAGAAAGGCTTATTAGGAAGCTGGCCCTGGCCTGAAGGGTTAAGGGACAGTCAAGCTACATACCGAGCCAAGGACTTAATCCTTCCCTACAAGTTCCCATTAGAAGCCGAGACAAAGATAGTTACCAAGGTCTGAGCTCCTGCAGGAGGCAGGATGTTTACGCTGAAGGTGTGTTTGTGCAGCCTGGAGAGAACTACTTTGTATCCGGCAAGGGGAAGGAATGCAGGGCAGGGTGCTATTCAGCAAAAACAACAGCGCAGGTATAAATTGAGCTTGGAAAATAAACTCGGGCTGCAGCCGTCACGAGCTGCAGCCCTCCCAATCCCATCTTTTTTGTGTCTGTCTTTTCTCCATCCTCACCCCTACTCTCAGCACCGTTCAACTCTGCCGGCGGGCTCTGGCACCCTGACCAGTAGTAGAACCCTCAACCTTTTGGTGTATGGGATGATGCCCCAACCAACACAACCACCAGCCACAGCTATCAGCTGTTTTCTTTCACACAGCAGTCCAGGTCAATAATTAATGTCACTGTGATAAGCTATCAGAAGAGCTGGCACAAGCAGACTACCCTTATATAAAGCATAGAGGCACTGGCGCTTGCCCTACAAGGGAAAGGCAGGGGAGACTCTCCTAAAATGGGTGGAACCAAGGAGACCACTGAACCACCTAGGGTGAAAGGTAATTAGGTTTTCTCCCAAGTCTCTGTCTTTCCTCAGACACTCTGAGCAATATCTGACCTCTGTTAAGAAGACCCAGGGCTGCCTGGCCAGTGTGACTCAGTGGTTGAGCGTTGACCCAGGAACCAAGAGATCACCAGTTTGATTCCCCGTTAGGGTACATGCTGGGGTTGTGGGCTTGATCCCCAGTAAGGGGCATGCAGAAGGCAGCTGATTGATGATGTTTCTCATCAGTATTTCTCTCTCTCTACCCCTCTCCCTTCTCTAAAAAAATCAATAAAAAAGTATTATTATTATTTTTTTTAAATAAAGCTCATCTTTAAAAAAAAAAAAAAAGACCCAGGGCTGGCACCCAGTATGGGAAAGGACATAGAGAGGATGTATTCTGTCCTTGGGGTTGAGGAAAACTGATAGTGTTGGGTGGCTGGGGGGTGGTGGTGGCGGGGAGACTGGGGCCCTTCTCTGTGTGCTCTAGAGGCCAGGCTATTGACTGCACCTGGTGGGCTCACACACAGGTCAGAACTGCCCTCTGGGAAAGTGCAACCTGTACCTGGTTGGCCTCAAACAAGGGCTCAGATGTTGGAACCCCTTTCTTTCCCAGTTCACACTGTTGGATGTATGAGAGTGAAATGGGCTTAGAAAGAGAAATGAAAAGTCTTATAAGTGGGAATCATCAACAGGAATGATAACCTGTACAGCCTTGAAAGTGTTTTGCCCTTTTGTCATTGTCATGTGAGATGAAATGTTGGGGTGTGGGGAGGGGGCTGAAATTGGGAAAAGATTGTACAATGTTTCACTGGGGAAGGGGTTTCTCGATTGAAGCTTATAAGTGCATAGCTTTGTGACAGGCTTGAGGGGACATGCTGTTTGTCCCCTAAGAGACTCTTTAGTGTCATAGGATCATAAAGTCTCCCAAGTTACTATATCCATATGGACCTTTGTCTCCAGAGAGTCCAGAGCCTCACTCCTGAAGAGGAGTCAGGAAAACTGTGCATAACTTGGGAGAGGAGCAGGTATGCTACTTGAGAGAAAAGTGTGGGAGGGATGAGAGGTGTGGGTGGCCCTTGACACACAGCCTATCTTTAAGGAGGCTTCTTGGGGCCCACAGCCCACAGGGGCCCTGTAGTTCTAATCTTCCTGGGTTGCCTTTGGCCCTAGGAGGATTTCAGAAATTAGTTTCCAGGCAACTGTTGAGGGGGCAAAACTGTACTTCCCTTCACTTTGTCAAGTGCCCCTGGGGTCAGGCCAGCCACTGATGTGGCTTCATAATGTCCTGTGGTCTTGGGGACCTGACTTGAACACTCAAGTTTATCCTCACTCCACCCTCTTGTGCTTCTTCATGTGCACATGGATAAACTTTGTCTAGTCTCTCCTGTTATTCTGACTTTTGTCAATTAATTTGCAGGCTCTCAAACAGGAACCTAAATGGGTAGGAAAAATTTTCCTCTGCTCAAGATGATGAGTACTATCTACGGACTAAGAGACAAAAACAAAAAAACAAAAAAAACCCCAGAAAACAAAAAAGACATAGGTGGAGGGTGAGGTGGTGGGTAAACTACAGAAACATGAAACTAAAAGCTCATATCATGCCATGGCTTCCTTAGCCCCAATGCTTCTCCAGACTCATACACATTAGCAAGTAACATTGACTTGACAAGAGATTTCTTAGATATCATGGGACAAAACAATTTTAAAATTTCATTTAAAAAAAAAATTTGTTCTTCCTACCAAGGTCCCTTTCTTCTCTCCTCTACCCCTTTCCTTCCCTCCCCAGGATTTCAAAATTGCCTATTTTAAGCTCAGGTTTTTAGTAAAACCAAGACCTGGCTGTTACTTGACAACCCCCCCCCCTCCTCCCACCCCTCCTAAAAGCAATTCAGGGATCATCCAGTGTTACTTAAACAGTTTCTTTTTGGGGAATCTCAACACCATTCCCTATGAACAATCACTGACCTACCATTTATGGATGCTTTCTAAGTACTACTTGAAGCACTTTGCACATCTAACCATATTTCATTCTAATAACAAATCTAAAAAGTACATATCATTATCCCCATTTCAGAGATCAGGAAACTGAGGAGCAGGGAAATAAATCAAGTTCTGTAACTTGCCCAGCTCTTAAGGTGCTAAACTAGAATTTGGATGGAGACCATCTAAATCCAGAGCATGGACAGCCCTCATCCTGAAGCCAGCTCCTCCCCGCATGTCCCTGGTGCTTGTGGCTGCTGCCTCAAGGCTGGAGTTCAGAGCCAGTGAGTCTGTCAGCGATTTTAGGAAAAGTACATTCAAGGGGAAGAAACTTAATGTTTTTGATGTTAGGGCAGTTACTGAAGAGGCACCTGAAACAGAAACAGCACCTTCACTTTGGGATGTGGAATTTCTAAGCAGTGAGCTGCAGTAAATGAACAGCCCTTTCAGAATGGTTTTGAAGAGATGATCCAGTGGACAGAAGAGGGGAGACTGTGGGATTTCCCAATTAACAATGAAACAGGTTCTGGTGATGGTTCAGAATTTTATGATCATATATTTCTGGATAAATGCCTGCAGGATTTTCCAAAACAAAGGCCAGTTCACCACTTCATGAAGCTGGTGACCTGTGGCCTCTCCAGAAACCCACATCTGAGTGTTAAACAGAAAGTGGAACACATTGATGGTTTAAAAATTATTTTAATGAAAAACAGGACATTCTAAAAGAAAGTGAGATACAGTTCAATGTAAAACCATGGACATTTTTATTTCAAGCTGTTGGAGATTGATATTATAATTAAAATAATTTTACTAGAAAAACATAATAAATCTAGAGCACGAAGGGAATTTTGATATTTCTCACTCATGTGGTATCAAAATTGTCAGCCAGCAAAAAGGGATCTCTTTCTAGGAGGGAATTCTGTTGCTAAGAAACTTGATGTTCTCTGTTTTTTTTCTCCAAAAGGGATATTGGGTTTTGATTTATCTTTATTTTTTCTACTCAACTCCTACCTATAGGATGAATGGCCACTGTAGATAAAAACTCACACACCTTAGGAGTATTGAAGTGACAAGAACTAGGTGAGGTCATGCAGAGCTTCCTTTTCACCCAAACTGTTCTGGCATTCTCTGCTCCTCCAGATCTGGGGAGCCTTCTAGCTAGAAACAGCTGGAGACCTCTCCCCACTCCCCCCAGGGGAACTACTGTTAGGAGATAAAGAATTCCCTTCAGAGCCACTCCAGGATTCCTGGGGAGAGAGAGGACCTCCCTTTCCCTCCCTCTCCCTTGATTACATATTATGTGCCTTTTGCTAACTTCCAAGGGCTATTTGTTGAAATGCCCCCCACGGAGATAACAAAGACTTTGTTGGGGATTGAGCATCAGTGCCATAGTGGCTTTCTCTGCTGGTCCTGTGAACCAGTAGGCATGAGATTCACATGGCAAGAAAGGCTCCTGTAGGCAAAGACTCTCTCCCCAGCAACCCTGAAAAGAAGGCAGCCTGGGCAATTCTGCACTCCTTCCTCACAATGCCCTCATTTTCCTCTGGACTGAAACCAAGATGCTCCTCCCACCCTTCTCATCTCGGAAGCCAAGCCCCTTTGTAATCTACATAAACTCCACACCCCAGGGATCCAGTGACTGCTGGAACTGGCCTTCCACTTGCTCTCACCTGGAATCCAAGCTAGAGACCCAGGTAAGCGGCCCAAGAAGTGGTTTCAGGAGCTGCTTCTGCTTGAGGTTTGGAGAAGAGGGAGGCAGGGCGGGAGAGACTAACACCAGGAAAGCTTGGGCTAGGCAAACGTAGCCGGGGGCAGAGTTGACAAGGGGAGGGAGCATTTGGGCTGGAGAGAACCGGTAGGGCTGGAGAATGAGCAGGCCCAGATCCGGGGATGCAAGCATCTCTCTTTGGGATACAATGGCATCCCTTTATGATGCCAGTGCCAGGCACTGGGTTGAGTTTCCCTTGTGTGGTAAGACAACAGGCCTCTGTCCGCCATGATCCTGGATGTCATGGTAGTAACAGGGATACAACTTGGCTCATGGTTTATTCAAAATGATCTTCTATTGAGCCACTAGAACAGTGAGTACAAATGTATTTTAGATTCAAAACAAAACAAAACAAAACAAAATACAAAAACCACTTCCAGTATGCAAAAGCAGGACCACCAGGGATTTTAGGTAATTTTGGAGGTCACCACCTAGAGGGAGGACTGCCCCTCTGACTAGTAGGGATCAAATGCTTTTGGGGAAGAGTGCATGTGAGTGTCTCATCACTTGGAAAATCTTGCAGGTACAAGGATGTCTTTCTGGCTGACCTGAAGGGAGACTGTAAGACAGGGAGGGCACAGGTGGGAGCTGGGGTTCTCTTTCTAAAGTGATGCCTTCCCTCCTCTCCCCCTTTGCTGGCTAGGCTCCTCCAGGGGACTGAGGCCACCATGGCTCAGGAGAAGTCCCTCATCCTGTTCCAGATGCTAGTCCTGGTAATGTTGGTGCTGGGGTGGGTCCAGCCTTCCCTGGGCAAGGAATCGCGGGCCATGAAGTTCCAGCGGCAGCACATGGATCCAGACAACCACCCCAGCAACAACTCCAACTACTGCAACCAAATGATGAGGCGCCGGAATATGACAGAAGGACGGTGCAAGCCGGTGAACACCTTTGTGCACGAGCCTCTAGTAGATGTCCAGGCAGTTTGCTTCCAGCAAAACATTACCTGCAAGAATGGACAGCCCAACTGCCACAAGAGCAGTTCCAGCATGAGGATCACGGACTGTCGCCTGACGAATGGCTCCAAGTACCCCAATTGTGCATACCGGACCAGCCAGAAAGAGAGGCACATCATCGTGGCCTGTGAGGGAAACCCCTACGTGCCGGTCCACTTTGACGCTTCAGTAGAGGCCTCCACCTGAGACCAGAGCAGTGAGCTGCCCCACCTCATCACGCCATCTGCCTCTCCCCTTCCATCCTAGCACTAAGGGAAATAACTCAAGCGAGGGCTCCTATCCAACCCAAACATGCTTCCCTGGCCTGAGACTTGCCCCTGCATGGTCTGAGGGGTGAGGAGTGGGTTGTGAGGGGGGCCCATGTTAACCACTTTACTGCTTCTTTCAATAAAACTCAGTTGCAACCACGTGGATTCCTGAAGCTGTCTCCATTCAGGTTATGTTAATGCGATTGCTGTCCTACCAGAGGGTGAGAGCTGTAAATCTGGTTAACTTTGGTGAGCAGCGAATAGAATCATTAAATGCCGTCTCTTCTGACTCTTGGCTTTTAGAGATAATTGCTTTTCAGGAAGATTCCTTGATGCCAAACATAAATTTTTAAGTGTTGTGGAGGAAAGACTATTCCATGATGTGATCCCTGTCCCGTGAGCTGGACCCCAGCCAGAACAGAGATTGCTTCCCATAAACCCCCTAAGAGATTGTCTGATCATAATTGATGTTCATTCTGACATAAATCAGGACCCCTCCCCTGTCTCCTGTGACTTGCGACTTCCTGGAACAGTCATTGTCCTGGCCTGCTCAAGCATGTAAAGTAATTTCTGTACCTGGTGGCATTCATGTAGTACTTTCCCTGATTATCTCTCCACTCCTTTTACCCTATATAATTCTTTGGCACCTGTCAGGTGCCTTGGGGTCCCATTCTATCTTGTAGCCACCCAAGATGTGTCTTGTATGTAAGTTTTCCTTAGTGAATTCTATTAATTACCAGACTGGGGTGACCAACCTCTTTCATTGGTCTTTCCTCGACCTCCGCTTAGGAAAGTAGGTTTCAATCCCAACACCTTTCTCTGGGTCTGTGTGTACAAATAAGTGTGGGCCGTTTTAGATAAAAGGGAGCTACAGAGGACACTGTCATGCTGGGTGAACTGAAAGAAAGAGAAGTTCAAACACTAACATCTCTGACACAGAAGGAAGACCCTGCTCAGCCTCAGGGTGGGGAGGAGCAGAAGTGTATGAAATTATGACCCTAAATTTTCTTTTCTTTATTTTTTGAGTGAGCTATTATTAAATCAGAAAAATGGTCATCTCTTACTTGGAAAATTGGAACTTTGCATTTAGGAGCTAGTAGGGACTTTAGAAGGAAAAGAAGTAGATTTCAACTTGTACAAACTTTAATTGGAAGTGCCTGCTTAGACTGCTGTAGAAGGACTTCTAAACAGTGAGTAGTTGAACAGTAGCCTCTGCGGAAGGCATGAAAGAAGTAAGGATGTACATGCCACCCATTTGCCACCCCTGACCTATTGTAACCCCGCTTTCTACAGAGGTGCAACCTGAATCTCAGAAAGGTTAAGTGGCTTGCTCATGGCTGCTGCTAGTTAGTGGCACAGCTGGGAGTAGACCACAGGTCTCCTGGCTTCTCAGTCATCCTTTCTGCCATTAGAGTCTACTCATGGAAAAAAATCCCCAAGTCTCCCTGCTTCATTACATTCTGTGGAGTTGTGGTTCTCTCTTCCTGAGCTCACTGGTGGCTCTCACAGAAGGCGGCTCTCCCTGAGTTCTTGGCCTGTGAGCCTGTTCAGTTCTTGGCAAACTTTCCTTACAGCTGTTGAAAAGACTAGGCTCAGCTTCTATCATCACTTAGTAATTTTATTTGTTCCCCTGTTTACACTGCATCTGACTCTAGACAAGGTCATAGGGAGAGAGATTCCCTACTTCCAACCAGTTTGACCAATTCTGTCATTGTCTTTATATACTATATTTATAAATGTTGGAAGTGGCTATTTTTCTTCTGTAAAGTGAATTCTTAGCCCTGGGGGCTTCTGTATGAAGAGGAAGGTCTGCAGGTAAGAGGGGCCAGAAATCCCTACATTTCTGGGGTAATGAGGATCTTACTCCTTACCAGCAGTGAGGATGTGTGTGTGTGTGTGGGGGGGGGGAGGAAACTTTAGGTTTCTAGATTTGTTTCCTGTAGTCAGAATTTTTCTTAACTTTATCTCGCCCTTCTTCCCAAGCTTGAAGCTCCTCATGTTTCCTTCTGCTAGTGCTAACACTTTAGTGGAGCTTCTAAGAATCTTTACTTGGTGTTTTGATGCATTTGTATCTGCACATCACCAGCTCTGGCTCCTGGCTCCTGGCTCCTTGCACCTCCTGGGTGTTAATCTAAAAATAAAAAGCAAAAATGAGAAGCATTAAGCATTTAAGATCCAAAAGAACTGTAATTCTGGAGAACAAATTCAAGCAGAAACCCAAATAGTGTTTCTCCTTTATGGGGGTTTGGGGTTTTATAGGAAAGAGAGAAGAAGATGAGGTAAATTGTATTAAAGAAGAGTTTATTTCATGCTAGATGAGGTAGGGTTGGATTTGTACTTCATGGATCGGCTTGAGATTCACCTAGAATTGTATTTAATTTATTGGTTAGCAACTCGGTCATTGGCAAAGGCCAATTTCATCAGTCCTTACAAACAGCATAGTCTCTGCCTTCTTGGAATCATGGTGGTTTGGTCTAGCTTATAAGATAAAGAAAAATAAGGGCAGTTCTTCTGAGATGGCTACTTAGGCTCTATTTTAATATGGCTCCACTCATATTATCTTCCACATGGGCCATGAGACCACTGGGGCCTCCATCTATGGAATAAAGTAATAATTGACAGCAGTTGGTCCATGTTCAGAATTGCACAGCCAGGAAGCCAGTGGGGAAGTAAAGTGGTCTGAATGGGTAGAGACTGAGAAAGGAAAGATGGAGTCCTGTCCTGGAGGGGTCAGGCACAATCAAGAAGAGAAACAATCATCAGGAGACAAATCAGAGGTCTCTGTTCTATGGAGAGGCTATTGCTACCCCACAAATAAAGGAGTACTAGTCCTTCCTGATGTTAATGGCACAATTACACCCCAGTCCTTGAGCTCAGCTAAGAAAGAATTCAGAGCCAAGAACTCAAATACAAGCAAAAGTTTACTTAGAAAGCCACAGAGGTAGAAGAAGTGAGCCAGCTGGGCTGTGTGACTTAGGAAACAAGTTACAGAGGCAAAAGAAGGGCCTTTGGAGCTTGGGAGAAAGAAAGGGAAAGAAGAGTGTGGGGAAAGGCATGGGCGTGCTCGAGAAAGGGAGAGCATGAGTAGGATTCTTCATCTTAAGGGCTTTTATTTGTTTTCTAAAGGTGGAAATTTAGGAGAGGTCTCAGAGGAGGATCTCAATAGAATATTCATCAGCTTTCCAAGTGTGTCTTTTTAGGGTTGTGGTCTTTTTTGATTGGTTGGAGCTAGAGTAGGGGATCATTATTCATTGCATCTGGTCCTGATGTTGCTTTATTTGGTTTTGCAGGTTTTCTGGGTCTGGAGCTGAAACACAACTGAGGCCTAGGTGCTATCTCTAGTTTGACCAAAACTCTGTCTCTATGGTCAACAGACTGGAGGTTTTGTTCATAAGATTATTTGATACAGGTCAGAACCTCACTGTCCTGGGGGCTTAATGCTTAAGGGAGTGGTCATGCAAGGGCTTCTATGGCTGTCATATGGTGCTAATCTCTGACCTCCCTGTTTCTCCTCTAAGGGAGTCTAAATGGCATGATCAATGATATAAAAGGTCAGGGGGGTCTAAACTGCATGACTATCGATATGCTAGGGGAAGAAAGGTCATCCTGGGGGTAAGGTCCTAGCCTATAATACTTGTTTTCTCTAGTTTTGCTCCTTCCTAGGCACCTGGGAATCTCTACCTTGGTGACATTCTATACCTGGGCTTTCATTCTTGCTCTGCTCATGCCTGTCTAAATGCCTACTCCATCACCAGAAGACTAACCCAGGCAAATTAACCTTAAAATGGAGATACTACTGTGGGTATCTGCTTGAAGACAAATAATCATATCCAATGAAGAATAATGTTAATTTTCAGAAGATCCTTTAAACCAAACAAGCTTCAATAATTCCACATTCTCAGTACACAGATAAACATATCTTAGTGTCCCAGCTCTTCCTTACCCCTGCAGCTTTAAGTGTACCTGATATAGTAGGCAGTTAGACAGACATGAGCAGAGTAGGAAGTACAGGCCAGGTACAGAAGGTTAACAGGGCAGAAAGCCCTGGTTGCCTAGCAATGGGCAAAACTGGGAAAACAAGTATTAAGCATGGAACTTCACCCCAAGGTGACCTTTCCTCCCCTAGCATATCGCTAGTCATGCAGTTCAGATTCTCCCCTGACCTTTCATCCCTTGGCATAGTGCTAGACAGGTGGTAGACCCCCTTAGAGGAGGAACAAGGAGGCCAGAGAATAGCATCATACAACTCCTATACAAGCCCTTGCATGACCACTCCTCCCTTAAGCATTAAGCCCCCAGGACAATGAGGTTCTGACCTGTATCAAATAATCTTATGAACAAAACCTCCGATCTGTTGACCACAGAGACAGAGTTTTGGTCAAACTAGAGATAACATCTAGGCCTCAGTTGTGTTTCAGCTCCAGACCCAGAAAACCTGCAAAACCAAATGAAGCAACGACATGGACCAGAAGCAATGACTGATGACCCCCTACCCACCAACCAATCAAAAGAGACCACGTCCCTGAAAGGACACACCTGGAAAGCTGATGAATATTCTATTGATATTCTCC
This sequence comes from Miniopterus natalensis, assembly GCF_054644295.1. NCBI lineage: Eukaryota > Metazoa > Chordata > Mammalia > Chiroptera > Miniopteridae > Miniopterus > Miniopterus natalensis. Next base: position 66,877,152 of record NC_142081.1, on the reverse strand, counting down.
TCTGAGACCTCCCCTAAAATCCTGCCTTTAGAAAACAGATAAAAACCCTCAAGATTAAAGACCTAGCACTCTCTCTGGAGCAGGCCCATTCCTTTTCCCACCCCCCTTTTTTTCTCAGGAGCACTGTCTCTGTCTCTCTAGCAGCCCGACACATTTCTTCCCCTCAGGTGCATTATCTTTGCTTTCTTTCTCCTAAGCACCAAGGGCCCTTGTTTTGCCCCAGTAACTTGCTTCCTGAGTCCATGCAGCTTAGCTGCCTCACTTCTTCCATGACTCACTTCTTCTACCCTGTGACTTTATAAATAAAGTTTTGCTTGTATGAGTTTTTTGGCTCTGAATTTTTTTCTTAGCGGAACTCAAGGACCAAGGTCTAACATCTGGTTCCGTTTGCTGCTTACATATTGACAAAATCATAGTGTCTTCTGCCTCTTCTGGCCCACCGATTCTCTCCTGCCTCTCTCTCTGGTAAATTCTTCCTTCAGTTCCAGCAGCCAATACTCCCCCAGTCCAGTATTACATCCACAACTAAGATGAGTTTTTCAATTAACAGAGTAAATGATAATAGTATCAGGTTTCTTCTTTCCACAAGCTGCCTCATCAGTATTTGCATGTTGAACTTTCTCTCTGAAATGAAGGCCTGCTCCCAATCCCCACGATGCCTTCTTAGGCTGATTCAGACATCACCGAGCAAGTGGGATCACTAAGGGCTTTGAATCTATTCACTCATGGCAGAAAACACTTTAATATTGCTTTTGGGAATTGATCATGAATGTGGGACAGCTCTCCATATGTGTTGCTGGTGAGACAAGGAGACCTTGGTTCTTGACTTCTTCAGGGAAAGATTTCAATCAAGAGAAAAAGTGTAGAAAAGAAAGCAAGAATTTGCAGCAAAAATATACTTAGGACAAAGAAACAAGGAAGGGCACAGAAGAAGCAACAGGAGAACCCAGGTTGGGCTGCTTTGGCTCACTGGGAAGTCAGAGAAAACGGGGGGAAAATGGGTCTTGGAGACAGGTTTGGGGGATTAGCCCAGGATGAGATGCTGATGCCCAGTGCTCCCTTGGTGCAGGTCTCATGGGGTCCCTTAGAGGTTAGGGGATACATGCCTGAGGGGGAAGGTGAAGGTGAGGGAGAAGGGAATGGCATCTGCATGATCCCAGGAAGGAGAGCAAGCTGGGACCTTCATTTTCAGGGGTTTTAAAGGTTTAGGGGAGGTCTTAGGGGCAGATCAATAGAATATTCATCAGCTTTATGTTGATGTACCAAAATGAGATTTATTCTCTTAATTTGTCTGTCCTTGGGTGTGATTGGCAAGTGGCACTAACTGGATTTCTGTTATAGGCCTCCCTGAGTAAAGTGATTTAATCTACTTAACCTCTGGCTGGGGAGAAGGGCAAACCACTTACTCTAAGTATCCTTGATTTATGGAAGATAGGATTTACTAGGTGGCTGCAAATTGCTGTTTAAATATCTGTCTTAGTTTCCCTATTCCACTGGTCCTGGAATTTTCCTAACTCCATACCATGCTATAACACATGCATTATTCATGATTTATGATGGAAGTATGTTACTAGTACGAGTTTGTGTGCCCAATGCTTAAAAAAAAGGCCAATATTCCAAACATCAGAATTTGAAATAAGCATAGGTTTATTGACCAAGAAGGTCCAGCTCAAGAAGATGGGTGGGGGGTGCCTTATAGCTTTTGTAAATCCATGTTAAGAGAACCCAGAATTCAGGTGTCTTTATGTCAAGGAAAGGGAGGAGGGGAAGGCAAGAGGTGGGTGAGGATCTTAGGCAGCTAGGCATGACAGGGATCCAAGAAAGAGCAAGAAATTTCTAAATCCCTTTGTTCTCATCAGTCTGCTGACCCCGGCTGAACTGAGTACATCTGGAGATTTCTGTAAATCTCTGATAAACTGTCATTACTTAGTACATATTTTCCCACCTCTTTGGGAAAGGATCCTTCTGACAAGGGGCTGCTCTCTGAAAAACTCAAGCTTCAAGCAAAATTCCTCTAGTTAATTAGCATATCTATAGCAGGAGCTATTAGCCTGAAGGCCATGAGAGAAATGCTGGCTAGAACTAAGATAATCAGAATGAGCAAGCATTTCACTCGTTTCAGGTACAGAATGAATGAGAATGAAAGCGTGCATCCTGAAGACTAGACAGTGACATATCAGAAAGCATTTCAACACTGTTTCTCAGGAGCCACTTTCTGGGGACAAATGCCATAGTACCTCTGCATATTATTCATTGAATTCATATGTACGTTGGGTTTCTTTGTGGCTTGCAGTAAGTGTAGGTGGAAGAAGGTGTTTCTCACCTTCCTCCCTCCATGCTATCACCCCTTTCATTTCCTTATTGTCTTCTTAATGAACAATTAACAACATAGAAGACATCATTCATCAGAATAGACATAGTTTTGCTGTTACCTGCCTTAAATGCGAAGTTCTTGAGTCTCAGTGTCATAGAAACAAGGACTGAACTGAGTACCAGGTCAAGCAGATAGATTTTATTGCAAACAGTTTGTGCACAAGGGAGTTGACCAGAAAAGAGAAATTGAGCTTTCTGAGGAGTTCCTGTGGATGGCCTATATAGGGGCCTTCCTGTGGGTGTAGGACTTGGGAATGAGGGTGAGATCAGTTGTTCCACAATAGCCATCTGGTGACAGTTGATCCCAGGGAGTCACAAGATGTTTCCATGGTCAGTGGAGCACTCAAAGTGTTAGGGGCAGAGATGTCGATCATGCTCTGTTGACCATGATTGTTAGCTATAGTATAAGAAATATTTTTATTTAAAAATTTTTGTTTATGTATGTCTTTATTGGTTTCAGAGAGAGGAAGGGAGAGGGAGAGATTGAGATAGAAACATCAGTGATGAGAGGATCATTGATCTGCTCCCTCCTGCATGCCCCTGACTGGGCATGTGCTCTGACCTGGAATAAAACCCCGACCTCCTGGATCCTAGGTCTATGCTCAACGCTGAGCTTTTTTCTAATTAGAAAAAGTGCTTTCTAACCTGGCTGGGAATTGTATGCCCCGGGACATAATTACCCTTGGAATGTGGTCCATTTTCCTTTTCTGAGAACTGCCTATCATCATGGAAAGATTAACAACATTATTCCCGAAACAATGGAATCACAGAGGCACCTGCCCTTTGCAACCCCCATCCCACATTGCCTGTAATCTAGTCCTGGAGGCACCTGTCCTGGAGTCCCTGAGGCGCCTGCCTTTTTCGAGCACTTTACAACCCCAAGCACACCTTGCCTACTTCCCCATGCCTGTAAATCTTACTTTTCCATGTAATCTTTGTCCTTCTATCCAATATAAGCAGCTGGCTTATGGAGGGTGGCAGAACAGATTTTTGTGGATGACTATTACTGTTCTCCCATATTGCGGTAATATTGAAATAAACACTCATACACAATTCAACCCTGTCTCTGCTTAATTGGCCTAAGTGGTGACAGGCAGCCCGGACCCTTGTTGTCCAGTTTCAAAAGGGCCTATAAAATAATGCTTGCACAAATATTCCAGTTCCTGATGTAGGTCATGGGTCCAGGAACCTGAGGGTCTGTGACTCACTGTGGGTTCTTTGCTTCACCCAGGAAAGAATTCAAATTCAAGCCAGCATAGAGCTTAAAGTGAAAGTGAGTTTATTAGGGAAGCAGTGAGACAAGGAATGGGCTACTCCACAGATAGAACAGCCCCCCTTTATTTTTTTAAAATGTTTTTATTGATTTCAGAGAGAGGAAGGGAGAGGTAGAGAGACAGAAACATCAATGATGAGAGTCAATGATCGGCTGCCTCCTGCACACTCTCTACTGGGGACCAAGGCATGTGCCCTGACCGGGAATAAAATCTTGACCTCCTGGTTTGTGGGTCAACCATTGAGCAATGCCAGCTGGGCAGAACAGCCCCCCTTTAGAAGAATTTGCTTCCTTCATTGAGGTTCATTTAATAGGGGGCTAGGGTATTCAATAAGGGAGGGAATATTCAGGATCTTCCTGGGAAAGGGATGAAGAATTCTCAGAGGAGCTCTGTCAGCTATATTGTGTTCTTTTATGGGCTTTCCATTTCCAATCACGGTGGCTCAGGTGCGTCATTTAGCATGCTAATGTATTACAATGATTGTATAATGGGGCAAGGGGTTACCATGAGGTGAAATTAGTTACCATGTTGGATTGAACTGTTGTCTGTCAGTTTTAAGCCATAAATCTGGTGAAGGATGGTCTTATGATTCTCTTGACAGTACCTGTAACTTTTATTGATTATAGCTGTTTTGCCACATACCCTATCTCATTACCATTTAATTGACAAAATAACTATTTTGCAGAGCATGATGTTAAAAAAGGATGTTATTGTTGTACATTCTTTCTTTTTGTTACAGGCCCAAGGTTCCTGTGCTTGATGCTTCAAAAGAAAAGCCAATATTCAATAAATCAGAGTTTGGAGCAAGGAAAAATTTATTGATCAAGGAGGGCTATTTCCAGAACTTATTCTCAAATCTAAAAAGAGTCTGAAATCCAGACATCTTTTATTGTCAAGGGAAGGAAGGGTGAGATAAGGGGTGGGTGCTGCCCTTAGGCAGGTAGGAATCTAAAAGAATCTAGGAAGAGTGTGAAATTTCTCAATCCCTTTGTTCCCAGTGGTTCCATTGACCCCCACTGATCTGAGTCCAGTTATAGAGACTCCTGTGAATCGTTTTTTATTGGGGAGACTGGTTTATTTTTTATTTATTTTATTATTATTATTACTAGCCTTTCAAAGGGCATTTTAAAAAATTTATCTTTATTGTTGAAAGTATTACAAATGTCCCCTTTTTACCCCCATTGATCCCCCCCGCTGTACCCCTCCGCCCAGGCCTTGCCTACACTATTGTCTGTGTCCATGGGTTATGCATATATGCATATAAGTTTTTAGGTTAATCTCCCCCACCCACCCATCCCCACCTTCCCCCTGAGATTCATCAGTCTGTTCCATGCTTCCATGTCTCTCGATCTATTTTGTTCATCAGGTTATTTTGTTCATTAGATTCCACATATGAGTAAGATCCTGTGACACTTACCTTTCTCTGACTGGCTTATTTTGCTTAGCATAATACTCTCCAGGTCCCACCATGCTGTCTCAAAGGGTAAGGGATCCTTCATTTTTACAGCTGCATAGTATTCCATGGTGTAAATGTCCAAAAAGTTGCTTGATATGATTTCAATATTCTTGAACTTGTACAGACTTGTTTTGTGTCCTGACATGTCTGTCTTTAAGAATGTCCCATGTGCTCCTGAGGAGAATGCTTATTCTGCAGCTTTGGGGTGAAATGTTCTGTAAATTTCAGTTAAATCCATCTGATCTAAGGTGTTATTTAGAACCACTGTTTCCTTGTTGATTTTTTGTCTGGAAGATCTATCCAGTGAAGTCAGTGTGGTGTTAAAGACTCCTACTGTGGCTGTATTGCTGTCGGTCTTGCCTTTAAAGTCCTCCAGAAGTGTTCTTTTTTCCTCCTAGCCTGTGTGAGTCTTTTGTTCTGAGGTTGGTCTCTTGTAGACAGCATACATTTGGGTCTGATTTTCTTATTTATTCAGCTACCCTAAGTCCTTTGATTGGAGCATTTAATCTATTTATATTTAAGGTTATTATTGATAGGTACTTATTTATTGCCATTTTATTTCTTTATGCCTATGTTTCTCATTCTCTCTATTTCAACTTATTACAGCAGTCCCTTTAACATTTCTTGCATTGCTGGTTTGGTGGTAATAAACTCCTTTAGCCCCCCCCCCCCCTTTTTCTTTTGGTCTCAGAAGCTCTTTATTTCACCATCTATTTTGAATGATAGCCTTGCTGGATAGAGTAGTCTTGGTTTTAGATCTTTGTTTTGCATTACCTTAAATATTTCATACAATTCCCTTCTGGCCTGTAGAGTTTCTAATGAGAAATCAGCTGATAGAATTATGGAGCTCCTTCATAGGTAACAGATTGCTTTTCTCTTGCTGCCTTTAAGATTCTTTCTTTGTCTTGAATTTTTGTTAATTATGATGTGTCTGGGTGTGGGCCTCTTTGGATTCTTCTTCCTTGGGACTCTGTGCCTCCTGAACTTGTGTGACTTTTTCCTTCACTAGGTTAGGGAAGTTTTCTGTCATCATTTCTTCAAACAGGTTCTCTAACCCATGCTTACTTTCTACATCTTCTGGCACTCCTATGATGTGAATATTGTTACATTTCATGTTGTCCCACAGTTCCTTAAACTGTCCTCTTGTTTTTTAATTGTTTTTTCTTTTTGGATCTCTGATTGAGTGATTTTTTCTACCCTGTCTTCTAATTCTCTGATCTGACCCTCAGCTTCCCCTAATCTACTATTTATTCCTTCCAATGTTTTTCTTGTTTCTACTATGTCATTATTAATTTCCTTCATAGTTCCTGTATCATTTCTCATGCTGTTGAGCTTCCTTATGATCAATATCCTGAACTCTATAGCTGATAGATTGCTTATCTCCATTTCATTTAGCTCTTCTTCTGGAAAATTCTTTTGTTCTTTCACTGGGGGCTTTTTTTTGGCCTCCACATTTTGGCTGCCTATTTGCATTTGTTTCTATGTATTAGTTAGATCTGCTTGGACTCCCAGTCTTTTGGATGGTTGGTCTCTGTTGCAGGCCAATGTCAGACACTGTTTGTGACTTGCCTTTAGTATCCTTTTTGAATTTTTCCACACTCCACAGCTTGTGGTTTCTTCTGCTGGTGCTGGGTGTATTAGGACAGGACCAGGATATGTACCAAGGCCTGTTTTTCCAAGCCCTGGGTCCAGAAGCAGGTCAGGCAAAGACTCAAAGCACCCAGAGGCTGTTATTTTGTCTGCTAAGGAGCCTCAGGCTGTAGAAACTCCACAGGATGGTGCCAGAGGTTTTCCAGCAGGATGGGGCAATTGTTTCCCCCCTAGGCAAAATCTGCTTGGAAGGTAAATGTCTGCCTGAGACAGATGTCCTCTGCAGTATGGGGGAATGACTCAGCACAAGAATCCAGATGGCTGCCCTCTGAGCTCTACTCCCTGGAGCCAGCAATCCCAGACTCTCCTCACATAGCTCTAGTCCACACTGTTCTCCCTTCACTGGATCCCAAGGTGAGTGGCTGCAAACAAAACTTTGTGCCTTGGCCCTTTAAGAGGGTGTCTACATTTCCAGCTGTCTCTCCCAGGCTGACAGAAACCCTGCTGCTTTTCACAGCCAGATGTTATGTGGGTTCCTTTCTCAGTTGTGGTGCTCTGGGCTGGGGAGCCAGCTTGGGGTTTAGACCCCAGAGTCCTCAGTGGGTACACCAAAAAGCTGAAATATCCCTCGGGACCTTCAGCTGCTGCCTGTGGGAACCCATCTGGCCCTCTCGCACCTCTGCACTTCCTACCAATGTCTATGTGGTCTCCACTTTAGGTCCTTGGTTATGAGGGTGCTCTCTAGCTCGTCTTCAGTTGCAGTTGATTATTCAGGATGGTTTTTCTATATTTTAGTTGTAATTCCAGTTTGGTCCTGGGAGAGTGTCAATGTAGCTTCCACTCAGTCTGTCACCATCCTGGAATCTCTCCTGTGAATCTTTGAAAAACATTTATTACTTTGTGCATATTTCCTCACCTCTTTGCTGAGAAGAGGGCTGCTCAAACCTCAAGCAGAATTCCTCTAGTTATTTACATATCTATACTGGAGCTATTAGCTTGAAGACCATCAGAGAGAGGAAGCATTTCATTCTGTTACACTTTAAGGATGTGGTTAGGTTAATTTCAACTATGGAATTTTACTGAAAGCAAGGAGCCATAGTCAGGCCTCGAAGATGGAGTCCTTTCAGTCAAGATGGGGTCTAGATGCTACCACTATACTGTCTCCTCACTAGGCATGTATTATAAGTGAATGTGGTGACTGTACTTTAAAGCTCATTACTACTATATGTCACTCTCCAGTTTCTTCCTGCTACATGTCTGGGCAAAGTGACTCTGAAGGTTAATTTCCTTCCTTTTCTATATTCCTTGACTATGCACCTGGATGGATTATTGTTCAATATTTTTATTGTGGTGATTGTTTTTATGATTGTAGGTATGTCAAAACATCAGATTGCACACTTTATGTAAATTTTAAAATATGCCAATTATAACTCAATATAACAATTTTTAAAAATGTGCTTCCTAGATCCCCACTCCCCATTGCCTCCTCCACCAAAAGAAAAAATAATTTCCTTTATGTGTATCTAGACTTTTCATAGTTGCTCAGAATGCAAGACTAGGATTGGCAATAAATAAGAAAAACTCGAGAGAAAATAAATTATTTAGAAGGAACTTATTAAATGCCCTTGGCTACCACAGCAGTTTTTGTAAAGGCAAAGTAGCTCAATCCCTTAAAGAAAGAGGGATCCATGACTACAGAATATAGGGAAAACCCTGAGCTTCTCCACTTCCCTTCTTCCAGATGATTTTGGCTGGCTCTTCACTCTGGCTCCTTGCCTGTCACACTAGAATCCACAGTTGTCATCCTTCAATTCTCAGTTTGAATACAGTGCAGGAATGGCTGTGGCACTGCCTGCATGCCACAGAGCACACTGGCTCCCAGCCAGCAACAGGGGCACTGACTGTCCTCTGATCCCTTTAGAGGGTTGTTAAGCAATGACTGCAACATTAATATTTAACACAAATCTATGAAAGACTGCTGTAGCAAGTCACTGTCCCAGGGTGAAAGACAGAAAGTTGGGAGTTGGCTAGAAGGTGGGTTATTTGAGAATTTTTTGTTTTAGAGGAATAAAATAACTTTCCTTAAAGTTTGTAAATCATTTGAGGGGACATGGGACTAACTTTATGATGTATCAGGAATTTTACTTAGCCCATTTTGTATCCATATTAGTTCATTTAGGTCTTGAAACTGCCCTGACAATGAACACTAATTATTCTTTATTGAAAATTCCAGTTTTCTTATTTGTCTTTCACACTAAACTGAAAGCTATTAGAGAACAGAAACCAGGTCTTTTTACACTTATATGGCGGGTAATTTGCAGGGTGCCAGACTAAGTAGAGTTTAGCAGGTTTAATCAATCAAAGTGAGTATGTATAATATCTTGTACTTAATGAGGCAATTGATTATCCACAAAGCTAAGTAACTTGCACAGGTAGTAAATGTCTCACGATATGGCAAAGGTGCAATGGCCATTGCAATGAAAAGGTATCTTTAGACTGAAAAAAAATGCAGGCAACTCCATAGAATATAACAGGGAGTATTAAAGGGTAATTAACTTACAAGGGATGTAGGGTCAGAGCAGACAGAGCAGTTTTGAGCAAATTATTCTCCACTAACCAACCCCTGTTATAGTACTTTCTTAATAGTATAATCCAGGTACTAGTGACTGACAAATCAAAGGGCAAAGAATATAGTGCTCACCAAGGGTCATACTTCATAGTGGTCTTGTAATAGATGATTGTTTCTAATTGCTAACCATTACCAGCTTGATATTTATCTTGGTTTTTATGCCATTCCAGCCATTACTAATAAAGGGACCAAAGTTTTGTCACCTTGAAGATAGCTTTTTGGGATATTGATTTTAAGATGTTTATTAAGAAACAAAAGACTCAGCCTGGCCAGGTGTGCCTCAGTGGTTGAGCGTTGACTTAGGATCCAGGTGATCGGGGTTCAATTCCCGGTCAGGGCACATGCCTGGGTTGTGGGCTGGATCAATGACTCCCTCATCATTGATGTTTCTATCTCTCCCTCTCCCTTTCCTTTCCTCTCTCTGAAATCAATAAAGATATATTTAAAAAAAGAAAAAAAAGAAACAAAAGACTCAGAAAGAACTTTTGACCCTTCCCCCTTCCCACCCCAAAAGATTCAGAATGAGAAACTTGACCTAATTTGAATTGAGTATGGTAAACAAGAGGGCTTCCTATAAGGACCTGTTAGCTAGATAACCCCTGTGTTTCTTTGTTTCTGAGTTGCCTCACAAGGATTTTCTTGCCATGTGTGTTCTGCTCTTCCTCCCCTACCTGTAAATCACCCATTCTCACTTCTGAAATCTAATATCTTGTCCCCCCTTTCTTTTTTGTCCAAAAAGTGTCTTATGTACCCAATGTTACCTCACTGACTTTGGAATTTTGATGCCTATGTGAATTCCCCATGTGCATGCATTAAACTTGGATTTTCTCCTGTTATCTATCTTTGTTAATTTGGTTACTAGTCCAACCAGAATAACTGAGAAAGTGAAAGGAAAAGTATTAATATTTTTTTACCCCCCACTATTTGGCGAGCCAGCCAGAATTACTGTCTGGGACACTGCTGGTCCCCTGGACTGCTTGCTGCAGCTGAGAAATTACAAAACTTGGACCACAGCAGGCAGAGGTGGTAAGCACTTTAACCTGTCTGATCTCTTGTATGAGGGGTTCAGTGGAAGTTGGAAGTGGTGAGTCTTTTTTTCTCTTCTAAATTTAGACTAGCGGGGGAAAATATTTGTGAATCTAGCTTCTTGAGCTTAGTGATTCTTGGGGGTTTTTAATTGAATTCAATTTTGTTATTGATCCTTTCCTCCCAGAGATGACTATTTTGTTTTTCTGTGTCTCTGTCTTTTATGTCATTTTGTCATAAAAGGAAAATAGTATAAGCATAGAACACAGATGTAGAATCCTTATAAGCCTGTTATTTGAGCTGGCCTCACAGGCTGGGGAGGTAAGTGGTTCTCTCCAAACCAGTGTCTGTCCAGATAAACGTTGCTGTGAGTCTTTACATAAAAATTAAATGAAGTTTTTTAAATCCATCTTATTCTACGCCCTAAGAGGTTGATTTGTGACCAGTGAAAATATTTTCTTTGGTCTCCACCATCAGGAAGATACACTTACTGGACTGTACCCAGTGGCAGTCAAATAGACTGCCAAGTGTCTCTCTGTCTGGCTATGTCACCTCTCAGGGGAGTTTGTCAAAAGGGGCCCCAGTCCATAAGGGGGTATTTGTCATCTAAAGCCTTTGTTACTTGTTAGTGCTGGAATAATTCCATTCCACAAATCAGCGGGTTTGTGGCTGGAGGTATCTCACATTTTGTGGGAGACTGGAGACACCATATGCACTCTGTCATTCTGACCACCTGTGTAATGAAGGTCTATGCTTTCTCTGACTTTCTTTGAGAGCGAACTTTTGTATTTATGAGAGCTGCATCTTTTGCACTCTCTTTGTGTAAGGCTTTCTTGGTTAAGCTGTAAAAGGCTTATTGTTAGGGTCCCCATGAAAATCCTACTGTCACTGACTAGACCATTGATGTTTTTTGTTTTTTGTTTTTAAATATGTCCTTATTGATTTCAGAGACAGGAAAGGAGAGGGAGAGAGAGATAGATAGAAACATCAATGATGAGAGAGTCATTGATTGACTGCCTCCTGCCTGCCCCTCACTGAGGATCAAACCTACAACTCAGGCATGTGCCCTGATGGGGACTGGAACCTCGATCTTCTGGATCATAGGGTGGTGCTCAACCACTGAGCCACACCAGCCAGGCAATGGTTGATGTTTTGAATTGAAAACCCTTTAAATAAAAAATTTTAGAGAGCTCTCACATTGGTATAATAACTAAGCATATTCCTTGCAAACAGTGGGAGAGGGAACAACCTAAGGAAGATAAATGAATGCCCAGTAAAGTCCGGATGACAAAGGGAAGATATTTGTCCCTCAGTCACACCTGGGAACAGAGGTCATTGGCCAGAATGGGCATGGTCACTGCAAGGGCATGAAGATTTGGATATATAATCCCCTAAATAAAGAAGTTCATTCTCTTGGTTCCTCTTGGCAAGCTTGGCTCATGGCTCATGCTTGGCTTCCTGGCATTCTCCCATGTGGCTCACAGCCATGCAGACCCCACACACAATACACGAATGGATTGCAGCTAGCCTGATGCTGTACTGGACTGGCTCTAATGTGGAAAGGACACTCTGAACACTGGCTCTGAATTTAGCTCTACAGAAACCCCATCTTTACCTCTTCTATGGAAGGACTAAGGGAAATGGGACTTTGAAAATCAAATGATATAATTCCACCAAAATAAAGAGCACTGGTTGTCCTGTAGGAGTCTCAGAAAATTCTTTTTCTCAGGATATCGCAAGGACTCTACCCCCAGGCAACAACCAAGGGAGACAACCCACATTCTTCTCTGGTATCATCCCTACTGGGTACCCACCTTCTCAGGTGTCAAGTTGCCCTGGCCTGCTTTTTTCTTCCCAGTGGGAGAGCCCTTGAACATCCATCAACTTTGGAATCCAGGCACCTGAAACCTAAAATGTCACATTTCATTCTTTGTTTTTAAGACATGACACAAATGTGTGGCATAAAGAAAGGTGAGCCCAATTAGGACACCTATTAAAGGAATAGTCTGGCTTGGAAAGAACCATTCTGTACCACTGGTAACTGACAGACTTTAACTATTTCAATATTTGGCCTTTCCAATATGCATTGTCTTCGGGCACGACTCAAAGACTGACCACTCTACAAAGCACTTTGACTTATATTGACCTTCTAGCCATAGAGGCTATTGGCCAATAACTCTAAAGGTTGACAGAGAAACTGAAATTCTCTCTGTGAGAGTGACCTGTGAAAAGGAGCAGAATATGCCATCCCAAAATAATGCCTCTTTGGCATAAAAGTTATTTTGAGGAACTGCAGACACTGAAGAAGTTCTGAAAACAGAAGAGTTATCCTTTTATAAAGGAAATTTACATTAGAAAGGGGCCTGCACCAAGAAGAAAGCTATTACCAGAGATCACTTTTTCATCTGGGAGACTTCTACTTGGCAAGGCAACCTTTGTTTCCCAAACATTTACTCTCTTCACCTTCCTGTGAATTATCTTCCACCTCTTTGAAGTCACAGACCCCTAACCAGTTTCTTAGCTCAGGATAGTATATAAGGCTCAATCTTCTGCCACCTTTTGAGTTCCCTACTTTTGTGGGGCTCCCATATGTACCTATGTAATTAAAATTGTTTTCTCTTATTAATCTGTCTTTTTATTACAGAGCATTCTCAGCCAAGAACCTAGAAGAACAGAGAAAAATGATTGTCCTTCCTTATACCCAGGGCCAAAATTGTTCTCCTTGGAAACCTGGCAAATGCAAACCTAGCTGTCTCTAGGCTGGCAATGGTGTGAAAGTATTAGAGCAGCAGTTAGTTAGATAACAACAAAAGAGGAAGGAATGGAACAGAAATGGCAGTAATTGGCACGGTCAGCCAAACGGAGCAAAACTTAGTGCCTAGTTGACTAGGCAGGAAAAAGCTTTACAGTCACCTCAAAGGGTAACTGGCATTGTTTTGCCGGATTAACAGGGGGGAGGGAGTGAGAACAGCAAGGGGGAATTCTTTTCACATAGTGTATATGAAATAGAAGCCAAGCGATGAAGCAGGATTGTGAGGCATGCACAGCAGGAGCCAAAATGGCAACCATACAAGGGGAAGGGCACCAGCCTGGGACAGTCGGGGAAAAGGATCGGACTGGGGAAGGGCACAGGCCCTGGAGAATCCAAAAGAGACAATGGGTGGGGGAGGGCACAAACACAGTTCTGGGGAAAGCCCGGGAAGAGACTGGGTCGTCTGAAAGAAAGCCTACTCTTTCCTGAACCCGAGAACATATGGAAACTAGACGAAGAACACAGTGCTCATCCTTGGAGCATGCTTGCGCCCTTCCTTCTCTCGGGCACATAGTTTTTCCCTTCTTTTCTCCTAAACTCTGAGGGTCCCCGGGGACTTGAAACCAGGGGAGCAGCGAACAACAGCAGAGGACTCTCCTTTTGCCTCTGTCACGACCAGGCAGCCACTACCCTATAGCCTGCCTGCTCTCGCTGCCTCTCTGAGAGCGTATTGACACTTGTCACTTTCCACTCGAATAAATCTTGCCACTATCGCCAAACTTCTCCTACATGAGTGTCCCTGAAATTCTTTCCCATGGTACCACAGAAGTTCCTATTTCCAAGCCATGCCGGGCACACCCTCTTTGGTGGCAATCCTCTTCTGGTAACAAAAGGGTTCTCAAACACTCAGACTCACACTCATTAGAATGCAGCAGAAGTGTGTTTGTTTTTGTTTTTTTAAAAATATACCTTTATTGATTTCAGAGAGAGGAAAGGAGAGGGAGAGAGAGAGACAGAAACATCAATGATGAGAGAGTCATTGATCGAGCCCGCTACCCAGGCACATGTCCCGACCGGGAATCGAACCCTATCACCTGGATCCCAGGTCGATGCTCAACCGCTGAGCCACGCTCGGCCGGGCAGAAAGTGGTTTTATTGCTGTTAATGCAGTGCAACAAAGCTTGGCACAAGTTCTAAGGTTAAAAATATGGAGGTCTGGACCCTTCTTTGCTCCCCTCCTTATTGTCTTCCTGTGAAACACACACAGCTCCAAAGCAGAAAAGACTCCTATTTCTTTTAGTCCCAACTCTGTTCTGGTGTCCTTGACACTCTAATTCTCCCAGTATCTTCCTTTTTTCTTCTACACAAACCAGGGAGATCAAAAGAAAAGGCAGAAGAGATCATGAGGGGAACCTGTATCAAGTGAGAGGAAAAGTGATGAAAACTTTAAATAATCTTATCTAAGTGTACAGGAACCAAGGGGTAGGGAGGGTCTGTCTTCTGAGGCGGGTCACAGGCAATAACGAAGAACTTGTTCGCGGCAACATCTTTGTAGCTGCAGTTAGGATACTTCCCTGCAGTGAGATTGCAGTTAGTCACGTAAACAGGCTTTGAGCTCTGGTGGCAATTATTCCGGCCATTCTTGCAGACAATGTTGGGCAACTTACAGGCAGCAGCCACATTCTGGAAGGACTCATGCAGAAAGGTGTTTTGAGGTTTACAGTGCTGAGTATAACTATTAACACCACGCATTGCGTTGTTGCATTGGAGAGGACTCTGCCCTATATGCTGAATTTGAAACCAGCCAGCCTTGGTGAGATTCTTAGGCAAAGCATAAAGTGGACACACTGGTCCCCACAGTCCCAGCAGCAATAAGATGAGAGGAAAGTGTTGAAGATCTAGCACCATCTTTCCTGTGTAGGAAGAGGGAAGATAACAGTAGTAGTATAAGCAATAAGAGCAAAATTATTATTTATAACCGTTTAGATTTTTATTGTGCCTTTTAAGATTTCACAGCTCTTTTTTTTCCTTCTAACCATCTTCTTTCTCACTCGAGTCTTACAATTCTGTGATAAACCTGAAGCCCAGGGAGGAGGAATATGAAGTGAGAGGGCCTTTCCTCTCATTGGCAGATCTGACTCTTCTCTTTGTACTGTGCTCATGCGTTTGATGGCCCCCATGTCAGAAACCTTGTCTCTTCCCTCTTCCCTCCTGAAATATTTATCCTACATCTGTTTGACCTGGACCTCCCAGCCAACTTCACTGGTCTAGTCTCCCCAGCCCTGAGGCTGCTCTTACCAGGTTTCCACGCTGGGGCTGCCGCTGGAAACAGAAGCAGTAGTGAGTCCCAGGCGCAGAGGCTTTTGTAGGCTGTTTCTTCCCCAGGCTTACTTAAAGAAACAGTGTGACCCCAAACTCAGTTTTAAGGAACTGATCACTTCCGGATGTGGGTTGAGTGCTTCCTTCCTGAACTGAAGCTTCAGTGTTTTGAAGCTCTATGATTTCAGTTTCTTAAGAGAAAATATACCAAGTGAATCTGATATACTAGCTGCTATATACTTGGTAATGCTGTAAGTTCCAACAACAGAATTAAATAAATTATTCATTTATGTGTACATTTATTAGACCAGATACTGAGCTACTCAGATTCAGAAGCTCATGATCTAATGAAAGAGACAGGTAAACAGACAAATTCATTATACATTAATAAATATAAATAGCACTTATAGCTCTGAGGGAGGAAACAACAGGGGAGTGTGAGGAGATAGTAGAGAGAAGGGATCATTGGAGGGCACAACACCTGAACGGAGCTTTGATAATGAATTAGAAGTTATGTGAAGGGGATGGTAAGGGCATCCCCAGAAGGAAAGCCTGTGTGAAGAGACCCATATGCGTGAAGAAGAAGGGAAAATTGGGGGTATTTGCCTATTGGACCTATCCTTACCTTTCCATTGGTGCTGTAATACCTTTACTCAGAATTTCATTGTCTCATGGAGGGCTCACAAGAAAGCCTCCTACATGGACTCCCTACCTGTGGCCTCTTTTCCTTCCAACCCATTCTACATATGACTTGCAGATTAGTTCTTTCAGTATAAATATAATAGCGGAACACTCTTGCCTAATGTTTTTAATGGCTCCGATTATCTACAGGATAAAAAATGATGTCTGTTTATAACAAAGTTGCAGGAGACAAAGTTAATATACCAAAATCAATTGCTTTCTTACATAACAACAGTGAACAACTGGGATTTGAAATAAAAAAAACTCCCACAGACACTTATATTAGCACCAAAGAAAAATGAAATACTTAGGTATAAATCTAATAAAATATGTACAAGATCACTATGAGGAAAGCTATAACACTCTGATAGAAGAAATCAAAATAGATCGAAATAAATGGAGAGATATTTTATGTTTATGCTGAAGGAAACCAGAGTATGCCACCCCAAAATACAGCTCTTTGACATAAAAATTACTTTGTGCTGAAGGCAATTAAAAATCAGTAAATGCTTAAAAAGCTCCCCAATCCCCCTCCCTTTCAACCTAAAGGCAGGAAATAAATTCTTTTACTGAAGATAGGCTCTTAATAAGCCCAGAGAGGATACCAGAGTAATCTCCAAACTAACCCTTATCTTTACCATTTGCTACCCATAGACTAAATCTCTGTCTCTCTCTCCTTTTTTTTGTTTGTCAATTCTTCACAAATTTAATTAATTTCTTTCTAAAAGGTATAAAAGGTTCTAGATCTGGTTACTTCTTTGTACCTTTATTCTCTCATGAAGGCTCCCATCTACAAATTAAAATTTAATAAAATTTGTACACTTTTTCCCTATTGATCTGTCTTTGTCAGTTTAATTTTTAGAACCAGCCAGGGACCCAAAGACAGTCAAAGAAAACTTTGTCTTTCCCTACAGTTCATAGGAAGAATCTAGGTTTGATATCATAGGTTTTTAGCACAAATGACGCCATTTTAGGCCTATGGGTTTTTTGTATTGTTTTGTTTTTTAACAATACCAAACATAGGTTTCATACCTGATCGAATTGCGATTTCAACTTCTCCCATGAACATAAATCTTAACCAGTATGAAATTTTCTGGTCAAGCTGTTAGGGGCAGAAATATTAATGATGTTCTGTTAACCATGGTTGTTTTGTTCTGATTAGGCAAAACACATTCTAACCTGGTTGAGAGTTGTACCCTTGGAATGTGATCTAGTCTCCTTTTCTGAGAACTGCCTATCTTCATGGAAAGATCAACAACCTTGTTGCCAAAGCAATGGAGTCCCCATGCCTGTAATTCCTATTTCCTACTTTCCTATGTAATCTTTGTCCTTCTACCCAATATAAGCAGCTGGAACCCAATAAGCTTAGGTGAGCAGGAGACCAAGGACTAATGGTCAAAAGCCCACTTCAAATGTTTTTTTTTTAACCCTGCATCACTACTTAACATTCAGACTCTGAGGACAGTGTAGGTGAGAGAAAATCTTTTTCATTTATCCTCCTAGGTTCTCAGCCAAAGCCTCTGTAACAAAAGGCAGGTTAACAAGAGAAAAACAAGTTATTAGCATGAATGAAAAACTCAGAGATGAGTATTCATGGGCTTACATACCATCTTCAGCTAAAACAGGAAGAAGAGTGTGGGAGAGGCAAGTTACAGAACAGTAACCAGGAAAAAAAGCACAGTAAACAAGGGAGAGGCTTTTTATGCAGATATAACTCTTTGCATTCTCTCTTTTTAAAATTTATCTTTACTGTTGAAAGTATTGCACGTCTCCTTTTTTTGCCCCATAGGCCCCCTCCATCCCCCACTAGCTCCCCACCCCCCAATTTCTTGTGACTTGAGTCATTTTTTTCTTCCTGGTACAGAGAGGGAAACACCCTTACAAATAGAGATTTTTATTTTTTTATTTTTTATAACTAAATTTACTCTACAAAAGTGTCTACATAAGAAACATCCAAACCTGTGGAGAATTTTTATAAGAGTTTATTTGAGCCAAACTGACAACATATGCCAGGGGAGGAAGATCTCAAATATCTGGAGAATAACAGCCTCCTTTATGCATTGGAAATTAAGGAAGGAAAGTAAGGAAGAAGTGGGAGAAAACAAGGCAGGGATTGGATTACAGGATAGTTAACAAGATTATGTGCCCTCTTGAGGGTGGTTACTGCTTATTTCAAAGGTAGATGCACACACACACACACATACACACACGCACAAAATGGACAGGGCTTACTTAAGTGACTTTTTTTTTGGCTTAAACAACAGACATTTATTTAATACGGTCTGGAGACTGAAAAGTATAAGATCAAGGTGCTGACAGATTTGGTGCCTAGGGAGGGCCCTCTTCCTGGTTTGCAGACAGCTGCCTTATATTCTCACATGGCCTTCTCTTAGTGTGTGCATATGTGCACACAACTGATAGAAAGAAAGAGATGGAGACAGAGACAGGGATAGGAGTAGATAGATGTAGAAATCTTAAGTGACTTTTTATTAACTAAAAAGTTAATGCCTGGGGCTGACAACCCACCATGACCTGCCCAGTTAGGAATTTATGATCACCTCACCCTATGAGGTTATTCTCCATAGAACCCCTTTTTTTCATCCACAAAAGGGTAACTTATACTCTGCTTTCAGAGCTTCTCCTTTGTCTGCTGTTTCTCAAAATAATTCTTAAGCGAAAGAGGCATACTTTAGGGTGGTATATTCTGGTCTTCTATAGGAGTGTCCAATTTGCTTAGCTTGACTCTCATGGCCATCACTTGGATCTATAGAGGAGATTGGGAACCTTGATGGACAGCCTCAACAAACTGCACATGGAAAGGGAAAGGATGTTCCCTAAGGGAAGTGAATATGCAGCTACCAAATGGGGGTAAGTGGATATGAGCTCAAGCTCAAGCAACAACAACACACACTATTTATACTGAATACACTTAAATCCATTTTCCTCCTATCTTTATTGATTTCAGGGAGAGGAAGGGAGAGGGAGAGAGAGATAAAAACATCGATGATGAAAGAGTCATTGATTGGGAATCGAACTGCTGTCTCCTGGATCCTAGGGTGATGTTCAATCACTGAGCCACGCCTGGCTGGGCTGCCACCACATTTTGAAACAGCATTTATTGAGTGAGAAAAACAGTATTCTCCATATGTAAATTGATCATTGATGAAGAACTGCTGGGTTAACACTAATCTCTTGTGAGTTCGGTTGATATAGGTCATCATCTTCCAGGTGTCTGCTCATCCCCAGGTGCACCGAAAAACTGCAAAGCTGAGGAGCTGCCCTTGAAACATGATGACCAAGCTACATTCATTGACTACTCACTGAGGCCTGAGTT
Organism: Miniopterus natalensis; assembly: GCF_054644295.1. Taxonomy (NCBI): domain Eukaryota; kingdom Metazoa; phylum Chordata; class Mammalia; order Chiroptera; family Miniopteridae; genus Miniopterus; species Miniopterus natalensis. Next base: position 66,857,718 of record NC_142081.1, on the reverse strand, counting down.
CTAGGTAGGTGAGCAGTCACCTAATTGAAGATGTTAATACCGTGGCCTTTTCTCTAACTGTTTCAAGGCTGGAGTCATTCAGCAATATAGGAGGCTGAAGGACACAAGGTACTGTACTTTGATGCTTGGAATCTCTTCTCCCCATACCTGCCTTAGGCAAAATTATATGGAGCGGCTAGTTCTCTTACTCTGTATCACAGAATTCTAGCAGGCTCTACATGCTGGTGTCCTCAACATCTCATCCTCCAATTTACTTCCCCCTCCCTCCAACAAAACTTAAACCTCGAACCTCATTCTTGAGAAGAGTTGCATTTTAAAGTCCTCCAGCCCCACCCTATTTCTCTGCCAAGTGAAAATGATTATTATCAGATAAATTCAATTGTGCTAATAGCTTCTATATATTGTATTATTCCTCAGGCAACATAATGCCTTAACTCAGCTAAAATGTATTAGCCTCCTTAGAGATATTCTTAACAAATGAGTCCAATAAGAACCTTTGTCATTCTATAGCTTATGGAGCAAGTTCTTTATAATCCTGAGAATTTATAGCTTTCATACAGATGACAGCCTACTGTATTCTTATATTAGAAACCTCCATCTTCCAAAGCCTGGGAGAGGAGATGTTTGATGGGCACTTGTGATGTTGGTTTTATCAAAGTCAAAATTAAAGTATCAAGCCGAAGGATGGGAAAGGAGGAACACCAATGTTGACTGAGCACATACTATGAGCCAGGACCATACTACATGTTATGCTCATTCAGCTCTGACCTCACCCCCCAATCTGAGTGAAATTCAGCATGTCAACTCGGTCAATGCCTAGGTCACAACTTTTCCCCAGCATAGCACATAAACATTTACTTACATTCTCATCATACACATAAGCATATTACACATATATAACACCTTAAATCTACACACAGCATAAATCACATCTAAGCATAATCCATATCACACACACACACCCCTAACAATATACCAATCACCACACATACTCTGCACATATAACATATATAAATGTCACACACAGTGGGATGATATAATTTATTTAGGGAAGGGAAGATCATTCACCTTGGTTGGGTATAAGGAGCCAATATCAGGAAAGTTCCCAGGTTACCCAAAAAGATGCCATGTGAGCTGAATCTTAAAAAAATGCCAAAAAACATAGGAATAAAACAGGTAGATGAAGACAGAAGATATTCCAGGCAGAAAACCAACATAGGTGAAGTTATGATATCAAGAAACCATGTGATACATAACTCTAAGTAGTTGGAAAACATTGGCACATAAATGCAAAGTAGGGATTAGCAAGGGCTATTGATGTGGGCAGAGCCCACCACTTGGGAAGCACTAACAACTCTACTAAAACCTGGAGTTGTGGTAGGCTTTCTAGTTGCTAATAACCTCTAACAACCGGGTGTCCTCTATGCTATCGACAAAGCCATTCATGCTGCAGTGGAATTCAATGTAGCTGTAGCTCCTGTGCTCTCTGTAGCTCTTTTTGTTATTCCCCAGGTAGCACTTGAGTATTCTGAAGGGATACTGGGCCCATATGTATACATTTCTGTAGCGATCTCTCCAGTTCCTGATGCATATATGCTCGATTTTGTACCAGAAGGTATAGATGAAGATGTGAGAGTTCTTGTCTCTTAGAGCTTCTCTTTTTTGCATGAGATCATTGCATCTGTACTCACTGAATGTCCAGCTTGTGCTCAGGTGGTGCTGTTTCATGAATTCTCTCCAGGAAAGGTTCTGGCTGTGTATAAGGAGCCCACATAAGGGGAACAGCAGGAACAAGAGAGGACCTAGGACCTTTAGAGAGGATGACATCTCAGTCACCAGGCTCACCTGTGGGTATACATGGAAGAGAGAGGAAAGCATTATTGCAACACTGCCCTAACAGCTGAGCTCCACCTTAAAATTCTTCTCCCTGCCAATGTAGACACTTAGGCCCAATTTTATCATTTGTTTCCAGACTAGAAGATGATAAGTCTTATTAGATAGTAAAATTTATAAGAACTGAAAATCTGCTAGAACCTGAGTGGGGCAATCACGAAATTGTAGAAAATAGATAAAGCTTATTTTGAGAATTCCAAACACCTCCTTTCTGTCTTCTCTTTCACCCAAACCAAGGAGAGCTGTAGCTAGCTCTGTTTTACAGTCCAAATGGATTCTCATAAGAGAATGTGTCTGAAAGAGAATGGTATTTTAAGTTTTATGTCTGTGAAGTAGAAAGGGTTGTCACCTTTTATGGGAATGTAGAAGATGAGTAGACTTGGGAGGCATTTTCCAAGCAGGAAGGCTTTGGCTTCCTGGAATCTCAGCTTGATACTGACTCTGTAGATGGTTCTTATGTAATCCTTGACTTCCTTGTAACACTTCCCCAATGCTTGTGTGAAACCTGTTATCACTTCTGACTACCTACTTCCCTTCTCAGAGGCCATTTCCCTAGTTATCATCATGATGAATGACCTTGATTTGCCATTAAGAATGCCATCATAAAGGAAATCCAGTTTTGAAATATTGCTCTAACCGACCAAGTACCACGATTGAAACTGCCCTCACAGGAGCTGCTCTGGTCAAAACCAGGGCCTAGAGATGTTTGAAAAAGTCTCCCCTTTAAACCAGCTCTCTGTCCTCAGTAACCATGAGGAGTTACCTGGCCCTACAGAAACTCTAACCCGATTTTCAACTATCTCAGAAGGTGTCCTCAAACGAGCCTAATAATAGCTCCCTTACATACCCATGAGAGTCCAATAAGATTTGCGTGAGAGCACTTTTGAGGGTCTCAAGTGTTACATCAGGCACAAAACAAGGGATAGACACGTTCTCGTTTGTGGCACCCTATTTCCAGCTCAAATTGCCTAAACAAGATGAGAAGACCAGGATCCAAGCTGCTTCAATGGCTTATGCTTGAAAATATTGGGGAGGAAAGGAAGTGCGAGTCATTGAGATTAGTGCTGAGTTAAATTCAGGTCTTTGCTTCTCACAAGATGGATCACTTTGCATTCTCAACTCTCCTATTTATAAGTTCAGTCAAGCCCCTTCCAGTGTTTCTGGGCCTTTCCCCCCAACCATCCTCAGCAGCAACCCTTCTAAACTCTAACTTGCCCTATTCAGATTCAATACTTACGTTCACTGGTTGTAGTGGGGGTCAGTATGTGAATCTAAAGAGTGGAGAGTCAGTGTCCTTTCCCTTTTCTTAGAGCCAAGAAGTCTGCGGCAGTGCAGAAAGGCATATATGTGGGAGGCGCAGTGTTCCAGCCTTGGCAGTGGGGGTGGGGGTGAAGAGGGGACAGCCTTACCATGTGAACCTGTTTCTCTATCTCCTCATCTAGAACACTTGGGCTCACTCTGAGAATACCCTGGGGCAGAGGTATCACATCAAAGACAGTCTTCCGGGTACAAAGGGATGGCAAGGTTGGGGGCAGGTGTTAAAGAACAAAATTCAATGGAGTAAATTTGAAGTTGGCTTTATTAAGCAATCGGGAATTGGGCAGCATTCCACCTAGCCAACTAGAAGGGTGTTTCAGTGAGTTGTACAAAATGGAAAGTTTTTATAGGCAGAAAGAGGATGGGACTAAGTTAAAAGAGTGGGTTATTTTAAGCCAGGACACCTTCATTTAGGGGAAGGCAAGGGGTCTTATCAAGCAGATTACCTCACAAGTGCTGATCTGGAAATTTCAGATTGATTGGTTTAATGTTCTACCTCCGAGGAAGCTGAAACTGAAATTTGGTTAGTTATTATGTTTTAGTGTGATGACATGGCTTAGCAAAAGTGACTCACAATTTTACTTATGTTTTGTTTTGTTTTTAAATCCTCACCTGAGAATGTTCTTTCCATTGCGTTTCAGAGAGAGTGGAAGTGTTAGGGAGAGAGACAGAAAATCAATGGGTTGCCTCCTGCAAGCACCCCGACTGGGCCGGGAATCAAGCCTGCAACAGAGGTTTGTGCCCTTGACTGAAATCGAACTCAAGACCTTTGGTCCGTGAGTCGATGCTCTAACCATGGAGCCAAACAGGCTAGGGCTTACTTATGATTTTTCATGCTTATGAGTTTTTGACTTTACAATGGTGTGAAAGCAGTGTGCATTCAGTAGAAACTGGCTGAGCTAAGCTATAATGTTCAGTAGTGCTGAAAAGAAGGGAGTCGAAAACAGCCCAAAATGGAGTCACTTCTGGTAACCATGTGAAGTAACAGATACATTAATTAGCTTGATCTAGCGACTTTACAATGCATATGTATACTGAATCAGGTTGCACACCTGAAATATAAACAATGTATATATGCCATAATTCAAACGTTTTTGGTTTAGTCCTTTCATACACACACACACACGCACACACACACACACAACACTCACATACATACTTGCCTTCTTTAACTGCTGGTGTCTTCATACATCTCTGTTCTCCAATTTGTTTCAAAATATTCAAAAGGAGAAGGGAGGTGTGTGAGAATTGTCTTTAGTAAACAACAAATGTTTCTGTGCCGTGGTTGTTGATGCACTAGGCTTTAGTCATGAGGGTATTAAAGGTGTTGGTGCATGTTTGTAAACTAGAGAATTAAAAGAGGGTAGAAGAAAAAAATCCCCCACACAAGAATCATAGCACTGTCTTCACAGATCCCTGTTGTCTGAGTTCTTTATTACAAGGAGAACATGAAAAATCTTTCAGTCAGGAAGAGTGAATGAGTCCTAATGATCTAGTACATTGTTAATACTCCAACTTACCACAGTGATTCAAAAGTTTGGGAAGAGAAAAAGAAAATCCCTTGTATCATTTCTTAATTTTATTAGACCCAAACATGACAAGGTTGCCAAATTATACGTACAGAGCTCTCATTTTGCCAGTATGTATTTCCAAATTCTTTGTTTTGTTTTTATCTTCACCCGAGAATATTTTTTCATTGCTTTTCAGAGAGAGTGGAAGGGAGGGAGAGATAGAGACAGAAACATTGATTGCTTGTCTCCCACACATGCCCTGACTGGGCCCAGGGATCGAGCCTGCAACTGAGGTGCATGCCCTCGACCGGAATCGAACTCCAGACCCTTCAGCTGGTGGGCCGACACTCTAACCACTGTGCCAAACCTGCTAGGGCAATATTTCCAAATTTTTAATGCTTCCCCCCACAGCTGACTTTTGGGAATATAAAAAAGCCGATACTTTAAAAACACTCTTTGTGATAAAGTAGAAAAAGCTCTGGATTAGTAGCCAGGTGAGGGGAATTTTTTGCTTCAGCTTTTCCACCAACTTCATGGTCTTCAGCAAATCCCTTAACTTTGGACTCCTATGTGTAACAATATCAGCATCACAGGGGCGCTGTGGTATTAGAGTGAGATAACTGAGATGGAAGCACCTTGAAATACTTGAAATGCTATGCAAATACATGTAATGACTAATTTCCAGAGGATAGGATCTGAGAGAGCTAAGCTGACCAGTATTATAAAAGGAAGCAGCAGAGTCTACTGAAAAGTTTATTGCAGGAAAGCCCAGTCCCATTATAAGTTTATGCCTCCAGTTCTCTTTGATGCATTTAACAGAATGGATTATATAAAGAAAAAGGAGTAGACATAAGCAGAGGAGACAGAGCCTGAGATAGCTCAGATGCATTACTCATTGCTATTCAAGGTGTAAGTTAAAGGTCAACCACTGGGCCATAACCCCTGCAGGGTAGCCTCTATCTGTCAAAGTGCACAGGCACTGCCGGGCTACCCTCACAGGCAATGACAACACGCCTAGTGCTGGCCCGGGCCCGGTATCTGCAGCTGGGGGCCCTGGAGCTTCCTATATCCCTGCAGTCTGTGACGCTCACCACACCCTCATGGCAGTTCATCTTGCCGTTCTTGCACTGGATGTTGGTGGTGCTACAGATACTACGAATGTTCCAGATGTCCTCGTGGATGAAGGTGTTGAATTGCTTGCAGTGAAACCGAGTCATCCTCCGTCTTTGCATCATCAAGTTGCAGTAGTTATCATCGCCACCTGTCACACCAGGGTCCACATGCTGCTGCAGGAATCGCTGGTACATGCGATTCTGGCCGTAGGAGGGCTGCACCAGCCCCAGCCCCAGCAGGGTCAGCAGCACGAGCAGAAGCAATGAAAGGGCCTTCTGGAGAGCCATCATTAGCTTGGCGGTGCCTGGAGAGAAACCAAGGGGCAGGACAAAGAAAGGTAACAAATGGGCACCACACAGAGGTGTTGAGAATGGCAAGCCGATGTTTCCCCAACTGTTTAGTCTACTCTTTCCTCCCCACTCTTCTCTGCTCACAGCTTTTCTCACCACGGCTTCCCCAAGAGTAAAAAGTTTGCAAACATGATCTCTGAAAGCGAGAGCCTTTCTCTCTTACAGAGAGAACTGCTGTAGCCGGTACAATGACTCAGGTCAGAGACTGACCGGGTGGATGTCCGGGTGGATATGTCCTGTATGGTCAGGGTGTGAAAAGGGAGAAAAGGCAGATTAAATGAAACTGGAGTTGTCTGTCTCTTGAGGAAATTCTCTAGTCATGTGATCTTTGGAGAGTGTTTGGTTCCCTGGAGACTCTGATTCCCAAAATTTTGGGCAGGCTCAGGATATGTAAATGAAAGTTTACGAACTGATTTTAATTTCTGACATCTGGGAATTGAAGAAGGTGCAGAAAAAAGGAAAGAGTAACATTTAGGTTTAGCCTTTCCTCTCATGTGCCTATTCCTTTTTTAAATTAAAAATTACAGTTTTTTTTAAATTACAGTTGACATAAAATATTATATCAGTTTCAGGTGTACAATATGATGATTAGACATTTATATACCTTATGAAGTGATCACCTCAATAAGTCTAGTACCCATCTGACGCCATACATAGTTATTACAATGTTATTGACTATATTTCCTATGCTTACTTGGCACCCATATGACTTTTTAAAATTGGCAATTTGTACTTCTTAATTCCTTCACCTTCTTCACCCATGTGGCTATTCTTTTAATGGTATTAAAGTCAGGTCCTTTCGGAAATCTTGTTACTCCTATAGAAAACAAAGTCAAAAACAGAGTACCCAGACCTGGCCGATTTGGCTCAGTGGTTAGAGCATCAGTCTGCAGACTGAAAGGTCAGGGGCATGTGTACCGGTTGCAGGCTAGGCCCCTGTCAGGGCAACGGGGCATGTGGGAGAGGCAACTAGTTGATGAGAAACATCTCTGACATCAATGTTTCTCTCTGTCTCTCCCCCTCCACTCTCTCTAAAACCAATGGGAAAAATATCCTCGTTTGAGGATTAACCAAAACAACAACAAAAACCCTAAATTACCTAACCAAAGTGCTTTGAAGGTAGTAAATATTGGTTGAATGAACTAATAAACAAAATGAGCAAGCTAATAAATAAAATGAAATGGGTATAGAGAATGAAAGTGTTTCCCAGGTTTGTGGAATTGACTGATAAGAGAAATTAAAAAAATAAATCTCAACAGCACAATCTCACAAAAGAGGACTTGGACTGTGTCTTTTTTTCCTTGCTGTTTTTATGCACAACCTGAAAACTAGGCCCTTGCAATATATTCCATCACCCCGCATCTATCCTTGATGCTCTGTCTGTCTTGTCAATAGCTGTTGGTAGTTAGTTGTCTGTCTTCTCTATTTGCAGGATCATTTTGTTGGCACTTTTGGCAGTGGAAGATAAACATATGTTTTACAGAATTAAAAACAAACAAACAATCTCCAGAGTCACAACAAAGAAAGCATTGCCGTATAGTTTCAGAACATTGCTTCTGTTGACCCAGTAAAGAAAGGAATCCAGACCTATCTGACTCTAAAATCTGTGCTTTTTCCACATTTTCTACTGCCTCTCTCACTCCACTCCCCAAATATTCAGGATATTAAAGACATTTGTGTCCAGAATCGCTTCTTTCTAGCAACAGAGTTTCATCAGGGGTGGAACAGGGTGGGAGTGGAAGTGGGAATCACTCACCAACGCTAACTAGCTAGATGCTGCCATCTGGCTGTCACTTCTGGGATTTGCATGAACTCATGAACTGTGAATCTACTTGCCCTGGAAATGAGGCAGGGCTGACTCACACTAGAGCAGCGATTTTCAACCTTTTTCATCTCATGACACATAAACTAATTACTAAAATTCTGCGGCACACCAAAATATATATTATTTGCTGATCTGACAAAATAAATAGGTATAATTTTGATTCATTCACACCAGGCGGCTATTGTTGTTGTTGGCTGTTGTCGTTTTAAAATTTGACAATTTAAGGGAAAAGAGGTCAGTGCCCCTGACTAAATAGTCAGGTATGGCATGTTTTAAACATTCTTGCAGCACACCAGTTGAAAATCGCTGCACTAGAGCAAAGAAAAATCATCTCTGACTCAACAGGAAATGAGCAACCCAAAACAGAAAGGACAATTTTTTTTGAGAGTCATACAGGCCCTTTTCCACATAGGCAGTCCAAGGGCTGGCTTCAGCTGATCTCCTGTTTGATGTATATGGATTCTACTGTCCTTTGTTTTCAAAGATGGTGCTTCACGATGGCAGATCACAGTCTGAGTGACTGAAATGGCTAATGAGGGACCTGCATACCAGTATCACATAGCTTCATTCTTTTAAATGCTACCACCTATATTCCCAGCAAAATTTGCTTGTGCACTGAAAGCAAGAAAGCTCTAGGTCACATTCCAGTGCCTACAGCTGCAGATATGAGATATGGAATTAGGAAGAGAGAGAAGTGAACAGTTGTGGGAAGAAGAGTAGTAGGGAGAAATGATGCTTGATTTACTCTTCACTGCAAGACTAATGGATAGAACTTCTGAAGGTACACTTAGCACTTTGGGTAATAGCTTCATCACAACAACGTACTTTGGGTTATTTTTCCCAAATCTAATCTCGCATGGTTAATTTGCACCTCTAATTTTGCACGGTTCTGTCTACCTTTTCTCATCCTGCTTCTTTGTGTCCAAGATATGATTTAGAAAGATAATTGGCTACAGAGAAGACCTAAACTATTCATGCAGGAACAAACCCACAGCCTCAGCCACACTAACCAACTGATTTAACAAGACATGAACAAATATTTGTGAACAGAAGTCCAATGTAGACAACAATGGGTGTAACTCAAGTCTCTAGCTACAACAGAAAATGAAATGATCCCCAATCATCCCAAATATACTTTTTGGTCAGATCTTGCCCCAAAGGCTTTTCCCACTCTACCACATTGATTCTCAATAAGAACTTTTCTGTCTCATCATTGAGGTTCCTATCTCTCTCTCCCTCTACTTGAAATCAGTAATAATAAAAACAACAAAAAAAAAAGTGTAGCCTTCTCAATAAGAACTTCTTTTGATACTGTGATCCCAAAGATCTATCTCTGCTGCATTAACTATATGATCTTGGAGAAATTATTTAACCTCTCTCAGCGTTCTTCCATAAACGAGTATAATAGTACCTACCTCTTAGGGGTGCTATGAAGAATAAATGATAAAATCAATGTTAAGTGCTTATTACAATGTCTGGTACATGGTAATTGCTCAGTAAATGTTGGCAATTATCTTTGCAATTTCCATTTTTCTTGGTTTCTTTGCTTCCTTCAATCTGGATAAAATAATAAATAACTACACCAAGTTGTATATATTATTGCTCCCCTCCCCTCTGGAATACCTGTATTCCTTTAAAATTAGAAGGCTGTTTTTTAAGTTGAAATATCTCAGCTACTAGAATTTGTGCTGTGTCCCTACAGAAAAATTTCTTCTTCACATTGAGTGGAATTTTCTTCCTTGCATGTCACCATTCTTCAAAGGGCTTGGCATTTTGAGGTTTTTGTTTTCTTTTCCTTGACAGGCCAACAGAGCACAGCTGACTAGGACTCCAATCCTCCAAATGATCCTCTTGAGATAAAGACTGACTTGCCTGTCACATGACATTTCATTCTAAGCAGCTTTTGGTTGTGAGAGAAGAGACCCAGAGCAAAAAGTACTAAGATTGGGTACCCAGCTGCTATTTCTATCAGCAGGTCTGGAAGCTGCCCCGTCCCATTGCCGTGTGATTTCCTAGGAAACAGTCATTTGCCCTAAGACCAGAGCAGGGCCTGCAGTGATGACACTCTAAGCACATGTTTGGAGAAGATGTGTGTTTTCACAGCTATGGCGCACTCAGTATAATAAAGGTCCATACCTTTGACCTTCCCTATCGAGGCCTTAAGTAGGTCAATGATCTGCATGGAAGTCACTTTGCCTCATATCAAGGAGATGGTACTGGTTAGAGAACCTGAGAAAAGGATCCAAATATTCTACCCAAAACTGGACCTTTCTCACTTCCTAAGGGGTTTTTGAGATTTTACAATAAGGCAAATTTTTTAGTAAGAGAGGTTTGGAAAACTCTTCTCCCTACTTCCTTAGGATATGACAGTGATTTCAATTTTGAAATAGAGTAACTCACGGTAGAGAGATTCATGTGCTGAGTGTGCACCAGTAACCTACTTCTCCATATCTTTCTCCACAAATTTAAGTACTTTCAGTGAGGCTGGGCTCTCCCAGGTAGCATCTGGACACTTATCTATTACCTGGGTATTGAGGAAGCAGGGCTTTTGGCCCATTTCGGGGCCATGGGGGAAGCAAGAGAGGCCACCATTGGGAATACTGTGACCACTACAGTTCCATATTCACAAGACAGCAAAACCAGTGACTTACAACTGTAATTTATTAACAACTACTTTCTAAATAAAATATCCAGACACACTTTAATAGAAATTAGGTAACAGGAAGTTAACCACTAAATCTGTGAATTGATTAGTATATTTTATAGAGAGTGTCTATTCACCTAAGTTTGTATTTACCTGAAAACAAATCTAGTTGAAGAAGAATAAGGGATAAGCTTGGAATCTTTCTACAAATTCCCAAAAACCTCACAGTTGCCAGACATCAGTTGATAAAGTAAAAGATTAAAGAGAAAATAATGTAATCAAATTTTTTGATCTTTATATTAAATAACCATGAGAATGCCATGGGAGCAGTCTAGTCAAAGTAACTCAAAATTACCTCCTGCCTAAGACAAGAAGTGGCTACCAGGAATGAATTTTGGTATTCATGCAGAATTGTGTGTGTTGGAGTGGGATATCGAGAGAGAGGCAGAGAAAGATAGAGAGAGAGAGAGACATGGATAGAGAGAAAGTTTAATTAATCTGTTGGTATTTAATCCTAAACATTACTCCTCAAGGTTTAACACTTGTAAAAGTAATATTAGCTTGACAGAAAAAAACAATTTTTCCCTCCTGAAAATTCTGCTTAGCACCCATGAGCCCTGGAATTTTCCCAGCTCTCTATGTAAGATGAATTTAACATCCTTACATTCACAGAAAGGTGAAGTCTACATCACTATTGGCTGAGAAGGAACTAACTGGTAGGGGGAAAGGCATTTGTATTCCATCCAATCTCCTCAGGGGGGACAGTTACTCAACTGAGAAACTGGGGAAAAATCAATAGGCCAAAAATTGGTGAGAAGACTGATTCTTACCGATTTCAGAGACATTTTTATTTATTAACATATTATAAAACAGAAGACAAAAAATATAGGCAGCTCATTTTCTGGGACCCTGGCAATGAATGTGGCCACTGTTCTGGAGTGTGTAGGGGAAATGCAAGGCATGGAGAGCAGAGCCAACTCTGGGAGCGGCCTGCTGGTTATGGACGGTAAACGGATTCATCAAAGTGGACAGGCAAGCCTTGTTCACAGGCAACAACAATGTTTCTGGGCCCTTCTGTGGCTCTGTACCGACAGGGAGGCCGGGAAGACCCTCCTATAAGCCTGCAAGTAGTGACCTGGAAATGAGATTTGCTTATTCTGAAATTTCCTTTGTAAGGTGTTCCATTTTCATCTTCACAGATGGCCTTGATGTTGTTACTGCTCTCATGAATAAAGGTGTTGACATCTTTGCAGGGTGAAGTGAGGCCTCGTCTCCGCATCGTGGTATCACAGTATCTGCCATTCCGGCCACTTGGAGTGGGATCATAGTGCTGGTCCAGGAAGTGTTTGTACCTGATGTCATTCTGAGCCAGGGTTGGCGGGGTCAGACCCAGGCCCAGCATGAAGACCAACAACAGGGGACCCAGGCCCATCATCATCTCTTCCAACAAAGGCTCCTGCCAAGGGCGAAAGGTATGGTAGGGCAAATTAGGCTAAAAGGGCAAATTAGGCTAAAAGGACAGGGACTTTTCTCTCTGACAGGGCATCATGAGTCAGGTATCCTTAGTCATCTAAATTGCATCTTTTCTTTTCCCTTCCTCATTAATTTCATATTTCTTGTCAATCCATTCCTTTGGAAAATGAATCTAAGTTTCTTGAACACAACTTCCAGCCCCAACTATTCTTTCCTGTCCCTTAAGACTCACTGAATGTTTACCTTTCTAATAGTCATAGCATTACAGTATCCATTCATACTCTTTAATTCACCTATTAATTAATGTAACAACAAGCATTACATAAGCCCCTACTGGGTACCAGGCACTGTGCTAGGTCCTGGAACACATAGATCATTAAGACATACCAAATGCCTCCCTAAAAGGAGATGTATCATCCATAGGGAAGGATAGGAGCTCCAGTTCACTGAGATGAAACAGCAGGATAGGAGACCTATGACGAAGAGGGACTTTTAAAAAATATGTTTTATTGATTTTAGAGAGAAAGGAGAGGGAGAGAGGGAGAGAGACAGAGAGAAAAAGAAACATGGATGTGAGAGAGAAACATTGATCGGTTGTCTCCTGTACACACCCAGACCGGATATCAAACCCAGACCCTGGGTATGTGACCTGACCGGGAATCGAACCAGTGACCTTTCAGTGCATAGGATATGCTCAACCAATTAGGCCACACCAGCCAGAGTGAAGAGGGACTTTTAAGGAACCTGAGCCCAGGGAAGGGTCAATCAGAGGATTGTTGAAGATAGGATTCCAGGTATTCAAGCCAGCAAGTCAGCTGGCTATGAGGAGAGCAGTTTTACCCTGAGGTGAAGGGAGACAGGCCTAATTCTCCAGGAATTAGTTGGTTTGTGGCCAAAGGTGGAATTATTATGTACTATTTAGAAAACACAGAGAGGAACATGGAAGAATCGATGCAATACTTGGAAGTGGGTCTGGGGTCAACTTTTACAGAAGACTGTTGGAAGAGGAATCCAAGCTTATTCTTAGGAGCTTCTCATATTGGGAACAATGTGGATTATTCTCAGGGGATATTTCCTAGTTTCCCCTGTAAATGTACATAGACTGTTACACAACAGGAAAATGATGATACTATGTGCTAAAAACAAACAAACCAAGAAAACCTCCCTCGAACGTTTCATCAAGCCAAAGTCCTTACAATTTGCTGTAATGATTTCTTAACATCTTCCTCAAAGGAAGAATAAGAAAAAGAGAGGATTGCTGCCATCATCTGAAGAGCTTTCAGTCTAAACTGTAGAACTCACACTTCCCAGGGGCAGTGTGTCACAGACACTCAAACATGCCCATAGAGCAATTACAATGCTTCTTCCTGGAGTATGATTTCAACTCAATGATAGATATTTAGAAATAGAATTAAACAAGTATAGATTATAACAGAATAGAAAACAAAATTTTTATGAACTTTTAAAACTTTATGTGTTAAGAATTTGAAGATTTGAGAAATTAAAAATATTTGGTGTTTGCAGCAGGTAGTTTCTAGCAATATTTTTAGTTCTTTGGAGAAAACTTTAAAGAACATTCAGAGCCTTTAAAAACCATCAATAGTTCTACCCCACATTATATCAAATATACGTGAGCGTTCCCACATCCAATAATAAAAATGGCTTTTCACTATAAATTTGAAACTGATTTTTATAATTTTGTTTTGGAAATTATTTCTGTATGAGTAACTCATATTTACTTTATTTTTAATTTTATTTTTGAATTCTCACCTGAGGATTTTTTTCCCATTGCTTTTCAGAGGGAGTGAAGGGAGGGAGAGGAAAAGAGAGAGAGAGAAATATCAATGTGAGAGAGACACACTGATTGGTTGGCTCCCACCTGGAACGGAACATGCCCTTGACTGGAATCAAACCAGAGACGCTTCAATCTACAGGCTGATGCTCTAACCATTGAGCAAAACTGGCTAGGGCTCATTTCCTTAATGATTGGCTATGATTTCTTAGCAATCATCATACATAATGAGAAATTCTTACAATGGGAGAAAAATTTGACCTTCAAGTTATTCTTAAGTGTGATGTAATTCACATAAACTCTAAATTTAAAAAAATAAATGGTACACTTTCATAAACATTCAATTATTAATTTTTATTTTGTATTTTTTTATATATAAGTCAATAAAATATTATTTTCACGTCAAATATTTTTATAGCCCTTAAAGATGCCACCGGTTCTAGCACTAAGCCTGTAGTGTTGCTAAATAGCCTGGGAGTATGACTGTGAATCTAGAAAGGTCAGGAAATCCAGGGTCCTGATGGTTACGGGGGAGAGCGTGTGAGCAAAGGGAGCACTCTTTTTCATCATCATTGGGCATTGATCCACTTGTCTGTTTCATAACAGCGACAGACAAATTTGGCACACTGTTGAAGAATATCAAATTATACACTAAGAAAAAGTTTGGTCACTCCATAACATTGAAATAAATAGCAGCTGAAAAAATTTCCATTAAGAACATAGATTATCATTTATAATAAAATCAAGTGAAAGCATGTTCTTGGGACTTGAGCAAAAAAGTGGTACATGACTGAAGAGGGAGGAGCCAGCCCTAAAAGAATAACAAGTATTCACACATGGCCACCGCTACAACACAGCTGCTGGCCTGTCACACTCCCCATTTGCCAAGCTCTTTACATTTACATTGTGCTTTTTAGTCTTCTGGGTGTGTTTTCTTTTTCTGTTTTTTTTAGAAGACCTCATCAAAGTTTTATTGATTTCGATTCATTTAGGTCTTTTGCTCTTCGATGGACAAATATTGTCTTCTAACATCAAAGGCAGTTGTAAAATCACAAGCTCCCTTGATGAACAGGAACTTAGAGGTCACCCAGTCAACACCTCTCTGCCTGGGGTCATAATACCAGAGTTCAAAATCAGAAGTAGAACCAGAGCTGGTCCTGGCCGAAAGAGTCATTAGGTGGGAGGGGGGGGAGAACTGTTGCCAAGGTCTTCCATGCTGTAGAGGAGACCGTGGGTCCTTGTAGGAGGCGCCAGTGCTGTACAGGTTGTGCAGTTTTTGTTGTTCACAGAAGGGAATCTGAGCTGGCAGGCTTGTCGAGAGTCTCTGTCCAAATACTTAGTTACTGACCAAGGACACCCCATTACATACAAGTGTCAAAGCAAAAGTCACAAAGCTCAGAATCTGCCCACAAGGATATCGCCAAATAAAGATTTACCTATTGTCAGTTTTCATGGGTGCCATTTCTAAGCCTGTATCCATGTACTCTGGGCAAACAATTACCTGTTTACTTGTCAGTGTTTCCTACTCGTTTGTATAAGCTACAGGAGGGCAGAGCCCATATTATTCACCTTGAATCACAGTGCCGGCCTCACACACACACACACACACACACACACACACACACACACACGCACACTTAGTGATTGACTTCATTTTCCTCTCTAGGCTTAAGTTTATTCATCTATAAAATGAGAGAGTTTCTAACTCTAAAGTCTGAAATTCCATGTTCTCATAAAGCATGAGAATCTTTTCTAGTTTTACTAGCAAAAGTCTAGTGGAATTACAGAGACTAGTTTGTACAAGTTTAGTTGGTGGGAAAAGGCACCAGGTGAAAGAAATACATGATAAGAAAACCTGTGACCGAATCTCACTGAGATGCATCACTTCTTAAGGCTCAGCATATAAGCCAAGCCCACAGACTACTTCTGAGTAAGGCACAAGAGGTTTACATTCTACAAAACCACTTGCTGGTTGGAGGTTGAAGGCCTCCCATCCCAGTCTGGACAGGTAAAGGAGAATCTTTGTTTCTAATTTTCAGAATTTGCACATTAATTCTGTAAGAACTCAGATAAATTTTGCTCAGACTTATTGTAATCTTGATTCCCTAAGACATCCAGAAACCAGATCCCAGCCAGTAGACACCATGGCCACCAGTATCTAATATCTGCTCCCCCACTTACAACTTGCTCACTCATATCTTTAATCTAAATTTCCCCAAAAGAGGTAAAATGAATTTGGGAGAAAACAAGTATGAGACAGATTATTTGTGGTGCAGAAGTGAATCTGCCTAGGCCAAGGGAGCAGAGCCTCACATCTGGTGGTCAAATTCATTCACACATAACCTTCCATATTCAAGCACACAACTGCCTGCTTTTTGTCAGTGAAATTTGTCCCCACTGTTCTTTAAACTAACTTTATCATCTGTCTCAAACCAATCCTTTAGTCTTCACAAGAATTAATAATCTCTTCCTCTCTCCACAGAAGAGATCCATCCAACTTTACGCACCAGGGAGTTAACTTGACAGTCTCTGATGAGTAACTATGGCTATAATTTCCATAAATGTAGCTTCATACTTTTATATATTTCACGGCCATACCCCCAAAGTGAAAGCATAACACCCAATGCATATTATTCCCTTTATCTCTTTTCCTTCTTTCTTCCCTTCAACCTGCATGCGAACCTTCTTTTGATTTTGAGATGTGTGCCACTTGGCTTTTAAAGAGCAATCAAAACTTTTTTTAAGGAAAAAAATCAGTGGGAAGGTTAGAAGAAAACAGAGCTAAAAGTATGCTTTTTGTTTCTTTCCTTGCTCTGTCACATTTAATGCCTGTGCCCAGGGGGGCACCCACATGCCCCTCAGCAAATGGCTTCCCCAGGTCTTTGGGGATTTTATCACAATCCAGGAATCCCTCCCAACCTCCACTTGCTCCCAGTCTTACTAATTTCCCTTCATTCACATATAAGTAATCCCAAAAGAAATCTGTTTTCATTTTAGACTTTAGAATCTGATTTTTTTTTTTCTTAATTCATAAGCTTGTGCCCATAAGCTTTAAAGGGGGAAAAATAGTTTCACTGAAATGAATAGATGGCTAGGCATAGTACATATATATAAACAAATAGAGCAATAGGTTACCCAGGGGTAAGAATCTTACAAAAATCTGGTCGATTCCCTCCAACTGAAGATGGCTTCTTGCTATTTGCTCCTGGAGATGGGTTCTGGCTGTGTGAACCGAGGCACCCTCTGGCTCTGATTTTATAGTGATCAAACAAACTGGGTGGGGAGACTAGTTCCAAAGATCCCTAATCCTGGCAGAGATACAGAAAGCAAGGACAAACAAGGCGTGTCATTCACCTTTCCATGGGCATGACTGGGGCAAATATTTACCCACTGGAATGGATTAAATATTTGTTCTGAGAGGCAAAGTTTGATATTGATAAGCATGGCCTTTTGTCCCAAAGCTGCCCTTTTTCTGATGTCCGTATTTCTTACTCTTGCCCATGTCAGGACCGAGGTTTCATTGTTCACATATAATGATCTGGATCCAGAAGATGTTGTCTCTGATCTCTGAGCCAACTCCAAGAACTGCTTTGGAGAAGCCCACAGAGTAAATGTGTTCTCCTGGCAGAATGCTGTTCCCTGCACCGTCTATTTACCCACATAATTTGGTTTCATGAAGGGATGTCATGCCAATAAGTAGATTTCACAGAACCAGGAAAGCACTTTTAGAGGTTATGTGACAGCTATTAGTAGCCACTGCCTTGACCTCAACCTCCCAGCTATTAACCCACAGAAATATCCTTGCCTTATTTCCTGGGCTTCTCCTTACTTTCCTCCTCAGCTGTTCACAAAAGAGTAACACTGAGCCCTCAATCTTCTGTTCCCTGTAGCACAGTGGCAAAACTGATTATCTCCACCATCATTGCAACACTGATAATCATCACTCCTTTGATGGTTAATTGATCTCATTGTCTTTCCATTTGATAGAACCCCTTTGAAAGAAGAATAATTGTCTTACTCATCTCTACAGTCTTAGTTTCTAAGACAGTGACTGACACCCAGGCCTCAAGTTGTTTTTGTTATTCCTCATGGTCTGGGAATGCATTCTCTGATCTCACTTTGGAGACCCCAACCATGCAAACTGTCCTGGCTTCTCTTAAGGCTCACCAACACAATTGGGTTACCAAACAAGGCAGGTAGAGTAGAAAGGCTTCCAGGGTCCCAGGAAAGCTCTGTTTCTAGCTACTGATAAATCCTAAAAACCCAGTAATATACCTTCACTTTTGAGGTATTAATTCCTATTCCAATGCAATCTCTCCTGAGAGAGATTAACTCTCTAAACAGCTGGCAGTGAGGTACACACTCTCGGGCATGTGCTCTAGAGCTTATCTTAAGAACGGTTTTTGCTAACTGGAAGGACCTGAGGATTTCGGGAGGAAGAAAGGTGGGTGAGGCAGGTTAAAAAAATACCAGGGAAATTCCCTGGCAAGCGCAACAAGGAAAACGGAGACAAAATATTTAAACAAATGGCCAAGCAATTAACAGCCAGCTAAGTGTCTTAGCCAAGGACACTTGGGAGCAGGTGGTTTACACCTCTCTTCCTCAACTGTAAAGTAAATAGCTTAAGTCATCCAGAGACCCAGTTAGTGCCATCAGTGCCAGCCATACCCAAGAACAGATAAAGTCAGGGGAATAAACAAAAAACAAACAAACAGAGCTAGACAAATCCAAGATAGAGACAAAGATGACCAGAGAATGATCCCAAACCCCACTCAAAAGCTGATAAATATTCTGATTAAGACCTCCCCTAAAATTCCCACCTACAGAAAACAGATAAAACCTTCAAGACAAAGGATCCAACACACCCTCTCCCTTGGGCACACCCACTGTGCAATTTTACTTTCCTTCCCCTAAGCTCCGAGGGCCCTCCTCTTGCCTAATTTTTTTGTGAGCCCAAAGCAGTCCCGCCTTGGCTCACTTCTGTCACTGTGACTTTTACTTTTCAGTGAGTCTAGGCAGCCCAGCCTAGGCTCGCTTCTGTTACTGTGATCTTGCCTCTTCTATCCTAAGCCCTTCCTTTGTTGCACTATCCCAAGCTTTAATACACATGCTCTCAAAATCACCTGGACTCGTATCTTGAATTCCTTCCTACACGAAGTCAAAAACCCACACATCCCAGACCATGCCGGGGCAGATCTGCCTCGGCCAGTCCCAGTCCCTTTCTGGTGACATGGGCATGGAGAACCCAAAGAAGGACAAAGTTCACCTATTTTCAATTGTGTCGGGACACAGTCCTGCCTGAATTTCACTCCCCTTCCCCCCCCACCCCTTCTTCCTTGCATCCCCAACCAAATCCTGAGCTAAAAGGAAAAAAGCTGAGGGTAGTGAGCAGAGGACTCATCAGACACCATAAAGAGCCTTTCCCTCAGCACCTGGAGCTTCAGGGGCCCTGAAGCCTCTGGAAAGGAAGGGGCAGGCATGCCTCTGACCATGCGCTTGGCAGTACATTTCTTCTGCCAAACACCAAAGTTCAATGTCTTTTAGGAGCAAAGAGAGATAACAGGACATGGGGTCCACAGAGCAGGGCCTCTACTGCCACCTAGCAGAGTATGCAAATCCTCCCTTGCCCTTTGTGGGCAGACAAGCTGTTTGAGAGTGGTACCTAATTTAAATTAATCACAGATCACTTTTTAAAGAGACACTGAAGAAGTGAGTTCTAAAAAGTTATCACCCAGTCATTTGTTAGGGAAGACGGCTGCCAGGCCCATTCAAACACCCTGATTGCCTCAGCAGTCCCCAAGACTGAAGCAGCAGCCACTCCCACAGCCTTTGGGGATCAAGGCGACTTGATCAACACCACCCTTCTCTGATAAATCGCTTAACAATAGAGACAAGGTGCTCTAATATCACATTCACACACAGAGTCCCATGGCCTGAAACACCAGTTCAAGCACCAACTCACAGAAACGGATCAGCCTCTAATTTTAGAGTCATGCAGCGATGCTGGGGAGCAGCCTCCAGCCTCTGAACACAGCCACATGTTCTCTGTCTCTAAGATTTCACTGAGCGACCTCGGGAAAATTCACGAACTGCCTACACAGTTGACAATGCAGAGTCAGGTGAATGGTTGCTTTCATTCTAATTGTTTTTATTTTCTGCTTGGCACAATGAGGTTATAATGAAACAAAAAATAAGTTTTTTGGGGGGGAGAGTTTTACCATTTTATTAAAATGCACTTAAGTGCTTTCCCATTTGTGTTTCAAAATACAACAAGAAATTATAGTCTAGGATTAATGAACATTATATCTTTGTCAGTAATTTTAATAGGTGTGAAGCAACTGCCAACTGAAAAATATACTCATATATTTAAAAAATGTTCTGACAGCTCGAACTTGAAAGTTATTCCCCTTTTTCTAAAATGTTTTTCTATGTTCCTTCTTTAAGCCAACGGTTTCCCTGCACAGAGACATGGGAAACTCGGGTTCTCCTTCTAAGGACTCTAGTGTTGGTGAACGTTCCCCCTTCACACAGAGTGCAAATGTTTAATTTTGTCCCTAAGACTAATTACAAAATAGTGTGATGGAGAGAAGAGGTGAATCTCTAAGTTTCTTTCTAATTCTTACATAGTTTTGGTTTATAAGCATGAAACTTACTGAGCAACAGAAGTAACGGTTAAAAGAGGAGGAAGCTCATGTGGAAAGAAGGATCATGCTCCACTTCCAGGAAGGGGAGACAGGATTGACAGAGGGGGAATGGGGGCACAGGGCTGCTGACGGGGCTCTATTTCCAAAGACACAAAAATTAATCATTCACTTTTCAACAAACTCTGGGCATAAAGCCCATTCTCTTTCCCAAATATTTCAAGGTGTTCTTCTGAGAATAACGGTTTACAGAGATTGCTTTTTGCTCAAATACAGTATAATGAAAACTCCTAAAGAGGGGTTTTGCCAGCCTGCTTTGGTCCACTTTCTCAGCCATCCACTTTAATTTATGAATCACCACTGGTAAATACTTCCAACAATAACTTGACAAACCTCTTATCTTTGCCTGCTTATAACCTGACATCCGTACTTTCGAAAAAAGGCAGAGCCATATGTCTTTTCCTGGAATGTTTTTCCTATGCTCTTTGCCGAATGGTAGTTTTTCTCATTATTACTGGAATACCTTCTTATTTTTTTAAATTTTTATTTTTTAGTCCTGTTACAATACCTGGCCACTCCATGCAGTCATAGAATAAGAAAGAGAGGGACCTCAGAGACCATCTGTTAACTCTCATTTTACAGATGAGGAAACTGAGGAACAAAAAAAGAGAACATGTATGGCCCAAGGAACAACTACCATTCCTAGGAGTAGAAGATTTCCAATGTACAACACAGCTTTCATGTTCTATACTAGTAATTTCTAGAAAATCAAAGCTAATTTTAAAGGTGCCTGTGGAAGTTGCTGTTTAAGGGAAACCTACTTTGAATATTTCCATAAATTCCAAAAATATTTTACTTAAAAAAAAGTTGCGTTCAACACTAACTCACTCATTAGTAGCTGTACAGGTAAGTAGCTCTTTGAATACCTGAGGCTGCTTCTGGGAGGTTGGCCATCTGCTGGTCAGATAATTATATCACTTGAGTTTCTGATGATTACATTTATAGCTTGATTAGAAGGTTCTTAATGACACAAAGGGAGGGTCTTGGCTAATTTAAGATTTTCCTTGTCCCCACAATGGTGCTGAAACTGTTTTTACTGTCCTTCAGAAACAAAGATGTCCTGTTATGCCCATATGCTGTTATCATTTGATGTGTTGTCTTCCATTAAGAAAGCTCAGGTTCCCATTGTTCCAGTAAGAAAGCTTAAAGGGGCTGTTGGCAGTGTCTTCAAGAATTTCACGGCACTGGCTCTGGGTGGGTTAAGGGTGAGGAGACCGAGGTGAGCAAACAGAATATGTAAACACCAGTCCCAAAATGTCATTTCCACTTGCAAAAACCGAACAAGTCCTGCTTCATAAATCTGGCGATCAACCTGAGTACCAAGCAAAGAATCCTTCTGATCTGAGCGAGCGCGGGCCTCCCTTGGTTTTGCCCACGCGGCCGTGGTCCCCCTGGAATCCCACATTCTCGGCGACAGGCGCGCTGCCACCTCTGCCCAGCTGCGCAAAGTAAACATGGGGTGGGAATGCAGAATCGCTGACTTTACAAAAACGGCATTTTCACCTTCCTTCCCATTCCTCAGCTCCTCCAGCCGGGTCCGCAAACTCCACTCGAATTGCTTCTGCTAAGAAGGAGCCCCCCAGCCGCGCCCGCAGCCAAAGCGCCCCTGGAAAGTTACCTCGACGAGGAGGAACAGAACTGTGAACCCATCTCGGCCTCGGAACAAAGCTGCAGAAAAGGGCAGGGCAGAGGAAAGAGCTTCTGTTCCTTACCCGCTTCTTCCTCCTTTGTATGATGATGGGGAACTGATGGAAAATGCAAAGATGTTGTTTTGACTCCTGCTTTGGATCTGCGTGTGGTCAGCTCGCGTGTGTGCCCGGACGGGATTGGGGTGCAGCAAGGAGAGAAGAGTTGGTGGGCGAGCCCTAGGATGGTTGGTACCGTTCCCAGTTCCTCCCAGGAGGCGCCAAGCGGCCTGGGCCAGCCTCCGGAGCAGGCGCCACAGCAGCCCTCGCTCCAAGCGACCTTGGAGATCGCAGTTCGAGACACGACACACCGGAACACGGGACACTCGTCCCTGCTCCCAGAGGCCAGGCAGGACACGGCCGCTGCTTGCAGGAGCGATGGGCACCTGGACTCCAGGAAGCCAGCCCATTTCGTCCCCCGCAGGTCACCAGCCCGCATCTGCCCCGCGTTCGTTCAGTGCACCTGTCTTTCGCAGAAGAGTCGGGATCACGAGAAGGTCTGTATGGAGCAGAACTTTTTGCAGTCTCTCCTAAAGGAGGGAAAACAAATTTTAAAAACTCGGGCTCGTCCGGGATTTGAACCCGGGACCTCTCGCACCCAAAGCGAGAATCATACCCCTAGACCAACGAGCCACGACAAGTGCAAGCCTGTTTCTGTTTCCTCTGAATTTCGTTTGTCTACCAGGCTACTCTTGGAGTTTTGCTCCCTGTTGCAGCCGTTACTTTTTGCCTGGCTTAGTTTTTCTCCCCATCTTTATGAAGTCTCACGTCTGATTCTGGCCCTGGCCTCAGTTATTCTCCCCGATCCACGTCCTGGAGCCGTCCAGACGCCAGATGGAGTGAGGAGAGACAGCCTTGCAGACTTCAGGCCCCGTCGCTGAGCTCCGCCGAGCCCGGCCGGGATGGGTCTCGCCGCAGCCGGGGCCTGGAGGGAAGCGGGTTGGAGCCCACGAGCCCGGGCGGGACTCCGTGGCAAGGCTGTGGAGTCCTCAGCCCCAGGACAGACGCGCAGGAGGTGGATCTGTCGCGTCGCTACCGTCTCGCGCGAGCATAAAACCCTGGGGACGGGACTGGGGAGCACCCACGTATCGGGAGCCGGAGCTGGTCGGTGGTGAGCCAGTCTGGCGCGTGTTGGGATATTTCAGACCCTTTGCAGTTTCCCTAAATGAGAGTCAAGCTCTCCCCACCTTTGCATAAATTGTTTTCACGCTTTGAAATGCTCTGTCTCAGTCTCACATCAAATCCTACTCCTCCTTCCTGCTACGGTTCAAAGATCTTTTCATGGAATTATAAAAATACATAAACAGCTAAGCAGATTAAAAGGTCCTCTTTCTGCATGGACGTGTGCACAGAACGGGGTCAGAATCTCGGGCTGAAGGTCATAGTTAAGGGGTTTGTTCTGCAAATTAATGTCCCGAAGGCCGCAGGCCACAAACGCACATTTATACAGTATTCTGAACCAACGAGTGGTATGGGGTCTCGGATATGGGGTCCTGGGGAAGCAACCTAGGGCCAACCGGAAGCGAAAAGAAAGCATAAGATATTCAGAACCTTTCTAGTTGGTTAGTTGAATGAGTGCACGCTCCTCTTTCCTCACTAGTTAACCACCAAAGCGCGCAAGATCCATTTTTCAAGAATGGATCCGTGAAACTCGGCTTTTTCCAAGTGGCTGGCCCAAAACAGAAGCTTCTCCTTCGAGCCGGAATCGAACCAGCGACCTAAGGATGACCAAGCAGGAAACGACTACAGTCCTCCGCTCTACCAGCTGAGCTATCGAAGGGAGCACGTGAGCTGGTGTTCTAGAATTCCGTATTCAAGGCAGAGAGAACTACCGGCCTGTACGAGACGGCCTTTCGATTCCTGGCGAGTAACACCGCGCACTGAGCGTCTTGCGAGAACGCCCTGCATGCACGGTTTTGGAGACACCATTTTAGAGCTAGATTCTCCTGCTTCCCTGAGGGGCTTCCAAGCAGGGCCGATCCGTGCTCTTCCCCGACAGGCGACGCTGGAACCCGTGCCTCCCAAGGCCTCCTGCGGAGGTGGGGCTCCTTCCCCTGGAGAGGGGAGCTGTTGATTTCACCTAGTGCGGGGGCCCGGGTCCTGCCTTGCACAAGGTCTGTCTAGGTCCGAAGCAGCCACCCGGGCATCGGAGAGCTAGGGGCTGAGGCGGTGGGACACGTCGCTCTTACAGCGCCCCTCCGAGCCATTCGGTGGGACACCTGGTTCTTACAGCGCAGCGCCCCTCCGAGCCGGGCCGAGGGTGCGGGCCTCCTCATTTCCTCACTTCCTGCGCTCGCCTCCCCACCCAGGCGCTTGGGCACAGGCCAACTACAGCTGTTTTCGGGGTGGGTATGAAATAGAGAATATGCGGGTAAGCCCAGTGTTTCTGTGAAAACTGAGTTTTGGTAAAAATATTTTAAGGTTTTCCAAAGAGAAAGCCACGGCTTCTTTGAGTCAATAACAAATTTGGTGATCCAAGTCTCGACCAGCATTTTACCCGCTGAGATACTGAGGCGCTGGAAAAGCCCCTGAAACATGAAACCCTGCGGGGCAGCCTCAGCCGGGAGGCTGGCACCGGCGGGAGGACCTGGTGCTGGGACCCGCGCCAGCTCCGGGCGGGTGCTGAGCGCTCCGGCCCACTCTCTCTGCACCGCCCCATCCCGGCTCGGGGTAGGCCGCCGTCCAGACTCCAGCCGCGCGGGGGGGTCCGCAGAGGCCCACAGCACTTCCCGAGCTTATAATGGATTCGCCCGCAGCTCAGGTTGCAAAAGCAGCACTTGCGCACTGGCACAGGAACCCGCTCAGCTCCGCGCAGTTCACTCCCGAGGTCTAAATTGCGGTGAGAAGATACAAAGAGCCGAATTTCCTCTGGGGTCAAGGTTATCGGTAGGAAGATGGGTGGGTGGTGAGAAGAATCAAAAACGGTAAGAAACACTAGCCAGGCCCCAGCGAGATTTGAACTCGCGACCCCTGGTTTACAAGACCAGTGCTCTAACCCCTGAGCTATAGGGCCTTACGTCTTAGCTGTGTCTTTCTTTGTAGTAAAGAAAGATTTTTATGCTGGATTTTTTTTAAAAATAAAAATTAGAATATCAATACTGGAAGCAAACAAAATCAGAATGTTATTTCAATTTGTTTTCCAACTAATGGAATTCAGTCTGCAGGCTCTTGCTGGGGAGAGCTCAATGTGAGGGTCAGTCACAGAGACCGCCACTATATTAAGACTAGAAAAATATGACCAACCCAACACAATCTGACACAGTAAAAGACATCCCCTCCCCCCACACCCTCCCCCAGCTGCAAATTGTCGAAATTAAGAAGGGAAACCCGTCCTAGAGGAAAAGCTGCCTGCCTCCAACAGTTCTCTCAGCTGAAACTGGAACATCTGCACTCGGTTTTCTACGTGACTCAGGACACCCACCGACCTGCAAACGTCCGCCTCAAGTGCCTTAGATGTAGGGACCTTTCTCACAGCTCGAGTCTCAGCGCCAGAGCAGGCAGTCATTAACTCGCTATTTAATTCATCCCTTTATTCAACAAACTCTGAATTCTAATTTTGTGCTAGGCTCTGCACTAGGAGCAGGGAATCCAGATATAATCTTTACCTTGAAGTTACTGTCATAGCTTTGTGGAATAAAAGAACTTTGGTTTTCATGAAAGAGAACAATAAAAAGTAGCTGTGCCTGGTGTGAAGGGGCGTGGACACTGCCAACGTTCACAAATTATAGAGTCATCACAGATGCAGGCCCACTGGAGGGGATGGGCTTGAGCAGCACTTTGAAGGGAGGTTAAGACACAATTGGGGGGGGGGGGCGGTGATCTCTGGTAGAAGAGAAGTTAGGAGCAAAGTCCAAGAAAAAAAACTGAGGTGTTTAAGGGGCCAAGGCAGAGCGCTGGCTGTGTTATGGAGAAAAAGTGCCTTGTCTCGCCTGGTTGCTAGTGGGAGTGGGGTTCTTGGGGTACCTTTGGAGTAAGCGTTTCTGGAAGCCCCCACAGGAGGATGAGATATGGTAGAAAGCTTTGTTTCTGTGGAATTATACCCCATGGGTTTCCAAAGTCCCGTTTCCCTTAGTCCAGTCATAAGAGAAGTGTAGCTGGGGTTTCAGTAGGGCTAAAATCAGAGCCAGTGTCCAGGGTTTCCTTTCCAAGTTGGAGCCGAGTCCAGGTCAGCACCAGGCTAGCTGCAGTCCATTCGCCCATTGTGTGGGAAGGTCCCAATGGCTGTGGGCCACATGGGAGAATGCCAGGAAGCCAAGTGTGAACCACGAGCCGGGTGTGCCAAGAGGAAGCAAGAGAGTGAACTTCTATGTTTAGGGGATTAAGGATTCCAGATCTTTGTGCCCTTGTAGTGGCCATACCCATCCTGGCCAATGACTTCTATTCCCAGGTGTGACTGACAAGAAAGCATAGTCCCTCTGTCACCCCAATTTTACTGGGCATGCGTCTCTCTTCCCTTTGTTGGATCCTTCCCCTAGTGTTTTGCAGGGAACATGCCCACAATGCCTGGCTCCTTTCCTATTATTAACTAGCTAATTACAACTGGTATCAGCTGGAGCAGATGCCTACCCTCCTGACAGTGAGGGAAGGTGAGAAGACAGGTTAGTAGGAGACAGATATTTCTGGAGTGAAGTTGTGGCCTTTGAAAAATTGAAAATGGAAACTCACCAGGCATGGATAGGCAGAATGAATTGAAAGGAAGAGAAAATAGAGCCAAGGAAACACCAGAGCTTGGCCATGGCATAAATGCTCAAACACAAAGCTGCAAGAGGGTAATGGTTATGGACTGGAAAGGGGAAAAATGAGTGAGATATATACAGGGAAGACAGATTTTGCTGAAGTTAGATATGAATAAAGAAGTTATAAAAGGACAATAAAGAGGAGGACTCTCAAATTTACTTTGAAGAAGCAAGATATTAGTTGCAGGAAAAAAAGTCTAAAGGAGAGATGGGTGTCTGAAGAGGGCAGAGGGGTGCTAGGATTTAGGTGGCCTGAATTTGAGGTGAGGATGGAGTTTATGGGAACCGTACAATAGCTAGAATACCCGTGTGTCTAGTTACGTAGATTGATAGGTCAAGGTTAGCTCAAATTACATAGATAAGTGATTTTCAACCTTTTTCATCTCATAGCACACATAAATTACTAAAATTCTGCAGCACACCAAAAAATATATTAAAAATGTTTGCTGATTTGACAAAAAATCCCCAACTGGCAGCTGGGAGTGGGCATGTGACCGAGGCTCCACCAGTCAGATGCACCCAGGGAAGATTTCAATTTAGAAGTACAAAAAGGGACTAATTTCCTATAAGGAAGTAGCATGTTTTTTCAATGGTTAAGGTGTTAGATTCTTGGGTATGGGGTTTCTTAAATCTGTAGATTGTTGTCTTCCTTCAGTTCTGGAAAATTCTCAGCCCTAATCTTTTCAAATGTTGTCTTTGCTCTATTTTTTTCTCCATTTATAAAACTGAAATTAAACATATTAGACCTTCACAACCTGTCTTCTATTTTTTTTTAACCTGTCTTCTATATTTTCCGTCTTTTGGTCTTTCCATCATGTTACATTCTGAATTACATGTTCTTACTCATAATCCACTAATTCTTTCTACATCTATGTGTTTAATCAGCTGTTAATAACATCTACCCACTGAGTCAATTATTATAAGTTGTAATTTTTAATTCTAGAGGTTCAATTTGATTCCTTTTCAAAATTACAAGGCCAGTTTTTTCTCAGTTTTATTGAGATATTATTTTCATACATGACCATATAAGTTTAAGGTATACAGCATAATGGTTTGACTTACATACATTGTGAAATAATTACCTCTGTAAGTTTAGCTAGCATCCATTATCTCCTATAGATACAATCAAAAGAGAAAGCAAAAAAATTTTTTTCTTTGTGATAAGTCTTAGGATTTGTTCTCTTAACTATTTCTGTATATATCATGCAGCAGTGTGAATTATTTTCACAGTCATCGTGCTGTACATTACATGTACTTAAGAACTTACCTTCTAAGTGGAAGTTTGAATCTTTTGACCACTTTTCTCCTATTCCCCCTCCCCCCACCCCTCATCTTTTGTAATCACAAATCTGATCCCTTTTTCTATGAATTTGGGTTTTGTTTTGTTTTAAATTCCACATATAAGTGAGATCATATGATATTGTCTAACTTATTTCACTTAGAATAATTCCCTCGAGGTCCATCTGTGCGGCAGCAAATGGCAGGATTTCCTTTTTTTTTTTGGCTGAATAATAGCCTGTTCTATATACATACCACAACTTCTTTATCCATTTATTTGTTGATGGACTTTTAGTTTGTTTTTATGTTTCGGCTATTGTAAATAATGCTGCTTGTGAACATGGGGAGTGCAGATAATCGTTTTGAGTTAGTGTTTTCATTTCCTTTGGATATATTCCCAGAAGTAGAATTGCTGGATCATATGGTAGTTCTATTTTTAATATTTTGAGGATCTTCCAGTTTTCCATAGTGGCTGTACCAGCTTGCTGTCCCACCAACAGGCCAGATTTTGTAATTTCCTATTTCTTGCAAATATTTGCCAGCTTATCTTTCATTTCTTTAAACATGGTAATTCTAGTTGTTTTAATATCTATAACTGATAATCCCAATAATATTTAGTTGATGCTTCCTTGTGTAATTGGTCATCTGTAAATGTGTACAGCTCAATGTCTTTGCAAAATTATATGTAGTGAATTTTTGAGGTCAAGATGAAGCTATCTTCCTGAAAAAAAAAAAAAATATATATATATATATATGTGTGTATGTATGTATACATATATATGTATGGTTTCCTCATAGGCATCTAGAGTGCTATTAACCCAAAAGGACCCTTAAAAAGGTTCATGGTCACACATTCCCTGGGCCTCCAAGATGATGTAAACCCAGCCCAAGCTGCAAATTGGGGAAAATGCAAACCTGTGGTCACAGCTTCTCAGGAAAAGTTGAAAGCTTATCCTTTCTATATTCCCTTGCTAAACTCAGCTGATTTCTGCTGAGCTTCGCAACAGTTACTGGAAAGGGAAGGCTAGAGGTAGATTTACTCTTGTCCATTCTTACCTTATGGGAATAGCTCTCTGGAGTCCCAACTTAATATTTGGGAGAGTGTCTTACTAGACTTTCGACCCTTGATGGTTGCTGGGTTGTGACATCTGTCCTTCTTGTTTCTCCCACCCAAAGAGGCAGCCAAAACTATAGCCCAGTTTTGCAGTAATTAGAAAATGTCTTCAGAGCTACAAAGGTCAATGCTTCCCTTACCTCTTGGATTCCATAGTCCCCTTAGATTATAGCCTATCGGTTGTTTACTATACCATATTAGTACTGCAATGTTATAAAGGAGATTTGGTAAAATATTATTCAATATTTTTACCACTTTTCCTCAAGGAGGTTGGTCCAAATTAATTAGGCCACAATTACTAGAAAGGCAATTGAAGTTGTAGTAACTGCACCATCAATCATATTCTACTGCATGGACCAAGAAACAGAGAAAGTATTATAAGAAAGAGCATACATGAGAGAATGCCCAAGCACATAAAAGAAGAGAGGTGATAACCAGAAAGGAAGCCTGAATACCTCCCCAGTCCCTATGTATAGCCCACTTCAGAGGCCTCATTGTATTCCACTCAACGAGACTTTCTTGAATCCTTATAGAAATTCCCCCTATTTTAGAAAAAAATTTTTTCACCTTAAAATCTCAAATAACACTGAAGGTATTCTCAGTATGGTCCTCTCTACCTTACTGCTTTTATCTTCTAATATTCAAATCAACTTTTTTTTTTCACTTGAGGATATTTTTTCCATTGTTTTTCAAAGAGAACAGAAGGGGGAGAGAGAGAAACAACATTGATGTGAGAGACACACATCGATTGGTGTCTAATGTACTGTTTAATCTATAAACAAACACTCCTTTTCTTAAATTTATTGAACCACCCCCTACTAGCCTTAAGGAATCTCTTTCAGCACTCGTTCCAGGGGTGTCTTTCAGGAGGTCAGCACGCAGCATCTTTTCTTGCTGTCACTGGCTAACTGGTTTTTGTTTATCCAAATCAACAACAGTTTTTCTACCTCTTCAATTACCTGTGATCATTGTTTCTTTCACACCATTAGCAACATTAGCACTCTTGATGGTCTCTTCATGTTTTAAAATTGTGCTAAATGTCCATTTCAAAAGCAAAAAAACACAAAAATTTTCACAGCACAATATCCTGAGATGTCAGCAGTAAACTGACTCATACTGGCTCACATTCTCTACTTTGTTTGTGGCCTGAGACACACTTTTTGTCATGCTGAGGTATCAGCATGAAAGAGCTGTCAGGTCAAAAGCCCGAAGCTTGTTCAACAACCTAGACATTTTTTCCCATGAACAACTTGGTTGAGAACTGAATTGTTCATGGGAGCCGTTCGAGAGCCGAGGTTTGACTGTACATTCTCCTGAATACTCACTTGTCATATGATGCCCAACAGGACAAATAAATGTGGCCAGAGATCTCAGAAGATAGCAACAGTCGATCCCATTTTTGTGTAGTTTATCTGAGACCTCTAGTGTTTCGAGAGCTAGGCATCCTTGAGTTGACTGTCTATCCATGTAGTACGGTGGTAAGGCGACACCTACAGTGCGCCAGTATTGGAAGGCCCATTTCTCTGTCAACAGTAGTCTTCATATTTTGCTAGGTTTTCCCCTTCTTATTATAAACGAAGACTCTAATTTATTCCCATTGCTACCACAATGAGCACACATCTCTTCCCCGGACACTGCTCTCAGGAGGTCTGTAGGCCTTTGACTCCTTCAGTTCTCTTTCTTCACCCCTCTCAGAATTCCAAAATACAAAACTGAACTCTCCTGCGGTGGTGTTCAAAGCACGGCCCCTGGACAAGTAGCACCAGCATCATCTAGCAACCTATTAGAAATGAAAATTCTCTGGCCCCAAGTTTACTAAATCAGAAATTCCAAGAATTGAGTCCAGCAATGTCTTTTAACAACCCCTGGAGGTGACTGTGATGCATGCTAGTTTGAGAGCCACTGCTCCACTTAAAACCTGGCCCCTGCCTCTCTAATAATCTCTCTCCAGAGGCCACGGGAGCACTAGCCATGATATGCCTATGCCTATAACTGTGAAAATGCATTAGGGTTCTGTTTCAGAGAAACTACAGATTGTAACAGGGAATAAAAACTTTATACTACTCTGACTAACCATGAAATGGAGTTAGAATAAAATGTACTAACAAACTGATTAAAGGAACTCACATACTGACATCACAGTTTCCCATTGCAGGCACAAGCAGTTCCAGTTCCTGCTTGTACAAGAAATGGTCTTGATCGAGACTTCGGTTGACTAAGATCACCCAGCTGCAGGAACTTGGTTAGCACTGACCAGTTCCAGTATGCGGACATGAAAGATCCATATCGGGACCAGCAAGGGCACTGCCTGCAGGTCCACAGCCCCTCCTCCTGATTTCTTCTCACCTTTGTTATCTCTCCAATGTCATCAAGCAAATGTTTTCATGTATTTTTTTCCATTTTCAGATTTCCTCAGTGGTAGAGTTAATTAGACTATCTTACTATGTGATTCCCAGAAGCTTCCTCATTTGCTTTTCATCACAGAAAACCCTGGAGTCTTTACATGGAATATGTCACATCTGATTATCTTAGAGGAAATTGTGGGCCTTTTTGTCTTCCAGTATAGCAGGTCTCCAGTCATTAGCCCAGGATGTGATAATTCATGCAGAGCCCTCATCTTTCTTGAACGATACTGAAATGTGTTAGGCCTGTAAATATTTTAATGTGTTGGGTGTCTTTCCTGTGCAAGGTGCTGATGACACCAAAATGAAGATGGCATTGCCCCAGAGTTCAAGGAGCTCATTCCTCAAGAGGATGTTAAAGGATAATATCAGTAGAGTGTAATAGGTGGAAAGGTGAAAGTCATCAAGAAGTACGAAAGAGACAAAGACAAGGAGAGCCGAACTGAGACTTGGAGAGCTAGGAAAAGATTCTGGTAAAAGGTGATTCTGAAATGAGTTAGAGAAAATGAGAAGGAATTTGATAATAGTAAATAAATAAGGAAAGAAAGAAAGAAAGAAAGAAAGAAAGAAAGAAAGAAAGAAAGAAAGAAAGAAAGAAAGAAAAGAAAGAAAAGAAAGAAAGAAAGAAAGAAAGAAAGAAAGAAAGAAAGAAAGAAAGAAAGAAAGAAAGAAAGAAAGAAAGAAAGAAAGAAAGAAAGAAAGAGAAAGAAAGAGGTGGTAGAGTGATCAAAGCATAACGAGGGCATGTTATCATCTACTGTTTGTAAGCCCAGGAAACAGGGCACATTCTGACTGAGCCAAAGAATTTGAGTGGAGATGGGAGTGGAGGCATGGAATTGACTATGCTGGTTACTTCAAATGTGACCCTCTCTGGGCCTCCAACATTTCCAACAAAATATTATGGTGAGAAGAAGAAAAAGCCCACCTGTAAAAAGAGCACTACTTCCCATCTTCTGGGACAGTGTGGACCTTCCATTGAGGATGGGTCGTGCTACAGGACAGAAAGGCAGGAACTCATTTGCCTTTTTTGTGACTGAGATTCCTGCCTTATTATCTGACATACAGTGAGACACAGAGAAGCTGCAACAGTGGGAAAAATGCATGAGAAAAGAAGGAGCCCTGCTTAGTAAGAATCTGTGAGGTGTTTTTTTAAGGCTTTCATCCTAGGCATTTCTTCTAGGATGCTTTTCTGCCCCTAAAAAAAGCCTGGGTGGGTGGTTCTAATCTTGAGGAGGCTGAGTCACCACATTATTTACTGTGGTTACCGGCTTCTAAGACATCACCCTCTCCTGTGCTAGAGAGTTGTATTTATCTGAAAAGTGGTCAATTATTTTGGCTTGAACAGGCTGATTTTTAAAAAAATATATTGTTATTGATTTCAGAGAGAGGAAAGGAGAGGGAGAGATAGAAACATCAATGATGAGAGAGTCATTGATCGGCGGGCATGTGCCCTGACCAGGAACCGAACCCCAATCGCCTGGATCATAGGTCGATGCTCAACTGCTGAGCCACGCCTGGCTAGGCTCTGATATTTTAAATAAGAGAACTTTGTAACAAAATACCCCCAAATATTTCAATCTGTGCAACGATATGTGACTGGCTGGCAAAAGGTGAACTTGAAAGGTTATACCTCTTACCCTCCATCTATAAAAGACTGTGACCCTATCGACACTCCCTTTACCCACTACTGATTGAAAGGATGTTCCACCTGAGTGCAGGTCATGTGTTTCTTTCTGATGGCTATTTTATATGCAAACAGTCACTTTACCAATCTTGGGCCACCTTCTTCTTGACTGTTGGTGCTCGGTAAAGCTGCAGGATACAAAATCAATATACAAAAATTAGTTGTGTTCTTTCCATTAAACATGAACTATCAGGAAGAGAAATTAGTAAAACTATCCAATTTATAATTACAGTAAAACGGTATAAAAGACTGGGAATAAATTTAACCAAGGAGATCAAAGACCTGTATATTGAAAACTATAGGATATTTATGAATGAATTTGAAGAAGGCATAAATAAATAAAAAGACATTCCATGCTCATAAATTGGAAGAATTAATAGTTAAAATTCCATACACCTAAAGCAATATACACATTACATGCAATCCCTTCCAAAATTCCAATGACATTTTTAACAGAAATAGAACAAACAATTCAAAAATTCATATGAAAACATAAAATATCCTGAATAGTAACTTTGAGAAATAAGATCAAAGCCAGAGGCACCACAAGCCCTTATTTTAAAGTATGTTACAAAGCTATAATAATTAAAACACTATGGCATTAACATAAAATCAGACACAAAGACTAATAGAACAGAATTAAGAGCCCAGAAATAAATCCAAAAATATATGGCAATTAATTCATGACAAAGGATCCAAAAATATACAGTGGGGAAAGAACAATCTCTTCAATAAATGGTGTTGGGAAAATTGGACAACCACATGCAAAACAATAAAGCTGGACCACTATCTTACACCATACACAAAAGTTAATTTAAAATAAATTAAATACTTGAAGTAAGAAATAAAACCATAAGACTCCTAAAAATAAAAATAGGTGGTAACACCTGGCCGGTGTGGCTCAGCGGTTGAGCATCAACCTATGATCCAGAAGATTGTGGTTTGATTCCTGTTCAGGGCATATGCCTGGGTTGCAGCCTCGATCCCCAGTAGGTGATGTAGAGGAAGCAGCCGATCAATGACTCTCTCATCGTGATGTTTCTATCTACCTTCCTCTCTCTGAAATCAATAAAGATATAAATATATTTTTTAAATAGGTGGCAAGCTCCTTGACATAGGTCTTGGTGATAATTTTTGATTCTGACACCAAAAGCAAAGGCAACAAAAGCAAAAATCAACCACTGGGACTATATCAAACTAAAAAGCTTCTGTAGAGCACAGAAAACCATCAATAAAATGAAAGGCAACCTACTGAATGAGAGAAAATATTTGCAAATCACATAGCTGATAAAAGGCTAATATCCAAAATATATAAAGAACTCATACAATTCAATGGCAAAAAAACTAATCATCTGATTAATAAGTGGACAAAAGATCTGAGGAAACATGCTTCAAAAGAAGACATACAGATGGCCAACACATACATGAAAAGATGCTCTGTATCATTAATCTCCTGGGAAATGCAAGTGAAACCAAAATGAGATATCACCTCATACCTGTTAGAATGACTTATCTATAGAACTAAAAAGTGCTGACTAGGATGCGGAGAAAAGAAAACCCTTGTGCACTGTTGGTGGGTGTGTAAACTGGTGCAGATACTGTGGAAAAACTATGGAGGTTTCTTGAAAATTTTAGAATAGATCCAGCAATTCCACTCTGGGTATTTAGCTGAAGAAAATGAAAACCTAACTGAAAAAAAAAAAAATGCACCCCATTTTTATTGCAGCACTATTTAAATTGGACAAAATATAGAAATAATGTAAGGCTCCATTGACAGATGAATGCGTAAAGACGTGGTATATATGTATACGTGGAATATACAATGAGATATTATTCAGCCACAGAATCTTTCTGTTTGTGACAATAGGGATGAAATTAAGGGCTTTATGATAAGTGAAATAATTCAGAAAGACAAATACGATATATTCTTTCTTACATATAAAATTTATTTTATTTATTTATTTTTTTAAAAAAAATATATCTTTATTGATCTCAGAGAGAGGAAGGGAGAGAGAGAGAGAGAAACACCAATGATGAGAGAGTCATTGATCGGCACCTCCTGCATGCCCCCAACCGGGACCCAGCCCACAACCCAGGCATGTGCCCTGACAGGGAATCGAACCCCGATCGCCTGGATCCTAGGTCGACACTCAACCTCTGAGCCACGCCCGGCCGGGCTTACATATTAAATTTAAAATAAATAAATAATCTAGCTCATAGATACAGAGAACAGATTGGTGGTTATCAGAGGCAGGGGTTGGAGGGAGCATGGGAAAAATGGGAGAAGTGTTTTTGTTTATAGGTCAACTAAACAAAATACTTTTAACCCTTGCCAGTTTGGCTCAGTGGTTAGCGTGTTGGCCCCTCTGACTAAAGGTCCTGGGTTTGATTCTGGCCAAGGGCACAGACTTGGATTGCAGGTTTGATCCCCAGCCCCGGTGGGGGCTTGTGGGGGAGGCAACCAATCAATGTGTCTCTCACATCGATGTTTCTCTCTCTCTCTCTCCCTTTCACTATCTCTGAAAAACAATGGTAAAAATATCCTTGGGTGAGGATTAAAAAATACACATATATATATTTTTAAATTTTAATTGAACTAGAAGGATTGAGGCTACAGCAGAAAGGGATGCTATCAAAGTCAGGTGATTTCAAAAAAATTACATAGCTATTTGTCCAATTGACATATTTTTGGGTGTCAGCTTAGAACACATTCTAATAGATTTGATCATAGAAATATCCTAGTTTTTGCATAAAATACAGCATGTTAGAAGAAAATATTTTATTTATTTTCAAAATATAAAACATACATGACTCAAAAATAAAAATATAACAAGGTTTTTTAAAAAAGTATATCTTTATTGATTTCAGAGAGAGGAAAGGAGAGGGAGAGAGAGAGAGAAACATCAACAATGAGAGTCATTGATTGGCTGCCTCCTGCATGCCCCTGACTAGGGTTGGAGCCTGCAACCTGGGCATGTGTCCTGACAGGAAATTGAACCATGGTCTTCTGGATCCTAGACTGATGCTCAACCACTGAGCCACACTCAGCCAGACAAAATATAATAGGTTTTAGATGAAAAAGTCTTAGTACCCCATTTCTATCCATACCACATTCCCTTCCCTAATTAACCATTTTCATTATTTTACTGTGTATCTTTCCAGTAATTTTTTTTTGTGTGTGTATAGGTAAATGTCAAAATGCTTATTTATTCACCCATGATTTTCTTATGCTGTTATACACTTTGTTTCTTGCTTTCAGGATACTCTAGAAACTGTCCTTTTCTGTACATAGAGAGCAGAAGGAAAATATTTAAAATGAGGAGACTACTACCTTGGAAAATCTGTTTAATGAATGAATTGTAACATTCTTGAATTATACTTCAGCTTTAATCATTGTTTGCTATCTCTTTAATTTCAGAACTCCTCATCAATAAAAATCCTATTGTGGTAGAAAGCACATCAAATATTTAATGATTAATCTGCAATTAAACAAGTTACAGGAAAATGGTATGATATCTGAGAGTTGCTTCAAAATAGAGTGAGTGGGGGTAGAGATCAAATTAGCTTGGGCATGAATTGGTAACTCCTTGACCTATGCATTGATTATGCTGTGATTCATGACACTGCTGTATTTTTAGTATATTTGCAATTTTTTATAAGGAAAAGCCTCAGAAATATGTGGTGACAATCAGGTATCTATTTACAGTAAAATTTAATGAACATCAGAATACTTCCCTAAAGATAGCAACTCTAATTCCACAAAATTAACTAACCAGCCACTGGGGAATGTCAAATACCATGTGGGTTACTCAGAGCCTGGAAATGTAAAACTATACTGAACTACTAATTCTAAGAGGAATTCAAACCTCTCAGCAACAACCTGCTTTTAAAAATATTTATTTTATTTTATTTTTTCCATCACCATTTATGTCCTCTATAACCTCTTCCACCTCCACCCAACAACCAGCTTTTTAATCCTGAAGGAGTGGAGGCAAT
The DNA here is from genome assembly GCF_054644295.1 of Miniopterus natalensis. Classification (NCBI taxonomy): domain Eukaryota; kingdom Metazoa; phylum Chordata; class Mammalia; order Chiroptera; family Miniopteridae; genus Miniopterus; species Miniopterus natalensis. The sequence goes on along the minus strand of NC_142081.1, from coordinate 66,820,204 downwards.
ATAGAAACACAAACACACAGAATCACAGTTCAAAATAAGGAAATGCAATTAAAATAATACCTTGAGAGCAAAAGCCTATTTTTTTCATTATGATACATTTCTAAAAATGAAAAATAATTTCTCATCTTTTTTCCCTTTACATATTTTAAAAGACTAAAATAGGAAAACAAGACAGGGTGTCATTACCAAATCTTTATATAAAGGGAACTTCCAGGAGAGAAAAACAACAACAGAATTTAATTAAAAAGAACAAAGAAAATTTAAAATACAAGTAAGAGTTATCTACTCCATAGTCCTTAATTCATACAATTTAACTGACATAATTTTATACACTTTGAAGAAAGTATCTTACTGAATGACACAATAAAGTTCAATACAGATCTAACAATTACAAAATTGCCAAACACACACTTGTTTTTTGACATATAATTATTGAAATAAAAAATAATGAAATAAAATTTATCTTTTAATGTGAAACCTGTACTTGAGTTTGCTACATAAATACTCAATTATGAGTCAAACTTGAGATAAGCATACATAAATCTCATTCTTAACTGAAATGAGATGGTTTTCTTCCTTGCTCTTTATACTTGTTAAAGCAGAATAAGCTTGTTCACACTTGTAAGAAATTGACAAGTATAACAAAATATGGATGAATTTCCTCTAAATATGAAAAATCCAGAAGCTTCCTATGGGCAGATCAATAAATCTCATCTTGTGTGTAGGAAAGTACAGTGGGTCAGTGTCAAATTCTCAAACTGAACGGAAAATTCAGAGAAAAGGTCCCCCATCCAAACATTTGTTCAGAAAAGAAAGAAAAATAGTTTAATTTTTTCTGTAGTTCATCCAGATGGTTTTTAATAAATGACGATATTCTTACTCAATTTTAAGCCCAAGCAGCAGTGGAAATCTTTAAAGATCTCCTGTACAACACAATTTTCCCAAAGATTCAGTTTCCTTTTAAATTCAAGAATCATATTACATGAAATAAAACAATTTTCTCTAGAGCCTTCCAGAATTGTTCAACTAATTCATTAGATCAAAATTATCTATTTCTGGCCCCCCCCCCACTTTTATTTTGCAGTTATCTTTTTTTTTTAATAGAAATCCTTTTAATTATACATGCATACATACATACACATCCCTTATTGGTTCTGCTTCTCTAGAAAACCTAATACATTTCGTCTTCAATACAATCACTGATTTCTCCTACCATAACCAAACAGCGCTCCCCCCCAAATTACAGTTTATATTCAATATTATTCGGAATTAGCTTCAGATGTACAGCAAAGTGGTTAGACAATCACGCATTTTACAGAGTGCCCCACCTCTGATCTACAGCTATCTTTATTATCTGATTACATGGCAAATTCTGACTATTTTCTGGATATTGCTATCACAATTCATCTTTGTGTTCAAATGCTGTTAAAACTTTACTAAGCTATAAGATTTATAAGTAACAAAAGATTTATATGCTCTTTGTCCAGGGTTTTACACAACTTAAAATTTTTTCTCAAATGAACTGATCTTTGTTTAATAAAGTTAACCAGTTTTTAGCACTATTCATAACTTTCCACCTTTCTTCCTTAGAGCTTCTGACACTAGTACCTCTCTAGAAGAAAACAGTATATTCTGAAATGTCTTATTTTATATATTTTTTACAAGAGGCCAAGCCTTACCTGGGGACACCATGGAAAAACACCGTCATTACAGATATAAAAAAATTGTCCCCAAGATAGACATTTTGATTCCAAATATGAAGTCCAAATATTATTTAATATATAAAACTTTCATTTATTTTTGAAGGTTAGATTTTATTGTCCAAAGTAATTTCTTTTCTCTCTAAATATGAATTATCTTCCTAATTAAGAGAATATAATGACAGAAGGCATTTTCCGTGATAAAGGCCCTCAAGCATGTAGAAGCCTGTTTCACCACTGTGACAGGGATTCTCTTCCTCTTTCCTGTACTGGAGTGTACTATCCCTTTTCTTTCTCTTTTCTTGTTTAGATCATTCAGTAATTTCCTGAGCATGTGTAGAAAGTAAATTTTTGAGACCTTGTAATTTTGTAATATTTTTTTGTAGCTTTTACCAGAGATGTAATTTCTGAAACCTTAAGCCTTTCAGACCTTTTAGAATGTCTGAAAATGTGTTCTACGCTACTAATTGAGAGTTTAGCTGGTTATAGAAGTCTATGTTGGACAATATTTTCCTTCATTGTTTTGCAGCATTTTCTTCCTTGTCTTCTAGCCTTCAGTGTTGTTCTTGAGAAGTCCTAAGCCACTACGATTCTCAATACTTTATGAATTGCTGTACTTTTTTTTTTTTTTTAAGGATAAAAGAAACATTTACTTTATGCACTTTTTCTGTTTAAGAGAGGCAGGTAAACTCACCCATAACTGAGTACCACTGGTGTGCAGAAAACGTGAACAATCTCCTTCGAGCTGGAATCAAATTGGTGACCTAGGATGCCCTCCTGCTCTACCAGAGATGTCGCATTTTGGGTTGTAAGGGCACATCAGCTGACTGTAAGACTGATTTATTCTTAGAGAAATCCCACGCTGTGAACCTACCTGGGCAGGAGCTGCTGCCCCCGCCCTTGTGAAAATGGAGAGCGACTCAACCTAGAATCACCTGGGGAATTAAAGATGCCGATGTACCTGTCCACACCCTTCAGAGATTGTGACGAAACGGGTGCCACTCAAGAGCCTGCCTGTTCTAGGAGATCCGCAGGTCTTTCGGGGCCCAGATTAGGGCTTTCCAGGTACCAGGGCGCGATCCCTGCTCTGAGGATCCGTCCTGGCCAGTCCCGCGCCGGCCCAGCAGGACCAGGAGGCCGGCCTCTCCCACCTGCTGTCCTGGAAACAGGACCTCAAGCCCCTCCCCCCAACTTCTGCGTCACAATCGCTGAATTCCGTGTCACCCTGGACCCCGGCAACCCCACTGCGGGAACAGAGCCCAGCAGGTCAGCAGAGGGGCAGCGCCTGTGCGGAGAGCGCCCCCGTCCGGCCGTCCGGAGCCAGGGGCGTCGCTTTCCAGCCTCCAGGGGCCGCAGCGGCCCTTCCCAGTCCAGTGCCACCCCGGACGCAGGTTCTCTCCTTTCCGCCGCCCGCCCAGCTCTGCCTTCTTTCCCTCCCAGTGTCCTCCTTTTCATTTTGTGGGTGTTTGGGTGCCTGAGCTCCGTCTGAAAAGCGCAGGAAGCCACGGTCTTGCGCATCCTCCCGGCAGAGGCCAGACCCCGGCCCAGCCTGAACTTAGGACGCCCGTAGGTTTAACCGCAGGAGCGCTGCGAGATGATGGGGTGAGGGTTAGTTCAGGACCGGGCAGTCACTGGTTTGGTCGTCAGGGGGCCATTCTCTGCCAGTGGCGCGTCCGGGGGACAAGCGGGTGGGAGCCGAGCGAGGCCTGGCCTGGGGCGCCCGAGCCCTGGGTTTGCAGCTTCTCCAGGTCAGGGAGACAGTGTGGCCCCAACAATCCGCTGATGCCAGCACCTTGCGGGAAAGGCGAAGCTGCCAGGACCTGTCGGACCCGTGGTAGGGCCCTGGGCGCCCCTGGGGCAGAGCTAGTGAGCCCTTTGGGTGACTCCCACGACTCTGCCCTTCTGCCCCCCGCAGACTGCGTTTTTCCCTGCGTTGGTTTGGGGTGCCGGTTTCCAGCTCCTCTGCTGTAGCTGACCTCACCATACAACCTGTGCAAGATCTTGACTCCACTTTACTGTCCTTTCCCCGGGTGGTTAATTTCTTTTTCCTTCTAGGATCCCCTCAGAGCAGGATGTCTTCTTCCCTGACCTGAGGGCAAGAGTTTCCTACCCCTCCCACAGACAGCCTCTGCTTCTCCTTCCACAGAAGCTGACCCTTGCCTGTGCCCTGGGAGGAGAGGGCTTGCTGCCCCTCCCCTGGCGGCTTAAGGCTGCTGCTTAGCTGGGGAGAAGGGTCTGGGGCTTGGTGCTTGTCCCCCAGCAGCGTGTGTTCACCTGGAGCTGCCTGAACCACCAAGGGTTACTTCAGGTTCCTGCCATGCCCTCGATCTTCGGAAACAGGGAGAACCCAGCGGAGGCCAATGGAAATGACCTCCTTAGTGAGGGCAAACTCCTCTCCTACCTGGGCGCCCAGCTGCTCCAGGCTGACATGCCCGCCTGCCCTTGGCCTTTAAGAATTCCCTAGCTGGCAGCTGACTTCCTCCCACTGGCTTTTGTGGCAGCCACCTCGCTTCTGATCCTGCCAAAGGTCAAACAGCTTGTGTGTTTCTCTCTCTGGAGGAATCTGTCCCTCTCTTGATTTTTACTTGGCTCTCTTGAGACCTCACCTTTCTGATGGGCTGAAGTTATGATTTTGTAAACTATTTGGTTTCTTCTTGTTAGGCAGGGATGATGTTCTTTACCTCTTTCTACTTAAGCCTAATAATCAAATTTGTAAAGTTATTTTCCATTTAGGAAATATAGTGCGTGACAGACATCCCTCTCTGTGTTGAAGTAAAGGCAATTTTAGCCATTTTAAGTTAATCCCAAAGAAAAATAACTTTTTATAACAGTACCAAGAGATTTCTCCATCAGCTCTGAGCACAGGTTTATGGACTCCAGTTTTCACTGCCACGCAGTATTAAAAGCACTGCTCAGAAGACTCGTGGACACGGGGAGAGGGGCATGTTTATGTTCAGTGATGGATGAGGAATCTCCCTGTAAGAACCAGAAGAATCTAAGATGTGAGCTAGAGATTTGTTGTGCCCATGATGAGAATCCTGCCCCTGGCCCAACAATGTTTTGGAGAAAAATCCTTTTTTATTGATTTTCAGATTCACTTTCCTTCCCCCTCCTCCACCCCCTTCCAACATGAGCTCATTTTTCCTTCTTGATGCCAGTGTCTTGCTTGCTCACATGCTGCTGGGGCCTCAGTTCTAATATTCTTTCTAGAGTTTATACTGAACCTTTTTCTCCTGATGATTAGACACCCAGCACATTTTAAATTTTGTAATGGGCCTAAGGCGTTTCAATATTCGATTAAGAAAAATGAGGGTCTGAATGAAACATCACAGCCTAGAGTAATTACTGGAGACCTGATATACTGGAAGACAATAAAGGCCCATATTTTCTTCTAAGATCACAACCAGAAGTGACATATTTCAGCTAAAGAGTCCAGGGTTTTCTGTAATGAAAAGCATATCAGCTAGCTTTTTAAAAAAATAGAATTTACATGGTGAGATATTCAAATTAACTCTGCCATTGAGGAAATTTGAAAAGAAAAAAAATATATAAAAGTATCTGTTTGATGACATTGGAGAGATTAAAAAACATGAAAAGTGTTAGTCTGCCAAAATATAGGAGAGGTAATAATCCAGAGTGATAATTTGTAGAAAATCTCCACATTTATAGAAATTATTTATGAAGCCAATATATATTTTATATATCAAAAGCATACCAGGATATTAAGAGAAAGTATAATTATAGACCAATCTTATTTAGGAAAATAGACATAATTTTAAACAAATAATTAACAATTCAAATGGAACTATACATAAAAATGATAAAGTATCTGACAAAATTTGAGCTATTGGACTGATTTAACATTAGAAAAATCAATGTATTCAGCACCCCAGAAGACCAAAAGAGAAAATGAGACTATATTAATAAATGCAGAAAATTCATTTAATACAATTTAATACTTCTTATGATAAAAATTATTTGTCAACTGGGAATCAAAGGCAATTTGATAAAGTGTATTTACTAAAAAAAATCTAATCATATGTTGTATCTAACAATATATTTAATTGTGAATTTGTGCTCAATTTCTGTTTGAGATTGAAACAAGGTTAAGATGCCCACTACTTCCTTTTCAGTATTATACAAAAGATTTCCATGAGAAGAAATAAAAATCAAAAAATGATAGTGTAAAAATAAAATTAAATAAACCCACAAAGAAAGAATGCTGTTTTAAAAACTAGATCTAATGATTGAACTCCTAGGTCTTTACCCCTATTGGTGGGTTAGGTGGCTTTTGATGATAATAGTGATGGTCTTAGTCACCTTCTCTTCTCCCCCATATCTAGGGTGAAGCTGTGAGGGCTCCCGAACGCCATGCCCTCAACCCTTCCAGTTGGGATGATCAGGTGACCGTCATGAGATTATATGAGCACAAATGGTTTGTCCAAGTGTGCCTGCCCCATGCTCTCCTCCATTACTGCAGCCCACAGGACTGTCATATAAATGAAAAATAAACCTTCACTATATAAAGCCAAAAAACCCACTATAGGTATATTCCTAGAAATGGTAAGTGATTTTAATATATTTGCAGTATCAAAGGTCAATATTTAAAGATTACTTATATTTTCAAATGTCATCATCAACTAGTTAGCTTTCTTCATATAGATCTTACATTTTGTTACAATTATATAATATTTTGTATTTTTAATTTTTTTTTCTGGTTAGCCTATGTAGAAGTTTATAAATGTAGTTGATCTTTTTGAAGAATCAGCCTTGCATTCATTGACTTTCTCTATTTCCTGTTTTCAATTCCATTGATATCTGTTCTATTTTTTTTTTTCTTCTTTTGCTTATTTGCATCTAATTTGCTCTTTTTTCTCTAGGTCCTTGGGAGAGAGCTTAGATTATTGAATCCAGATCTTCCTTCTTTTTAATATATATTTTAATGTTGTAAATTTCTCTCTAGTCACTGCTTTTGCTACATCCAACAAATTTCGATAAGCTGTTTTTTAAATTTAATTCAAAATATTAAAATTTTTTTTTTCAGGTTCCCTTTTTGACTCATGAGTTACTTAGAAGTGTGTTGTTTAATCTCTAAATATTTGGGGATTCTTTAGCTATCTTTCTGTTATTGTGGTCTGGCAGCATACTTTGTATAGCTTATTTTTTTAAATTGTTGACATGTATTTTGAGGCCCCAAGTGTGATTTATTTTGGTGAATATCCCTGTGAGCTTGCAAATAATGTGTATTCTTCTATTATTGTAGGAAGTAATTTAGATTCAGTTAGTTGATGGTGCTATTTAATTCAACTACATCTTTACTGACTTTCTGCCTGCTAGGTTTGTCAGTTACTGAGAGAGGGATGTTGAAGTCTCCAACTATCCTAGTGAATTGGTCAATTTCTCTTTGTAGTTCTATCTGTTTTTGCAGTGTGTATTTTTACCTACTGTTGTTAGTTACATCCACATTGAGGATGGTTATAGCTTCTTAGAGAATTGGTACCTCTTTCATTAAGTGATGCCACCTTTGTATGTGATAATTTTCCTTATTCTGAAGTCAGCTTTGTCTAAAATTAACATAGCTACTCCATCTTCCTTTTGGTTACTGTTAGCATGGAATATTTTTCTCCATTCTTTTACTTTTCATCTTACTATGTCTTTATACTTAATATGAATTTCTTGTAGGCATCATATAGTTATATAATGGGTTTTTAAAATCACTCTGGTAGTCTCTTTTTAAAATTAGGTGTTTAGCTCATTCAAAATGAGTTATTAATATATTTGAATTAATATGCACTGTATTTGTAACTGCTTTATATCTATTGCCTTGCCATCTGCAGGTTGTTGTTTTTGTTTATTTGTCTGTCTTACACTCTTTCTGCCTTCTCTGATTTTAATTGAGCCTTTTATAAATTATTTTTTCTCTTATCAGCATATAAATTCTACTTTAAAAAAATTTGTGCTTTCCCTAGACTTTACATTTCCAAATAATTAATCTATATCTACTTTGAAAAATCTCTATGCTGCTTTATTACGGAACACTATCTGTATCATAGTATCCCTAATTTCTTCATCTTGCCCCTTACAACATGCTATCATTCATTTTTGTTATCCATAAGCTATAATTATTGTTGCTATTATAGTTTTAAGCAAATTCTTATCTGTTTGATTAATGAAGAAAAAGTAATACATGTTACATTCATTCACTGCTTTTCTAATGCCCTTTTTTTCTTTATGCAGATCTGAGTTTCTGACCTAAAAAGGACTCTCTGGAGAACTTCTTTTACCATTTTTGGGGGGCGGGGCAGGGAAGTTCTATGGGCTACAGATTCCCTGAATTTATATTTGTCTGAGAATGTCTTTATTTCTCTTTCACTTTTGAAGTTGACTTTGCTCAATATAGAATTCTAAGCTGGTGGGAATTTTTTCTTTCAACACTTTAAATATTTTAATTATGTTTTAATAAGCTAAAAAATAGTTACTATAAATGATTGCCCCAGACAATCAAAGGCTTCAGAAAGTACAAAAGTTGCCAAAACATTGTTTTCCTATCAAATGTGTTCCTAGCCTCTTTTCATTCTTCATCCATATTAAGCAAGACTTTAACTGTGGCAACAGTTGATTCCTCTGAGTCCTTTCCAATTAAAGAGGTGATGTTTGCTGCATGTACTTAAACTTTCAATTAAATTTTGTCATTAAACTTCCCTCCATTTCATGTATCTCCCTTAAGGCAAAATAATAATTTTGTTTACACTTGCACTGAGGACCTTGTTTCCCCATTTTATGAACATTTGCAAAACCGTGAGCCAGGGATCTCTCACATACCAACCAGAATCAACCTGCCTCGGTATAGCAAGGAGAGAGCAGTAGAATTATTTTTTTCTAGCCAAAATCTTAAATTGCAAAATCTCTTTGAATAAGAAGTTTACTCCACTGTTTTGAATCATCCACAGCAGGAGAATGTAATGAAAAAGGTGAAAGCACTAAGCAGTTTATGCACAATTCAGCCCCTTGAAATTTAAACTTGTGGTGCATGATAGTGCACTAACTCCAGAGCTCACAGCCTCAGACCAGCACCACTCGGGAGAGGTTCTAAGTTGAAAGGTTCACAACAAGTTATTAAAATAGATCCAACTTGGAGACTTGTCCACCATGTGCAAACAATTGCAACTCCAGATTTAGAGCACAAAGAGACAGCTGGGTCTGAAAGAAGCCCAAACCCGACAGGCAAGACTCCCACATGACACTGGGAATCAGCAAGTTACAATAATTGTTCATCTCTGGGGATGCAAGACCTACATAATGACAACTTTGCAAGTTGCATTCCTTGGACAGAGGCCACTACTCCCTGAAACAGCCCAAGATTCTGTGGCTTCTGGAGAGGCACCGGAGACAAATGGAGAAGGGCAAAGAACACCGTGTTCAAATAGGACCTCTTACCCTGGCTCCAGGTCCTTTACAAACATTTCAGATCTTACCTGGTGTATGCTCGCCACCCCAACATGGCTGACCCAAGAAACCTTCCCTTGATTGTGTCACTCCATTCTCCTCTATAGAACCAAAACTAGCTTGCCGAGGATTTGAACTTCCATATCCATTCAGGTGGTGAATCCGAGGAATGTCTAAGGTTTTATCTTTGGCGGATGTCAGCTGGTCTCCTCAGATGGTGACATTCAAGGCTGAGGACTCTCCATGGCTACAGAGCAATAGGTGCCTCTGGAAAGTCACCAGTCTCATGGTGTTGAGGAGAAAGAAACTTTTCTCTACCCTCCGAGGTTCTTTCAGGTGGTCTCATAATCAAATTGACATGAGACAGATTAACAAGAAAAAATAATCCAATTTAATTAGGTAGGTATGGGCACTCCACATGCATGGCAGACTCAGACTCCACATACTTATTTGACAGAAGAATAAATGAGGCATATCTCGCATTTTGAGCAAAGGATGAGATGAAGCAACTTGGAACTTCAGAGAAGAAGGTAATTCTCAGGGTAAGTAGAGCACATGTTCAGTAATTAGAACTTTGTTCTGCCTTATAGTTGGGTCATAAAAAGTTCTTTCTGGTGAAAACTGTTATCATGGGCAAGGTCCCTAATTTAGATTAAGGGAGCAGTAAAAGTTTCTCATGAACCTGCAGGGTTTGGATTGTTATCAGCTCAAAATAATTCATGAGCCAGAGTGGCACATTGTAGGGGGACACCTGTTCTGAACCCCTTCAACAGAGGCTTGGTCTTCTGGCCCCAAAGAGACTCCACAGCCTCGGTGAAACAGGTGACTTTTGGGGGGAACCTATTGGTGTGGTGACACACTCACTCAAAAGTAGGTCCCTTGGTTGTGGCTTGCCCTGCCTCTGTGGGTGCGTGAGCACTCTTGGGGTGAACAGCACACAACAGGTGAGATCTGAAACATTTGTAAAGGACATGGAGTCAGGGTCAGGGGTACTTTTCATATGCCGCTGTCCTTGCCCCTCTTCATTCTTCTCAAGTGCTTCTCCAGGGAAGCCGTAGAACCTTGGGCAACCTCAGGGAGCTGCCCACCTCTGCCTCAGGCCACCTCTGCCCAAAGAAACCAGATGGGTGGACAGAAGAGGGGAGCTAAGCCCCCAGGCTGCCAGGAAGGTTGGGTACTTATGGGTGCTGTCTGCTTAGTTGGCCTGATATCTCCATCACTTCCTAGTAAGCCTCACTGCGCCTAAAAATGTGAGCATAGGTCACGATGGGCAGCAATGCATGCTGGGAAGCAGTGGGGCATGGAAGAACTAAGGGAAGAGGGGGCTAGGCACTTAGATGCAGCGCTTTCTGAGGGGCCTCCACAGGGCACTGTGGTGCCCATTCAAATGGGTTCTCCCCCTTGCCTCTCCTGTGCAAGCCCTGTCGGAAACTACATAAGCATCCTTTTGCCAACACCCCCCTCCATTCGCCTTCTCACCCACTTTCCGGCCACAGGGGTTGGCCTTCATTCCCCCCCCCCCCCCCCGTGAAAAGAGGCATAGTGAGGGGCAATAAAACAGGTGACAGCCTTGGCCTGGTGTCATGAAAATTGCCCCCCCCCCCCAGATGTAGAGCCACTCCCAAGCCGTGGTGTTTGTACAACTTTCTTTAAGGGAGGCTCCAACCACCCCAAGGCATGTGGGGCCTGGGCTACTCCAGTGTCTCCACCTCTCTCACTTCCAGAAGACCTCATGCCCCAAGGCAGTTGCTTTGCACCTTTCTATAGCTTATTTCATAGCGTCAGAGGTTCTTCACTCCTTAGGTTGCTAGTTCAATTCCCCTCAAAGAAAGTGCCTGCTACTTTTGCACGTCCTCAGTAGCACAGGACAAAGCCAGGAAAATCCTGTGTGCTGTTACCCTATGAATGTGCTGTCGCCAAGAAACACACCTGCCCCTTCTTCCCTCATGCCACACACACAAAGCCTTCAGCAAAAAGCAGTCCCTGTGGATGGCTCTCCTACCATATCCGCAGACCCAGCCAGCCAGTCCCTACTTCCTCTTCATTTGTATGCACCCACTGACTGCTTTCCTCCACCAATGATGGACTCAGGTTTTTTTCGGACATTGTAGAATTTTGCCTTTTCATGCACTGGGCTCTTGCATCAACCATTATGTTTAGATTTTTTCCTAACCACTAAGAAATGTGCTTTTAGAATTATGCAGAGGCAGGTATAGTCTAAGATGATACTGCTCATCCTCCATCTCTAAAAACTCTGACACTTATCTGACTCCCTCTATCCACTGCAGAATGAAAACATGCCTTGGGGCCTAGTTAGTTCTGCACCCTCTTCTCAGCTCATGAACCCAGGTAGTGTTGACTCAAAAGAACTTCTGGTCCTGGCTTGGTGGCTCAGTTGGTTGGAGCATCGTCTCATGCACCAAAGGGTTGTGGGTTCGATTTCAGGTCAGGGAGCATACCTAGGTTGTGGGGTTTGATCCCCTGGCCGGGGTGTGTATGGGAAGCCACTGATCAATGTTTCTCTCTCACGTTGATGTTTCTCTCTCTCTCAAACATATCCTTGGGTGAGGATTTAAAAAAAAAAAAAAAAGAGCTTCTGTTCCATAAAATTGGCATTCAAATATGTTTTGGTCACAAATCATATAATAATAAGCACTGATTCTGCTCCCAGTATTGTGCTTGTGCCAGGAGTGTAGAGAATAAAATATAGGTCTTTCCTTAAAATATTTTTGTTTCTCTAGGGGACACAGAGATGGAAGCAGACACTTACAATCCAATGTGCTGAAAACTGCAGTAGAGATAAATAGAACATTCCATGCAAATCTAAAACTAAAAGCAATCTGGGGATGTTTTAATTCAGGTTGGGGTAGAGGGCAGTGTAGGGAATATGGGAGGCCTTCAAGTAGTCTCAATACACGAGAGTCAGTTGAGTTTTAGTGGATATAGAACAATTTTAGAAAATAAACAAATCCAAGAGTGTTGATTGTGTGTGTCACTGTATATGGTACCACTAGAGCATACATACAAGTCCAGACCAGCAGGAAACAAAGATACAGATGTGTTCATGCAATTTTCTCCTATCTCATCACATCTCTGTGGTTCCAATTGCTGCACATCCCAGAAGCAAGGGAATTTCCCGAGAACCCTTGTGAGTCTTCATAAAGAAAACACCATGGCTTTATCACTTAATATGTATATTATTCTACGACAGTGGCAAGCAGAAGAAAAGTTGACAATGTTTGTGTACTTCTACACTCACCTCCACTCCATTCCTCTGCACATACTTTTTGCTGCTTCCTGGCTTGGGTCAGCAGACAGATGAAGGCAGAGTTATTGTTGATGCCAAAGGAGAAAAAGCTTACATGTTCAATAATGAGTTCTCCCTTTCCTCAGATTTGGCACCATAGGGGAATTGAAAAAATTCCATTGAAGATCTATTTAAATTCTGAAGGCCTCTCGCTACTGTCAGGCATGATCTGCAGAGACCATGGTTTAGATATGGTCTTCAGAAGGAGCTGAGGCCTTACAGATCAGCAAAGTATATTTGAAAACAACTAGTGAAAGTGAGAGCAACATCGTCCAAAAAAGTAGAGGGTGAGATACAGAGCGCTCAGGCAGAGCTGCCTCCTTCAAGGAGCTGGCCGATTTCTATTGCTGTAGGTTTAAGGTCAATAATGCTCACGTTGAGTGTGAACAGGACAAGATAAAATCCTGGGTGAGTGTGGTTTTCAGACTGAAGAAAAGCAGAAAGAGCACAGCATCGAAGATACACCTGCACAGGCAACTTCAGAGCTCAGAGTGCTTTGGCTGGTGGGTCTTGGAGGGGCTAAGGGAGCCCGAGGTTGAACTCCTGGAGAAGGCAGCACTGGGATGCCAGAGAAACTGCCACTGGCAGGACCAGTGGATGCCCTTAAAAGTAATAAATGCAGCAGCTCTGTTGGTGGTCATTGATGTGAGTACTTTCTGGTTCAGAATGCCCCAAGGCTTGGGGGTTTAAACCCCAGGACATTTTGCAAAAGTCATTCTGGGTCAGTTAACAAATCCCATCACCGTTACCCTCTCTGCACAGAAGTACAAGTTGCCATCTCAATCATTCCTTAGAGGCCCGTTAAACTTGTACCCTCTGGGAGAAGATACCTCCCGGGGAATGCTGAGTGACCGAAGAGCCTGCCATGTTGTGCAAGCAGCTCTTCTGCTCCTTCAGGGCTGAAGATTGTTTCCTTGATCATTTTCACCAAGTGAGAACAATGAGCAAGGGAGAGAGGAGGCAGCACTAGGGGAAGACTATTGACAAGGGGCAGTTATTACGATGAAAGGCCCTTATGGAGGCCCCTGCCTGCTCAATGGTGACTGTAGCCATGAGCTTCCCAGAGTTGGGCCTCTCCGGGACCTTTCTCGCCACTGTTGGAGCTCTTCAAATGTACAGTTCCTTTGAAAAATGTTTCTTACCAATGTCCATGGCTGATGATTAAAGGGGCACTGGTGCCTATGCCCCTCTAGGAGTGCAAGATGAAGGCCTTTCCAAGCACCTTTTCCAAAAATGTTCCTGTCTGTGGTGAACAAAAATTTTCCTGACACCTGCAATAGGCACCCTTTGATAGCTCAGCTGGTACAGCGAGGGACTGCAGTTTGGTTTCTATGAGACTCCTTAGGTCGCTGGTTCTATTCTCACCCAAAGGGGTTGCACAGATTTGTTTCTTACACATGGTGCTACTTCAAAGTTGTGTTTTAAAGTTAGAACCAGAAAGCAACCGGATCCACTCAGCCTATTCCCAATTTTTTGCTATTTCTCCCCAGTGTGAAAAAGTGGGCTGGGGGAGGAGTCTGCCTGGAAGCCCAGAGCACTATGGACCAGATGAGAATTGATGAAAGCTCTCGGGCTGGAGATGGAGAGGACTGGATCAATACAACAGAATGTGTACACCACAAGGTGAGAAGTGGAAGAGGGGAGAATCTGGAAAGAGGACCTTGTATACACTGGTGCTGCCATTCATAAAAGTGGGGAACACGTTAGAGCAGCAGGTTAGTGGGAATGATGGAGTATTCACCTGAGACAAGTTGAATTTGCAGTGTCTGAGGATCCAGCGGGTGAGATGTCCACACAGGTTGATTACATGGGCCTGCAATTCAGGCTGGGGAGTTGGGACTGGACATTGTGGTTTGCAAGTCATCAGCATTGGTGGGGGTGAAGGGAGTGAATGGGATTAGAGTTGTTATATTTAGCAAATAAGGATACAGGACACCCAGTTAAATGAGAATTTCAAGTCAACATTTCAAGGGACTTATTTATGTTAAAAATTTATTGATTGTTAATCTGAAGTTTGACAGGGCATCTTGCATTTTATGTGCAAACTTAAGGTAGGGTTAGCTGTATTTTAACCTAGTAGGGACTGAGATTTTCCAGGGAGAACATGTAGAGAGTGAAAAAGACAAAGCCTCGGGAAATAACCAATATTTAAAGAAGAGGGAGAGGCACAGAAGTCTGTGGAAGGATTAGAGAAGTGCCACAACAGTCACTTATTCCAAGGACCAAAAAGGGTTCTCTGAACATTGAGCATCATTGGAGACTGTAACCAGAACTTGCCTCACGGTCTTTCTGCAGGTACCAGACTATGGCGGCCATGAGGTAGTTTGGCTATGAAGAAGAGAATGCAGGGCATCCATCCAGGCATCCCAAATATTTAGAATTCCACCATTGTTCAGAGTTCTGCAACAAATGCAGGTTTCATATCCAGAATGAATCTTGAGTCTGATTTCTCTAGTCGGCTCAGACTTGTCTGGCTTACTTACGATGGCACCATGGCTCAGTATAAGCCCTAGTAAGAAGACTGGAGCTGAGGTCCCAGCAACATGTGAGCACTTAAGATGATGGCACTCAAGAAAACATAAGAACCATGATGGAAGGGGAAGAAGGGAAAGTTAATTTGAAAACCAATAAAAGTGGGGTTCTCTCCAAAACATTGTTGGGCCAGGGGCAGGATTCTCATTGTGGGCACAACAAATCTCTAGCTCACATCTTAGATTCTTCTGGTTCTTACAGGGAGATTCCTCATCCATCACTGAACATAAACATGCCCCTCTCCCCGTGTCCACGAGTCTTCTGAGCAGTGCTTTTAATACTGCGTGGCAGTGAAAACTGGAGTCCATAAACCTGTGCTCAGAGCTGATGGAGAAATCTCTTGGTACTGTTATAAAAAGTTATTTTTCTTTGGGATTAACTTAAAATGGCTAAAATTGCCTTTACTTCAACACAGAGAGGGATGTCTGTCACGCACTATATTTCCTAAATGGAAAATAACTTTACAAGTTTGATTATTAGGCTTAAGTAGAAAGAGGTAAAGAACATCATCCCTGCCTAACAAGAAGAAACCAAATAGTTTACAAAATCATAACTTCAGCCCATCAGAAAGGTGAGGTCTCAAGAGAACCAAGTAAAAATCAAGAGAG
This sequence comes from Miniopterus natalensis, assembly GCF_054644295.1. Taxonomy (NCBI): domain Eukaryota; kingdom Metazoa; phylum Chordata; class Mammalia; order Chiroptera; family Miniopteridae; genus Miniopterus; species Miniopterus natalensis. The sequence goes on along the minus strand of NC_142081.1, from coordinate 66,804,611 downwards.
GGACAGATTCCTCCAGAGAGAGAGAAACACACAAGCTGTTTGACCTTTGGCAGGATCAGAAGCGAGGTGGCTGCCACAAAAGCCAGTGGAAGTCAGCTGCCAGCTAGGGAATTCTTAAAGGCCAAGGGCAGGCGGGCATGTCAGCCTGGAGCAGCTGGGCGCCCAGGTAGGAGAGGAGTTTGCCCTCACTAAGGAGGTCATTTCCATTGGCCTCCACTGGGTTCTCCCTGTTTCCGAAGATCGAGGGCATGGCAGGAACCTGAAGTAACCCTTGGTGGTTCAGGCAGCTCCAGGTGAACACACGCTGCTGGGGGACAAGCACCAAGCCCCAGACCCTTCTCCCCAGCTAAGCAGCAGCCTTAAGCCGCCAGGGGAGGGGCAGCAAGCCCTCTCCTCCCAGGGCACAGGCAAGGGTCAGCTTCTGTGGAAGGAGAAGCAGAGGCTGTCTGTGGGAGGGGTAGGAAACTCTTGCCCTCAGGTCAGGGAAGAAGACATCCTGCTCTGAGGGGATCCTAGAAGGAAAAAGAAATTAACCACCTGGGGAAAGGACAGTAAAGTGGAGTCAAGATCTTGCACAGGTTGTATGGTGAGGTCAGCTACAGCAGAGGAGCTGGAAACCGGCACCCCAAACCAACGCAGGGAAAAACGCAGTCTGCGGGGGGCAGAAGGGCAGAGTCGTGGGAGTCACCCAAAGGGCTCACTAGCTCTGCCCCAGGGGCGCCCAGGGCCCTACCACGGGTCCGACAGGTCCTGGCAGCTTCGCCTTTCCCGCAAGGTGCTGGCATCAGCGGGTTGTTGGGGCCACACTGTCTCCCTGACCTGGAGAAGCTGCAAACCCAGGGCTCGGGCGCCCCAGGCCAGGCCTCGCTCGGCTCCCACCCGCTTGTCCCCCGGACGCGCCACTGGCAGAGAATGGCCCCCTGACGACCAAACCAGTGACTGCCCGGTCCTGAACTAACCCTCACCCCATCATCTCGCAGCGCTCCTGCGGTTAAACCTACGGGCGTCCTAAGTTCAGGCTGGGCCGGGGTCTGGCCTCTGCCGGGAGGATGCGCAAGACCGTGGCTTCCTGCGCTTTTCAGACGGAGCTCAGGCACCCAAACACCCACAAAATGAAAAGGAGGACACTGGGAGGGAAAGAAGGCAGAGCTGGGCGGGCGGCGGAAAGGAGAGAACCTGCGTCCGGGGTGGCACTGGACTGGGAAGGGCCGCTGCGGCCCCTGGAGGCTGGAAAGCGACGCCCCTGGGCGCGCGGCAGAGAGCCAGGGCCGGAGCTCCTGCCCCCCCCCCCCCCCCGCGGGAGCCGGCGGGAGCGGGCAGCCTGCCTCGGCCACTGGGCCGGCTGGGACCCCGGCCAGGTCAGGGGCGAGTCCTTGAAGCAGGAACGGCTAAGGGGAGGGAAGAGGGCCGTGAGCGGGTCGCCGGAACCCTCAGCTGGACCCAAGCACTTCCGGGTCACGGGCATAGGCTTTGGGGTTGGCGCGGCCGGTAGGTGTCCGTAGGCCCCGGGTGACTGCGAGGCTGAGTTGGGGCTCCGTGGACTCCAGCCTTTCGCAGAGGCGCAGGGCTCCGCGGCAACGCCCCGACAGCGGCAGGGCGGGAGGACGCGCCGCCCGGCGCCGCAGGAAGCCCCGTCTAACCCAGACTTCCGTAACCAGCCAAGCTCGCAGGCAGGCGGGCGTGCGGAGCACGTTTCAGGCCTGAAAGGTCCGAAAGACTTAAGGTTTCAGAAAGTACTTTTTTTTTTTGGTAAAAACTACGAAAAGGTTACTACAAAAATTACAAGGTCTCAAAAATTTACTTCCTACACATTCTCATGAAATTCCTGGACAATCTAAACAAAGAGAGAACAAAGGGATGGGACACTCCGGTATAGGAAAGGGGGAGAGAATGAGGGTTTTTATCACCTAAGGTGCCTCTGTCATTATATTAACTACTTAGAAAGAAAATTTACATCTACCAAAAGATAAGAAATTACTTTGAACAGTGAAATCAGACCTTCAAAAATGAATGAAATCTTCATTAAAAAATAAGAGTCTATCTTCACATTTGGAATCAAAAGGTTTATCTTGGGGCCAGTTCCTTGGTGTCTATAACAATGGTGTCCCTTCCATGGTGTCTCCAGGTGAGGCTTGGCCTCTTGTAATAAATAATAAATAAATAAAAAATAAAAAATATGGCATTTCAGAATATTCTGTTTTCTTCTAGAGAGGTTCTAGTGTCAGAAGCTCTAAGGAAGAAATGTAGAAAATTTTGGATAATGCTAAAAAATGATTAACTGTATTAAACCAAGATAAGCCCATTAGAGTAAATTTTTTAAATTGTATGAAAACCTGGACAAAGAACATATAAATCTGTTACATAGTGAAATCTTGTAGCTTAGTAGAGTTTTAACTTAGTAGCATTCACACGAAAAGATGAATTACAATAGCAATTTTTAGAAAATACTGTCAGAATTTGTCATGTGATTAGAAAATGAAGATGACTTGCGGAGCGGGGGAGCCTACTTAGCAGATACTTTTTATCCCATGAATCAGGAAAAAGTCTGGAGGGCTCTGGAGAAAATGTTTTTGATTTTACAAAGATTCTTGAATTTAAAAGGAAACTAAATATTTGAGAAAATCATGTTGTAAAGGAAATCTTGAAATGTTTCCCCTGCTGTTAGAACCTGAGATTTATTGAAAACCACCTAGGTGAATTGTAGAAAATAAATTATTCTTCTTTCTTTTCTAAAGGAGTGTTTGGATGAGGGGCCCTTTGTTTAAATCTTCCATTCAGTCTGAGAATTTCACTTTGAATCACTGCCTGATCCTACACAGAAGATGAAATGTACTGATCTGCCCCTAGGAAGCTTCTGAAATTTGCATATTTAGAGGAAACTCATCAATATCTTTTTGTACTATCAATTTCTTGTGTGAGCAAGCTTATTTTACCTATCTAGGATAAATAGCAAGGACAAAAACCATCTTGTTTGAGTTGAAAATGACATTTGTGTACGCATATATCAAGTTTGGCTCAATTGAGTATCTATGCAGCAAACTCAAGTACAGGTTTCACGTTAAAAGGTAAATTTAATTTTTAATTGCAAATATTGTAATGCTAACGTAAGAAATCATCCAAACCTGTGAAGAATTTTTGTGAGTTTGAGTCAAACTGTTGACAACTGCCAAGAAGCTAATACCTCAACAGATTGAGATAATGCCATGGAGAATGGCAGTTTTGTACCTTGCTTTGTAGATTACTATCAAAGAGGGAGATGGTAAGTGGGTTACATGAAATCCATTGGTGATAGATTAGGAAGGTGGGAGATAGCGAATTGGGGAAACCTCTGGGACTGGATAAAAAGTAAAATGATAGACATACTTCTTTTAGTTAGCTGAGTGCAGCGTAGTTAAGAGTCAACAATTAACTCAGTAACAATGAGGGGATTTGTGGTCTCTGCAGAGCGGTGCCTGAGCTTTGAGGGGTCTGAAAAAAGGGCAATTACTTTGGCATTCCAACGATATGTTACAAATGCAAAACGACAATAGACAGGCTCAGTTAAAGTAAAGATTGACCTTTGTCAGGGACGATACCAGCCTAGGACATGACTATCCACCATAAACTGATTTTTAGTTTAAAAATTTTAATTTCAGACCATCCTTTGTGGTTGCTTTAGGTCTCTGAGTTTACGAGGCCACTATGGAGGCCTTCCCTGAGCTTGTCAGGTTTAGTATGTGGCCTCTTTTCATCCACAACATGTTGCAAGAACTAACACATGTATATTAATTTTATAATTGTTAGAGCTGTATTTGAACCTAATGGTGTCAGTAAGAAATTTTTTTCAAAGTGTATAAAATTTTGTCAGTTAACATGTATGAATTATGTTAAATGGGAAAAGTCAAGCAGAGAGAGACAAATATCATATGATCTGTCTTATATGAAAAATCTAAAATAAATAAATAAATAATCTAGTTCATAGATACAGAGAACTAATTGATGGTTACCAGAGGCAAGGGTTGGGGGTGGTGGTGGGAGAAATGGGTGACCTGTTTTTGTTAATAGTTTAAATAAATTTTTAAAAATAAAAAGTGTTTTTTAAAATTGTATTTGAACTATAAGGATTAAGGCTACAGCAGAAAGAGATGGGATCAAAGTCAGGTGATTTTTAAAAATTACAGAGCTATTTGTCCAATTGACAGTTGTTTGAGTGTTCAGTTTATAATACTTTCAAATGGATTGATCATAAGAGTATCCTTGGTTTTGTATGAAATAGAGCATGTAAGAAGAAAATATTTTATTTATTTTTAAAATACAAAACATACAGGACTCAAAAATTAAAATATAACAAGTTATAGATTAAAAAGCCTTAGTCCCCCATTTCTATCCATACCACATCCCCTTCTCTTAGCCGTTTTCATTATTTTATTATGCATCTTTCCAGTGATTTTTTTGTGTGTATGTAAATAAATGTAAAAATGTTTGTTTATTTACCTGTGACTGACTTATGCTGCTCTGCACTTTATTTCTTGCTTTCATAGTACCCTAGGAACCTTTCCTTGTCTGTACAAGGAGAACATAAGGAAAATATTTAAACTAAGAGGACTACTAGCGTGACAAATCAGTTGAATGAATGAATTGTAATATTCTTGAATTATACTTCAGCTTTAATCATTGTTTGGTATCTCTTTAACTTCAGTTTTTCTCGTCATTTGAAATCCTATTGTAAAAATTATCAAATTATAAGTAAAATAATTTATAGCAAAATGAGATCTGAAATTTGATTCAAAATAGAGTGAATGGGAGTATAGATCGAATTAGCTTGGATATGAATTGGTAATTCATTGAACTATGCATTGATTACACTGTGATTCATAATACTATTGTACTTTTGGTATGTTTGAAATTTTCCATAATAAAAAAAATCTCATTGGTTTATTTTGTTCATTAGATTCCACATGAGTAAGATCATGTGACACTTGTCTTTCTCCAACTGGCTTATTTCACTTAGCATAATACTCTCGAAGTCCCACCATGCTGTCTCAAAGGGTAAGGGATCTATGTTTTTACAGCTGCTTAGTATTCTATGGTATAAATGTCCGAGAAGATGCTTGATATGATTTCAGTCTTCTTGAATTTGTAGAGACTTGTTTTGTGTCCTAACATGTGGTCTGTCTTTGAGAATGTCCCATGTGCACTTGAGGAGAATGCATATTTTGCAGCTTTGGAGCGGAATGTTCTATAAATGTCAATTAAATCCATCTGATCTACTGTGACATTTAGGTTCACTGTTTCCTTGTTGATTTTTTGTCTGGAAGACTTATCCAGTAAAGACAGTGGTGTGTTAAAGTCCCCTACTATGACTGTATTGCTATCAATCTCTCCTTTAAAGTCCTCCAGAAGTTTTTTTATTTTGTTTTTCCCAACCTGTGTGTGTCTTTGGTTCTGTAGACAGTATACATTTGGGTCTGGTTTTCTTATCCATTCAGCTACCCTTTGTCCTTTGATTGGAGCATTTAATCCATTTATATTTAAGATTATTATTGATAGGTACTTATCTATTTCCATTTTATTTCTTTATGCCTATGTTTCTCTTTCTCTCTATTTCTACTTCTCATTACAGCAGTCCCTTTAACATTTCTTGCAATGCTGGTTTGGTGGTTATAAGCTCCTTTAGCCTTTTTTTTTTTTGGTCTGTCTGGGAAGCTCTTTATTTCACCATCTATTTTGAATGATAGCCTTGCTGGATGGTGTAGTCTTGGTTTCAGACCCTTGTTTTGCATTACCTTGAATACTTCATGCCATTCCCTTCTGGCCTATAGAGTTTCTGATGAGAAGTTAGATGACAGCCTTATGGGAGCTCCTTTGTAACAGATTGCTCTTCTCTTGCTGCCTTTAAGATTCTCTGTCTTGAATTTTGGCATTTTAATTATGATGTGTCTGGGTGTGAGCCTCTCTGGATTCTTCTTGCTTGGTACTCTCTGTGCCTCCTGAACTTGTGTGACTTTTTCCTTGACCAGGTTAGGGAAGTTTTCTGCCATTATTTTTTCAAATAGGTTCTCTAATCCTTGCTTACTTTTGACTTCTTCTGGCATTCCTACGATGAGAATATTGTTATGTTTTATGTTGTTCCACAGCTCCCTTAAATTGTCCTCCTGTTTTTTTAATTGTCTTTTCTTTTTGTTCTCTGATTGAGTGATTTTTTTTCTACCCTATCTTCTAATTCACTGATCCAATCCTCAGCTTCCCCTGCTCTGCTGTTCATTCTTTCCAATGTTTTTCTTATTTCTATTATATCATTCTTAATTTCCTTCATAGTTTCTATATCTTTTTGATGCTGTTGAGCATTTTTATGATCAGTATTCTGAACTCTATATCTGATAGATTGCTTATATCCATTTCATTTAACTCTTCTGGAGAATTCTTTTGGTCTTTCACTGGGGACTTGTTTTTTTTTTTCTTGTTTTTTTTCCTCTCCCCATTTTGGCTGCCTGTTTGCATTTGTTTCTATGCATTAGGTAGATTTGCTAGGACTCCCAGTCTTTTGGATGGTCTCTGTTGCAAGTCAATGTCAGACACTGTTTGTGACTGGTCTTGAGTGCCCTGTTTGAACTTTTCCACACTCCACAGCTTCCGGTTTCCTATGCTGGGGCTGGGTGTGTTTGAACAGGACCAAGATATGCACCAAAGTGTGCTTTTCCAAGCCCTGAGTCCAGAAGCAAATCAGACAAAGACTCAAAGCACCCAGAGGCTGTTATTCAGTCTGTTAAGGAGCCTCAGACTGTAGAAACTCCACAGGATGGTGCCAGAGGTTTTCCTGCAGGGTGGAGCAATTGCTTTCCCCACAGGCAAAATCTGCTTGGAAGGTAAATGTCTGCCTGAGAAAGAGGTCCTCTGTTGTATGGGAGAATGACTCAGCACTGGGGTCTAATGGGTGCCCTCTGATATCTATTCCCCCAGCCAGCCCCCCTAGATTCTCTTCATACTCCTCTAGTCCACTCTGTCTTCCCTCTGCTAGAGCCCAAGGTGAGTGGCTGCACACAAAACTTTGTGTGTTGGCTCTTTAAGAGGGTGCCTGCATTTCCAGCCATCTCTCCCTGGCAGACAGAAACCCTGCTGCTTTTCACAGCCAGATGTTATGTGCGCACCTTTCTCAGCTTTGGTGGTCTGTGCTGAGGAGCCTAGCTTGTGGTTTAGACCCCCAGAGTTCTCAGTGGGAACCCCCACAGCTGAGATATTCTTCTGAACCTTCAGCTGCTGCCTATGGGAGCACAGCCAGCCCTCTCTCACCTCTGTGCGTCCTACTAGTCTTTATGTGATCTCCACTTTAGGTCCTTGGTTATGAGGGTGCTCTCCAGCTTGTCTTCAGTTGCAGTTGATTATTCAGGGTTGTTTTTCTATATTTTAGTTGTAATTCCAGTTTGGTCCTGGGAGAGTGTCAATGTAGCTTCCACTCAATCCGCTGCCATCTTGGATCTCCCTCATTGATCTTTTGTATTGTCTTTTTGGTCTCTATTCAATTTATTTCTGCTCTAATCTTTGTTATTTCCTTTCTTCAACTAACTTTGGGCTTCAGTTGTTATTTTTCTAGTTCCTTGAGGTGTAAAGTGAGGTTGTTTGAGATATTTTTGTTTTGTGAGGTGGGCATTTACCTTGATGAACTTCCCTCTTAGCACTCTTTTGCTGCATTTTGCTTTGAAGCTTAAAAACATGTGTGGCTTGCCCTGGCCAGTGTGGTTCAGTTGGTTGAACATTACCTCATGCAAAAAAAAGGTCAAGGGTTCAATTCCCTGTCAGGGCACACACCCAGGTTGTGGGTTCAAGGCAGCTGATTTATGATTCTCTCTCCCCCCCCCCGCCTTTCCCTGAAATCAACAAAAACATATTAAAAAAATAAAACAAAAGCATGTATGGCTTAAGAGTGATTTACTAGTTCCCAGGTTTCATGACTACTCTTTTTGCTTAGACCTCTTCTTCCCACAGCTCAACAAATAACTTCAATTTCTTGTTTAGTTTTTTCATCTTAGCTCAGCCAGTTCAAGCAGTCTTTGCTCGCACTCCTTCCTCAAAACCTAAAGTAATGATACTTCTCATGCCTTGTCCATGCTTCCATTTAAGTATTTTATTTTCTCTAAAAAGGATTCTGTCTAGAAAGGATGGAATTCAGCCAAACTGAGTTCCAGGGGACCTGTGTGCTCTTCCTCTCAGCTCTTGATTTAATTTGTATTTATCTCAGAAGAGCTGCTGTTCCTTAAGTCTAGGGTTCAGAGCATTTTAGCACACATAATTTATTAACCACCTAATGTGTCCCAGGCACTGTGCTTTGTGCTGGAAATACAGAGATCAAAATATAATTCCTGCCCTAGGAGTTCAGAGTTTGTCAAAGGACACAGATAAAAACGCAGGGTTATAATACACTGGATTACGGATTGAGACTGAGGTCAGCAGAATATGCCACAGTTCAGGTTGCAGCGTGGGCAGAAGAAGTTGCTCAGAATTCATATGCACCAGAGTAAACTGAGTTGAGTAAGAGTTAGTCAAGTTTTTAGTCAAGAGTATATAGTGAACACAAATGGAAAAAATGTAAATAATGGTTCAGAATTCTCAACAAAGTTTTTGGTGTGTGTATGGTATATGCTATTACTAAAGGATAAAGTACAAGGCTGGGAGAAGCAGAAGAAACCAGAGATGATGCAGAGAATCTTCCCCTATCTTATTACACTCTTGAGGCTTCTATTATTTCCCAACCTAGAAGTCAGGGAAAGAATTCCCAATATCATTTTAAGTCTTCAGGGAGAAGACACTATGTCTGTGTTACTTGAGATATAAACATTTCCTTTCACTGCCATGCAGGAGAAAGTTGGATGATGACTGTGGCCTTCCACAGCTGGTCAAACTCCATTCTTCCTTTCATTCCCACTTTATTGACCCAGTAATTTTACAGGGGCCTGGTTTGGGGTAGTTGACTGATGAAGGCAGAAACATTTCCAGTCATCCCTTGGTGAATGAAGGGTCAGCCTCCTTTTCAAATTTATCAGGCCTGCAATCTGGAAAATTTCCTTTGAATACAAAGTTTCCTTGGGTCTTTTAAATATTTTTTCCCCTCTTTGTCTTTCTTGCTCTTTTATGGTTTTATCTCCTCACCATTTTCTCTAGCAGGCACTACTGCTGACTGGATTCCTGATGTCTGGATCAACCAATCCACATTTTGGAGCATCTCCACTGGAAACTAAAGTTATATATCATACCCATCAATAAAGAGATTGGTTAAAGGCCAATGACTTCTTCAGCCTCCTTCCTCCCTACACTCAGGCTAATGCCAGGATCCAGGGAAGGTGGGTTCTAAAACAGGAAAATTGACAGTTTGTACATAAAACTCATCAGCAAAAAAGTGAAGGCCTGGCTTTAAATGGAACATTTTTCAACTCTTAGAGACGGAAGGAATTGTAAGGTAAGTGCATTACAATTTTAAATAGATAGATGAACGTTTTAACCCCTCCACATCCTCCCCTTGCCTTTCAGCCCTATGTTATTCTTATAGTGGCATAACTTGGAGGGTTGTGAGATCATTGTCTGGCACTTGAAGCATGCTTGTTCAAGCCTAAAGCAGTGATCGCATTGCAGAAGACACTCTTTCTACAGAGAGAGAAGAGTGGGCCCTGATAGCTGACTATCCCATGACCAGAAAAAGGGCAGCACAATGCAGCCTCCTTAGAATCAAAAAGCCTCTTTGTTTACAAGGCAGAAGAACAATATCTCAGGCCTTATATCCAGGAAGGAAGCACAAGAGAAGGAGATTATTCAACTTTTGCCTGTTTTCCAGAGTGCTTTGCCAGTCCTCAGGAACTCCAAGGATACCAGGCTATTGTCAGTCTCACAGTACAAGGGTATGTGAAGGACGCCAAGATGGAACAGGACACTGAGTCATAAAAAGGGAAAGAGGATTCTTGCAGGGTGATCTCCACCCTCATGGAGACATCAAGATCATTCAGGGGTAGGTAGTAGGAATTCCTTCCGTATTGGGGGTTGGGACTCCCCTTCCTCTCACTTAAGATATAGTTAGGTTCAGTTCAATGGAAATATTTTCATAGAGAGCAACAGAAAGTCAGAAAGAGTTCTCTTTTAGGTGACCAGTCCTCTCCCATTCTACTCTTCCTCTTATATTCTGTGCTTCTGCCTAAATGTAGTATGGTCACATGCTGCCTAAATGTACTATGTTCACACATTAAAACCCTTTTCTTCTATCAAATTCATGCTAATTTTTTAAGGTAATAAAAATGATTTTTATTATGTTTAGAGTGCAATGACTGAATATTGACAAGTTAAATTTTTCCAAGTCATACAGCTAGTTCAGCTTAGTATTTCAGCTACGTGGCTTCTTACTCTTTGTAAGAAGAGTATTTTTCATTTCTAACTTGTTTCTATCATCTGTTGTCTTGTTTTCCAGCTTTCTCAAGAGCTAGGGCTTTGGTAATATTGCAAACTGCAAGATATTGTTATATTACTTTTTTTTTTTTTTTTTTGCACGTAGCAGTTTGTTTTCTGGGCTGTTTTTTAAAACTAGGTGGTCTATACTGCAGCCTTATTCCTTCACATAGAGTGTGCTGAAATACTACCCATTTTCTAATATAATACAATTTTCCCTTGCAAATAAGGTTTATTGTTTTATTGGGAATTTCTTCTTTTTTTATTGAGTTTATTAGGGTGACACTGGTTAATAAAATTATATAGATTTCAGGTGTACAATTCTATAACACATCATTTGTATATTGTATTGTGTGTTCACTACCCCAAGTCAAGTCTCCTTCCATCACCATTATCCCCTCTTTATCCTCTTCTACCTCCCCCCACCCCCCTTTCCCTTCAGGAATCACCATACTATTGTCTGTCTATGAGTTTTCTTTTTCATTTCTTTCTTCTTCTCCTCCTTCTTCTTCCTTAATTCCTTCACCTTTTATGCCCAGCCCTCCAAACCCCTCCCCTCTGACAGCTGTCAGTCTGTTCTCTGTATGTATGAATCTGTTTTTATTTTGTCTATTAGTTTATTTTTTCCATTAGATTCCATATATAAGTGAAATCATATGGTGCTTGTCTTTCTCTGACTGGCTTATTTCACTTAGCACAATGTTCTCCAGGTCCATCCATGCTGTCACAAAAGGTAAGATTTCCTTCTCTTTTGCAGCTGCGTAGTATTCCATGGTGTAAATATACTACAGCTTTTTTATCACTCACCTATTGATGGGCACTTGGGCTGCTTCCAGATCTCGGCTATTGTAAATATTACTACAATGAACATAATGGTTTCTTCAGATATATTCCCATAACTGGAATCTCTGGGTCATAAGGTAGTTCCATTTTTAATTTTTTCATGTAACTCCATGCTGCTTTCCACAGTGGCTGCCCCAATCTGCATTCCCACCAACAGTGCACGAGGGTTCACTTTTCTCCACATCCTCACCAGTACTTGTTTTTTTGTTGACTTATTGATGATAGCCTTTCTGACAGGTGTGAGGTGATATCTCATTGTGGTTTTAATTTGCATAGTGACTTTGAGTCTCTGATAGTGACTTTGAGCATTATTTTATATGTCTATTGGCCATCCATATGTTCTCTTTGGAGGAGTATGTATTCAGGTCCTTTGCCCATTTTCTAATTGGATTGTTTTGTGTTTTTGGTGTTGAGTTTTATAAATTCTTTATAAATTTGGGGTATTAACTCCTTATCAGATGTATCCTTGTTGAATATGTTCTCTCATTCAGTGGGTTGTCTTTTCATTTTGTTGATGGTTCCCTTTGCTGTGCAAAAGCTTTTTAGCAAAGGAAACCATCCATACTTATTTTTTTAGTATTTAGCTTAAGGCATCACCTTCCTCCAGAATACTTCCTGTCTCTCTAAGTGTCAATTGGTTCCTTTTCTATGTGTCCCCATAGGCTCTGTGCTTACCTATGACATTCCACCTGTGACATATGTTAATTTTTTTGTCATTCTCAGGCAGTGAGCTACATAAGGGTAGCAACAATGTCTCCTTTATGTCTCTGTAGCACCTGATACATAATCAACACAGAGCAAAAATTAAATGGTTTTACTGACAATAAGGCAATTTCTTTAGAAGCTGCAGAGAGATGAAGCTTTGAATGAAATCTATAGGGAGAAAGACTATAAAGCTACTTATCTTAGACAAAAGGCACAAAAATTTTCTTGCTGGGGTGGTATCCACAGGTGGGAAATTGTAAGTAAAGAGCTTAGTGTTTGCTGGGACAAAGACTCCTGGGGTGTGCTAGAGAACAATAAGGCTGACAGAGAACCAAGCAAGGTCTTAAGGTAAATTCTCATGCTTTGCATGGCTAAAGGGGTCAGCATTTGCCTAATAACTGAGGCATTTTTAAAACTAAGTTTCAGATATTATTTGGTTCTTATTGAGGCAGAATAGTTAGATGTTAGGAGAAATTTTGACAAGTGGGAAAAAGGAAATGAGACAGATGGTTAGACATATGGGGCCAAACAATTTGAGCAATTTACAGCCAGCTATTAAATAACAAGATCTTATCTTCCCTAAACAAGAAAACTTGAGAGCAAATGGTTTACACCTCTCCTCCCTAAGGAAAGAATAGCTTAAATCACCCTGGTCCATAGATAACAGAGACCCAATTAGTGCCAGCCAAACTCAAGGAAGGGGATGGAGTCAGGGGAATAAATAACAACAACAAAAAAATCAGAGCCAAACAAATCTAAGATAGAGGTAAAGCTGACCAGAAAATGACCCTGGTCCCTCTATGTTCTCATTTTGATACATCAACATATTAAAGAAACACCTGGAGAACTGATAAATATTCTGCTGAGACCTTCCCATGAGATCTCCCCTAAAATTCCCGCCCACAGAACAGAGGTAAAAACCCTCAAGACAAAAAATGCCAGAGCAAACTCTCTCTGGAGCATGCCCATGCTTTTCTTTCCCTTTTCTTTCTCAGATGTGTATCTCTTCTCTCTTTCTCCTAAGCTCTAAGAGTCCTGGTGAGACTTGCAACCAGGGGAGCAGCAGGCAGCGACCAGCTCATCCTGGGCTAACCCCAAGGGCCCCTTTTCTCTGACTTTTCAGTGAGCTAACAGCAGCCCTGCCTTGGACCACTTCTATCATGACTTTTACTTCTTAATGAGTCCTTGCAGCCCAGCGTGGCTCACTTCTTTTCTATAACATTTCTAGAGGGCCAAAGCAGGGCACTGCCTAGGCTCTCTCCTGTTGCTTCTTCTATCCTAAACCCCTCCTTTGTTTCACTGTCCTCAGCCTTAATCAATGTACTCCCAAAATCACTTGCACTCCTGTTGTGAAATCTTTCCTGCACAAACTCAAGAACCCACACACTACTGGCCGGCCTGAGACAGACCTGCTCTGAGCTGGGCCCTTTTCAGTGACATTAAACTTGTGATCTTCAGAACTGGAAGAATAGTAAGGCGACTTCATTTCTGAATTTGTTAGTAAATACCAGGAATTCATAATTCTGTCTTTGGAAAGCTTACCTAATAAAGCCAAGTTTGTGAAAGGACTTTGGATTGGTATCATGGACTGAAAAGCTTAAAAAACTCATCTTCTTTTCTTTTTTTTAAAATTGGGATTATTTTTAAAGCAATGAAGTTTTTTTGGTTTGTTTTTTATATATCTTTATTGATTTCAGAGAGAGGAAAGAAGAGGGAGAGAGAGACATAGAAACATCAATGATCTCGAGAGAGTCATTCATCAGCTGCCTCCTGCACGCCTCTGACTGGGGATCGAGCCCATAACCTGGGCATGTGCCCTGACTGGGAATCGAACCCCGATTGCCTGGATCCTAGGTCGATGCTCAACCGCTGAGCCATTCCCAGCCCGGCAAGAAACTCATCTTAATATTCCCTAGAATACTTAGCTTGTAGTTGACACTAAATAAATAGATATGGATACCTGACTGACTCAATGTAGTTTATCCTTCTTATCCCTTTTAAATATGGCCTAACTTTCTTTAGATAGGCAAGCACTCTGCGACAAGCTGAGTTTAGTTTGACCTTTGGGTTGCTGTGGTAATTCTCCATGAAAAGGGTAATTTCATGTAACAGATGTACTAATGGCCTAGATTCCTATTGCTTATTCTATAGCTGAGCAGTTGAAGGACAAATAAGCTGGATGCACAGATAGTCTTACAAGGAAAGTGGCAAACCAAGTGAAGAGTCTGGTGCTCTAACTTACAGTCCAGGGCTTTCTCTACCATATCATTTGTCAGTTAAGTGCTAGAAACTATTTTAAACCCTTTGTATTATTATTTCACTTGCTCCTTACAACTTTTTCAAGGTTACTTGGCTAGTAAGTAGAGATACTGGAATTCAAAGCTAAGCAATCCAGTTCAAGTTCAGATCCTGGCTGAATGGAAATCATATTTTTCACAAAATCATTTCTTTGATATTTTGCTGAAGTCAAATGCTCAATGATATTATTATAATAATGAAGTATCACCATTTAAAAACTGAGAATAGGAGATGTGAAGTTGGAAGCTCTTGGCACTTTCATGCCTAAGTTTTAACTGCCCTTTATGGAAAATCTTGTCTAGCTCTAAAATCAATTAGATGAAGACCTCAGGTCCTTCAAATCCTTTTTTTTTGTTTTGTTAATTCTCATTGGAGTATTTCTTTTTCTTTGATTTTTAGAAAGAGTGGAAGGGAGAGGGGGATCGAATCTGCAACCTAAGTATATGCCTCTGACTGGGAATTGAACCTGTGACCCTTCGCTGTGGGCCAATGCTCTAACCACTGAGCCCCATCTGCCAGGGCTCTTCAAAATCTTAACAGAAGATGTGATTGGAGAAAGTGGGGACATGCGTGCTATATCATGATAAAATAAGTTTCAGGATTGTTCTGGAGAAGACTTGTCTTCACCAGGATTATATTCATGTTGTTGCACAGGTGGGAAAGATAATGGCTCCTGATGGGAACCAGAGCAATGGTGTGACAGAGTTCATTCTGGCAGGTATCCCAAATCTCAACAGCACAAAAGAAGAATTGTTTTCTGTCTTCCTTCTTGTTTATCTGCTGACTCTAACAGGCAATGTGTTGATTGTTGGGGTGGTAGGAGCTGATACTCGCCTGCAGACTCCCATGTACTTCTTTCTGGGAAACCTGTCCTGCCTAGAGATCCTGCTCACTTCCGTGATCATTCCCAAGATGCTGAGCAATTTTCTTTCAAGGCAACACACTATTTCTTTTGCTGCATGTATTACCCAATTCTATTTCTACTTCTTTCTTGGGGCCTCTGAGTTCTTGCTGCTGGCTGTCATGTCTGTGGATCGCTATATGGCCATCTGTCACCCTCTGCACTACCCCTTGCTCATGAATGGTACTGTGTGCTTTCGGGTGGCCTTGGCCTGCTGGATGGGAGGGCTCCTCCCTGTGCTTGGCCCCACAGTTGCTGTGGCCTTGCTTCCTTTCTGTGAACAAGATGCTGTGGTGCAGCACTTCTTCTGTGACAGTGGCCCACTGCTCCGCCTGGCATGCACCAATACCAAGAAGCTGGAGGAAACTGACTTTATCCTGGCCTCTCTTGTCATTGTATCCTCACTGATGATTACTGCTGTGTCCTATGGCCACATAGTCCTGGCTGTCCTGCGCATCCCCTCTGCTTCAGGCCGTCAGAAGGCCTTCTCTACCTGTACCTCCCACTTGATGGTGGTGACCCTCTTCTATGGAAGTGCCATTTTTCTCTATGTGCGGCCATCACAGAGTGGCTCTGTGGATACTAATTGGGCAGTGACAATGGTAACAACATTTGTTACACCACTGCTGAATCCATTTATCTATGCCTTGCGTAATGAGCGAGTCAAGGAAGCTTTGAAGGATATTTTTAGAAAGGTGGTAGTAGGCTTCTGGGGGGATCTTTTACTTGCTAAGAGTTTCAACAAGAAAATAAGGAGGTGAAAGTGAAGGGATATAATAACCAGTCTTAAGTCCAAGTCTTCTCCACTCTCATTCTCTTTCTTATTATCATCATGGACATCACCAAATGACTGCTCTGAAACTATTATGGAACTCCAGAGTCATCAAGTCTATCTTCTTTCAGGAAAAATTCCTTGATTTTTACCTCATACGTAGATCCATATTATTACTGATATAACATAATCAATACCATCATTACATCATAAGATCCTTCAATCTGTGAGATGCTGGAATTCAAAGCTAGACAATCTGGTTCAAGATCCTAACCTAAGGGTCCATGGTCACCAGAGAATCATTGAAGATTTATAAGCCTCATTGGTATGTAAATTTTATATGTTTGAATTTATATGTATTTATCCAGGAAGAGGATCTGTAGCTGTAATCCAAGTCTCAGAGGGATCTATATGTGACCTTTGCCAAAACTGATTTAAAATGCTCAGTAGAGTCTTCCAATTGTTTGTGAAAATCAATAATGAAAAGAATTCCTTATAATAAAGAATAAATAACAATAACATATACAGATTATCTGGAAGTTTTTATATATACTTTCCAAAAAAAATTACATTTACTGTCAGGTGGAAAAGAGGTAAAAAAATCTTAATAACTGACTTATTCACTTTTCCATAGCAATCTAAAGTGCCTCTGGAAAAGCAATTCAAAGAGAAATTTCATGACTAATAACATTTAATGTGTTTTTCTAATTTTCACTTTATTACAAAGATGAATTTAAGACATCACTTGTTTTATCACTGGGTTGTATTTCTTTCATTTGTCCGTCTTTTAAATTCTTGTATCTGTTGTCATCAGTCTTTTTTTGCTTGTAGTAAAATTGGGTTTGAGTTGAGGACCTTTAATATCAACGGTTCTCACTATGGCAACCAGTTACCACAAAGCAGACTTTGTGGTAGATATTTTCTCTACATCATTGGATATTTAAAAGGGAATAGGGATTCCTATTTTTGGTGCCCTTGGAAATCTTGAACAAATATTTATTCATTTATTTAGCAAAGGTCTGTAAGCATATACTAATATATGCTAAGATGAACAGGAAATGGTTCTTAACTTTGAATGGGGATTATAAAGTGGCTTACACAATAACACTGGAGATCATATAAAAATTGATTTACCTTTTCTAGTATTCTCTTGTTAGAGAAGTTTCCAGAAGCAATCTTTCATTAAACAAGAATTAATTCCTTGTTGGACTGTGTTTCTATAGATAGAGACAATATTTTTAAAAATATCAAGATATGGATTGCACATCAGCTTCAAAAAAGTGCTGCAAAATTGGCAAACTGGGCATTAGCATGCAAAGAGATGGCCGTAAAGCTTCAGTGAGCACAGGAAATATTAATGATACTCTCATCTAATTCTATCAGGAATACACAAAATGCATGCTAAATATGTCCATCCTGAAAGATTTTTGAGGAAGAACTAAAGGAATGATCAGTGATTTGAGGGGGAAATAAAAATCTTCTGGAACAATCTAGAAGTGTTGCCCAGAGAGCAGATGACATATTATTTTAAAAACTACCTAATTTCATGGAGCATAAAAACTGAAGTCAAACCCAGACACTGGCCAAAGAGAGGTATTTATGTAACAGTTTATAACATTTTTCAAAGGAATCATCCCTATATTTTGGCAATAAAGCTTGTTAAACCACCTATTGTTTCAAAATTACTTTATTGTTGAAAATTACTTTGGACTCAACTTAATTCAATAAAAATTTATTGAATACCATGTTCTGGGAAGTTAACTGTCTTTAACCATTGCCATTTTAATTGTGATGTGGGATGACTATTTTTGATTCCTTTCCTAAACTCAGCAATTTTTCTCCAGATCCCAAGAGCATCGATGTGCAGATTGGAAGGAACCTAAGCCACAGGTTCCAGAGCTAGGAATGTTCAGTAAGGGTCTCAGGCTGAGCTGTGAGTCTGTCTTGGACCCACCTGAGAGGGTCTGGGTGCTTACAGGGTTAGGACAGAACCATTGCAGCGGCCTGGTGTTAGAGCATCAAGGAAAAATAACTATAGATTTCACCAAGAAGCAAAGGTTATCCCCAAGACCTGCAGGGAAGAACTCACTATGACCCTATGTCCCTGTTGAAGTCAAATCCTAGAGCCACTGTCTTAGCTGGATCTGCTCTGCTATCTCATACCATTAATGCTTTTGCTGCATTTCTTTTTCCAGGTTTATTGAATGTACTTCATTCTATAGGTCTAGATTTAGAGCACCCTTTCAGGGCCTGCAGGAAGTGGCATTGAAGAAGAGTTGCCCACTTCCAATACCTTCTTCTCTGGAAACCTGCACCCAGCCTCTTCTCTATCACCCAGTAGGTGGTGGGTGGAAGGGATGGGGAGGGCATTGTCCTTACTCTGCAGTCCCTTCTACTTGGGGAATGAAGCTCCTGGCATGTAGCTTATCTGCCTTGGTCACATTGTCTACTGTGCACCTAGGACTCTCCTGGCACAGGGGTCAAATTTGGTAAATAGTTGTTGAATGAATGGCTGAATCTCCTGGACTTTGGTGCCAGACTCTGGGCAGACTGAGACCAGAGAAAAGGGGGAGAGGAGCACCCCCTTCCCAACCCTCTTATGAGTTGCCACTTTCTATTTGTTCTGGACTTCAGGATGGACATTTAGAAGAGCCCAGAGGCCCAGAGAGAGGAAGCTGCCTCTGGGACTCAGAGTTGTTAGCAAAGTGCATTTATCAATGAAAAGGTTAGTCCCCTTCTAGGCAGTTTCTGCTTCAGGAAACCTGGAGGAATCTCAAACCCAGATTGCCTGTGACGGAGCCTGACTCTGAAAGGCAGAAGGGAGATCTGGATGCCTTCACCCCCTCACTATCTTGGCCTCCAAATTCTGAGGGTCCAAGGGGTACGTCCTTTGCTTGGGAAAAGCAGCCTCCCCCTAAACAAAACAAAACCAAAAAAC
The DNA here is from genome assembly GCF_054644295.1 of Miniopterus natalensis. Classification (NCBI taxonomy): domain Eukaryota; kingdom Metazoa; phylum Chordata; class Mammalia; order Chiroptera; family Miniopteridae; genus Miniopterus; species Miniopterus natalensis. The sequence continues at coordinate 66,785,750 of NC_142081.1, read as the reverse complement.
AACCCCAATCTCAGTCTATGAGAACTGGAGCACGTTTATAAGAGTCCAAACCAGACTGGTGACAATGATGCTGATACCACGTCTTGCATCGTTCTCTTCTGTAAAGCACCGCACCCCACCGCACCTCACTGCACCCCACTTTCCCAGGGCTCCTCGTGGCCCTGGTATTGCCCAAGCTCAGTGACTTTTCGGGCCTGAAGAGCCTGTACGGTATGTAGGCGCTACCCTGTTAGTGACGTACATCTCAGTTTAGGCCTGGTCAGGAACGCTTCTTTCTCATATATAGAGGCGCTTCTTCTTTTTGAGAGGTGTATCTTTCAGAACAAGTTTCTTTTAGTTTTTAAGAATTTGTTAAATTGTATTTCTACATAGATGCTATTTGAATGAAGTTTTTTAATTTTAAGGGATTTACTATTATGCAGTAACCTGTGGGATGTTTTTATAGTTCTGTGTGGGGTTAGGGCACTGGTATTTTAAGTCAGGAGTTGTGAATTCAAATCTTGCTGGAGCCTTAGGTGGCGCTTGTTTCCCCCTAGGTTTACAAAGAAAATAGTGTTGCCCATTTTGGTCCACAACTTGAAACAGTCTTGAAGAAAGGAAGCACTGTGTGATCTTTCCGTGGAAATCAGGTCCTGGGGATTTGGGACAGAAGGTCATAGAACTGGGGCTCCTTTGATCCTGGAAAAGAAGGTAGGTGTTTATGCTCTTCAGTAAATAGGGGAGAAACTAGATTCGTCAGATCTCTGTGCGAGTACACAGTTTGGTGGAGTCCACAACTCTTTTTGTGGAAGAGATCAAATTAGCCTTGGCCTACTGATAGCCGTGACCCCCAGGTGGCCACAGGAGCGTGGACCCCTGAGCGCTTTCCTGCTTTGCAGCCTGGCTCCCTAGTTTTTCCTGTGCTCCTGGAACGAGAACTGATTCACAGATTACTCTGGGGCAGCCAAGTCTGGAAGCTGTGCCGATATGACTCAAGCCTTGTGGTTTCTGCTCTGCTTCCCCCCGCACTTCCTCAGGCTCAGACTGCTGTCCTGTGCCTCAGGCTGCTCCTGGGATTCGATTTACTATAGTTTCTACACCCGAAGTTCCTTGAGCTCCAACCTGAGTTCCAGCCCCAAATAAAAAGAAACCAGCCCTCTCACCATCTGTTACTACATGCACAAAAATTTACACTAAGTACCAGCTGTTATGCCCTCCCAGAGCTCAGCTGGTGGAGTGATGGACTGTAGAGGTAGCTGGCGGCTGCTGTCCTTAGGTCCCTGGTTTGATTCTGGCTCCAAGGACGTGCTTGAGGGTTTTTACAGCACTCCTCTACTCAATTTCCAGAAGACTTTATTCTTCTAACCCAAAGATTGTGAAACATTTATTGTGATTCTGTTCTCAGGCAACAAGAGAACAGCTTTTTGTCTACCATAAAACTTAATTTTATGTGTCCTCCTTGTGATCATACACATGTGGTTTGGAGATGTGAATTAATGGCTTTTCATTTTAGATTTGAATGTTAACTCCTAATCTTTAAGAAACCAGCTAGCATTGACTGAATATTAGGTTAACATCCCTCAACCCTTCCTTCATCCATACACTTTTTATTACTATGAATAATTCATACTGGGCAATACAGGGTTTAAAGAGAAACACCAGAGAGAGGCCTGCCCTTGGAAAGGATATAAACAAACAATACAGAAAATAAGCAATGGAAAAAGCTAAATATGGAAGTGTTCCTGCATTAATAAGAAAGAAATACTCGTTAAAACAAGGGGAAATTATTTCATTACGAAGTTAGAAAATGTTAATTAGCATTTAATACCAGCAGGGATACAGTGAGACGGATGTTCTTGTAGAATGTCACTACACTTTGGAGGAAAGTTAGGCATTAAAAATCAGGAATCTTAAAAAGACATTATATTTAAGTATTCTATTTGTACTTTTAGAAATTTATTAATCCTATATGAAAAAAGAAGATATGGCAAAATATGTTTATCTGTGGGTGATCTGTATTCTTCATGCTTTAATGTACTTTTTTTCAAAGTAAGCCATGTGTATGTTATTACATTAAAAAACAACAACAATGTTTTAACCATACAAAATGAAGTTTAAAAATACCCTGTGCCACTATGGAAGACATTTTGGCAGCTTCTTACAAAACGAAATATAATCTTACCATACAACCAAGAATCACTTTCCTAGGTACTTACCCAAATGAGTTGAGAACTTGTGTCCACACAAAAACCTGTCCATTAATGTTTATAGCAGCTTTATGTATAATTACCAAAACTTTCAAGCAATAAAGATGTCATTCAATAGTGAGTGGATAAATAAACTGGTATATCCATATAATGGAACATTATTCAGCCCTAAGAAGAAATATCAAGTCATGAAATGATGTGAAGAAACCTGAATTCATATTACTAAATAAAAGAAGCCAATCTATAAAAGGTCCATATTGCATGATTTCAAGTATGTGACATTCTGGGAAACGCAAAACCATGGAGAAAGTAAAAAGATCAGTGGTTGTGGGGAGCTAGAGGGGAGGAAAGGATGCATTGAGGGAGCACAGAAGATTTTTAGGGCAGTGAAACTATTCTGTATGATACTAATAATAATAATGGATATATGTCTTTATAAATTTGTCAAAACCCATAGAATGTGCAACACAAAGAATAAACCCTAATGTAAGCTCTGGACTTTAGTTGATAGTGATTTATTAATGTTGGTTCATTGATTGTAACAAATGTATGACACCAGTGCAGAGGCTGTGGGGAGGGGAGGGAGGAGAAAAGGTATGTAGAAACCTCTGTATTTTCCACTCAATCTTGCTGTAAACCTAAGACTGCTTGTCTTAGTCAGTTCAAGCTGCTATAATAAAAATACTGTAGACTGGGTGCCTTAAACCAATCATTTCTCACGGTTCTGGAAGCTGGGAAGTTGAAGATCAAGGTGCCATTAGATTCAGTGTCTGATGAGAGCCTGCTTCCTGGCTTATAGACAGCCACCTTTTCTCTGTATCTCACATGGCCAAGAGAAAAATTTCACATCTCTTTTTATAAAGGCAGTAATCCCATTCATGAGGATTCCACACTCATGACCTAATTACCTCCCAAAGGACCCGAGTCCAAATACTATCACATGGTGGGGGTAGGCCTTCAACATAGGAATCTGAAAGGGGGGAGGGTCAGTTGCATAAAAACTGAGTCCATAGACTGGTCTATAAAGAAGGTCTATTAATTAAAAAAACACACCAGTAACTTAGTGATTCACAGTTTAATTGAAGGAACAAAAAAGATAATGCTGGGTTGATATGTTGATTCTATTAGTCAACATTTACAAAACAATATAGGAGCACATTCAGGACCATGAAAAGGGGTGATCAGAATGGAGAGGAGGACCTAACCTAAGACAGTTTTTGTAAGTTGAATTTTGAGCTCGAATTTGACAGAAATATTGATTGAGTGAAGGTGATTTTAGATATGTATGTGTTGTAGAATGACAAAAAAGTGACAGGGACAGATGTATCAGGAGGGGTGGCAGGAAGAGTTCCAGAGAAGAGTGGGGGAGAAAGTGTGGCAGGAGTGGCAAAGTGTGGCTGAAGGGGCAGCAGAGGATGTCCAGAGGAGTAAAAGAAGGGATGACAAGGGGACAGAAGGAAGGATGGGGTTCAGTTTGGTGGGGGCAATGGCGATGGGGGCAGACAAGGGGTGGGTGGGGGTGGGAATGCCATGAATGAATGGCGATAGAAGCAAGCGTTTTTCCATCAGCAAGGAGATGGAACTGACTGAAACTAAGGGCCAGTGAAGGTGTTACAGGTCAAAGAGGCAAAGGGATAAAGCAATACAAATGCAAACCCTGCATGGTGGAGCTCTAGAAAACTTGGCAAATGCTAGTGTCACTGGTGAATGTGGAGAATGCTGGAAAATGGTCTTATTGGGGAGGAGCTGAGTGGGAGAGGAGAGGGAGGGGATTTCAAGCTAACTCACTTTTGGATGGAGATGATGGCCTAACCAGAGACATTCTCTAGGCAGCTGAAAATATACAAGTAGAGAGATGGGGTTTTCTGGGAGTCATTAGAGGGAAATGAACAGAAATATAAAACGTAAATGAATCTTGGAATAATGCACAGAATTAAATTTCAGGAAGAAGAGAAAACAAACATCGAAGGAAACAAAACAATTGTCCTGTGAAGAAAAGGAAAGTGATATGGAATACAAAGAGGGAATTTTATAAAAATGTCAGCAATGTCCAATTTATCCACAGATATACAACACTGGGAACAATGGAAGTCTGATTTCTCAATTTCTGAGAAAAATATAGCCTCTTTGTGAGGCCCTCGGGCCCCAAGGTATTTCTTGGTGACAGGTGGGTGAAAAAGAAGGGAATTGGTCTGGAGGAGTCAACAAAAGGAAATGGGAGAAGCCTGGAAAAACATAAGGGAGAATTATGAATGATGAGGGGAAAGGACATTTAAAGGCGGGCAGAATCTGTCCTCCCAAGTCCCAGCGACCCAGCCCTGATGAGCTCAGTCCCACGGGGATCAGAGAGCTGCTCAAGCTGGAGCCAGTGTGGAGAGGGGCCCAGGTCGTCCCAGACCCAAGGTAGGCTCTTCTTGGGCGCCTCAACAGCACCCCACCCTCTGGGCTATGTCCCTTCCACCATCACCACCACCACCTTATCTCACCCGGACCCCACTCCCTCTCTCCCTGAGGACACCATGTTGGGGGCCCCATTCGCTCCTGGTCGCCCTCTGGTTTCCTCCCTCTAATCCCAGTTCTGTGGCAACCTGAACTACCCCTTAGGCTCTAACCAAGTTCTCTTTCTCTGCAGAAGCTAAGGGAGCAGCAAAGGCCACAAGGCACCAAGGAGTCTGGCCGAAAGGTCAAAAGTGAGGCTTCTACACCCTACATCACTGGAGGTGGAGGGGGTCCAATACCTGCCCCCAGACCTTTTGGCTGGAGTGTGTGCCTTCTAAGAAACTTCACTTCACGTTTTCATGCTTTTTGAGAATCCTCAACAAAAAGCAAGTGTGAGCTTATTGCCTTTGCAGTACACGCAGGTCTTTGCCACATGCCACAGCACTGTTGAGACTGATCTGTTAATCTCGAGTTGGAGAGAACCTGGAAATCATGTGCAGCCACCTTAGTGTGCAAGATGGTCAGGAAGCATCAGTTTGAATGACAGAAAAGAGCCTGGGACTCTTACTTAAAAAATTGTTGGGAGTGGATGGAGTGGAGAGAACAAATATTTGAAATACCTATTGAACTATTATGCTTGTATATGTATGGTATGATATGGTATAGTATATAGCATGTAGTATATATGTCTAATATGTTATGCCTAGTATTAAACTATTGTTCCAGACAAGAGACTCAGGGTCCACATCTAGGTCTTGGGAAGCCTTATATTGAGGTTTTTGATGAGATCTCCAAATGAGTTTATGTTCGTGAACGTTAGTGCCAATTTGGTAAACATATCCACTTAAATAAACCACAGTTTCTGCAATGTGTTTTGACTTATTATATATTTTTTTAATTGGAGAATATTATAAGACAGAAGTGACCTAACCCCTTCTTAATCTTTTTTAGTGCTAAATGAGGCAATAAAAGGAACCCAGTCAACAGGAAAGAACCTGGTCATTACACGAGAACTCCCTTTTATCCTGGGGTGCTGCATGTTCAGATTCTTCAAACTGACAGATTTCAAAGCACTTTTGTATCAGGAGAGAAAGTACCACACTCCAATGTGGAAGTTCTTTTACTAACCAGTGGGTATGGCTTCCCCTATTCAATTGCCAGAAGTTGCTTAAACACTCATTGTCGTCTTGAGCTCACTGGATCCTTCAATGGAAGGAGGATCCTTGGTCTAGACGTGAATCACCTGTTGGATTGCATAGTTCAAGCAAGAAGCTCCCAGAATCAGAAAGCCAGGCATCTCAAGTTTCTTAGCAGAGTGCCAACTTTGCTGAATACTTAATTATCCAGTAACCTAAGCAAATAGATAACCATCCCTTTGGAAAGATGCCTAATACAGATAAATGCAATGTGTTTGTCTGGCACATGCCTATTCCTTCAGGCTTCAGTACAGAATGCTAGTATTATAGGCTCTAGCATTGTTCAATATTTCTGGAGAAATCGACCTTGAATTCCCTGCTATACATATCTTGTTAATAGCCCAGATGATGAAAAGTTATGTACGAGCAAGCAACTTACTTTAAAGCCTTGTTACTCAAAGAGACCAGTAGGGTCAGCATCTCCTGGTAACTTATAAAAAATGCAAACTCTCAGGCCTATTGAATCAGAATCAAGCTCCCCAAATGCTCTCTGCTCAATGTAGATCATTTAAAAGTTAAATGAAATGTATCTGTCTGGCACATGCCTATTTCCTTCAGTCTTTCATATCAGGAATCCTTCTGGGTCAACAGAAGCGTTGTATTGCATTGTAATGTAAACCTCTGTCCCTAGCTGCAGTAGAGAGCTATCAAGGTATTGGCCCGAGGCCCTCTTCTGTATGTGCTATAAAAATTTTGCTGAAAATTAAATACTGGTAAATAATATGTTCCTTTTGATGGGTGTATCAGATAGTCCTTTCAGCATTTATTGAACTCTTATCACATTGATCACTACAGCAATCCAAAGTACTGTGATGTACTATTACAAATTTTCTCAAGTAAATATTCAATGAACATTTCTTGGTTCAAATCTTGGTCAGCTTCTTAATGAACACACAAAAGTGCTCATAATGGATTTAGGTACCCAGGGTTAGGTTAGAGGGGAGCATCTGTGAGGAAACCTTTTGGGACTGAAAGATAGGATCTTCTTTTGTCTCTTCAAGGTAGCACACAACCAACTTCACATCCACCAAAGAAATCTGCACTCACCATTTGGTCATGCTTGGGGAAAACCAAACAAGGTTATTATCACCCTAGTCATTGAGAGCTTGCAGTTGAAGAAAATAGTCTTCTCCTTTTGTAGTACATGCAGTATACAATAAACCTAGAAGAATGAACACACACATGTAAACACATACAATATGGTTAAGTGGCAACACAAATAGTAACTGCTAATCACCAGAGTGAGTGAAAACTGTTACCCAAAGGTGAGAAATCTGTAGAAACTAAACAAAATAAATTTGAGAAAGCACAAAATGAAGCAAGTATAATTTTTTTTGCTTAAGTTTTACAAAACTATATTCCTTGATATTCTAGGTAAATAATCAATGTACCTTAGAAACCAGTCTGCCTATCCATAGGTATCCTTGAATATTGCTAAAATAAGCAATTGATTGGACTCTGGTAATTGTGCCTACATTGCTGAGATATAAATCTCTAACTGTTTAAGTTACTTAAGAGTTAACAAAATTGAAACTTACAGGGTCTCCACCCAAAAAGATCAAGAAGGTCTCCTTTGTGAATAAGAGCTCTTTGAATGGTAAATGGCGCACTGTCATGCAAATAAATAGAAGACTCCTATTAAACTTCATTCTTTTTTTTTTCCCCCCCGGTTATTAGAAATTCAATACTCCCAAGAGCCTAGACAACCTATGCTGGAAAATTATTAGTTTCCACAGACTATGAAAAAATATTTAAACTTAAAATAACGAAATGAACTGAATATAACATGAGGAAACAGACAAATTCAGAACTTGAGACTTCTTATATGACAATTGCCATGAAAAAAGCAGAGATGAGAGGAGGGAAATTTTTTTAGATTAAAAGAGACTAAAGAGACATTAAAAATAAATGGAATAAGAAACATTGTTTGAATCCAGATTTTTAACAAAATATGAGGGAGCCAATTGAAGAAATTTGAAAGTGCGTATGTCTATTAGATTACATGGAATTTATTGTAAATGTTCTTAGGTGTGATATAGTACTGAAGTTACTCTTTTATTCTTAGTTCTTATTTTAGGACATGCATGTTGAGATATTTAGGTCTGAAGGGTCATGGATATGAGATATGAGACATGGATATGAGATATTGTTGTTTATTGGAAGCTTGCAGTTAATAAAAGAAAGTATATTTTCCTTTGTCTTACATACAGTATACACCTAGAAGAAGAAATATGCATGCAGGAGCGTGCACACACACACACACACACACGCACTATGGTTAAGTGATAACACAAGTAGAAAATGTGGGAAAAGTTAATAATTGATTATTCTAAGTAAGGGGTATACAGGCATTATTGTACAGTTTTTTTCAACTTTTCTCTAGTGAGGGATTGAATATACAAACGGGCAATGGCCAGACAATATATAATAATAGGACTCTCTTCCACAACCTGCAGCAACCAGCCCAGGAAACCAATCCATTATCTACAGTAACCAGCCTAGGACACCAGCTTACTAACTTTAAGTCAGACTTATAGGAATTCAGAACACTATCTCTAGTAACAACCAGGGAAGTCACACAATAACCCCTGTAGCAATCTGCCTGAAATGGCCAGGACTTGATTAGTAACTAATAACTTTCCTAATATTTCCTACTTGGGACCAACCAGAAAAAGCCAAATATGCATCCTTAACCAATGACATGGGATGCCTGGCTTCTAATTAGCACACCTAGTGCTTCCGCAGGTCAACAGCCTCTAATCAGTTGAAGCTTTTCCTTTTTTCTACTCTAAAGCTTTCCGACTCCTCTATCTGCCTATGAGTGGCTGCCAAAACTCAAGTGATCAAGGCTGACTCCCTTGCTACAGCAATCTCTAAATAAATAAACTTTGCTTATTCTCTTTTAGTTGGTCTTAATTTATTTCCACAGTAGGATTAAAAGTTTGCAAAATAAAAAGTTGAGGGAAAATGATAGAAACACAGACAAGCAAAAAAGCAATTAAAAATATTCCTAAGAGGTTAAAGATGGCAGTGGACTGAGTGGAAGCTACACTGACACCCTCCTGGGACCAAACTGGAATTACAACTAAAATATAGAAAAACCATCCTGAATAATCAACTGCAACTGAAGATGAGCTGGAGAGCACTCTCATAGCCAAGGATGAAAAGTGGAGACCTCATAGAGACTGGTAGGAAGTATGGAGGTGTGAGGGGGCTGGCTGGGCTCCCATAGGCAGCAGCTGAAGGCCGAGAGGGATGTCTCAGCTGTGGGGGTTCCCACTGAGGACTCTGAGGCCTAAACCCCAGGCTGGGCTTCCCAGCCCAGAGCACTAGATCTGAGAAGGTGCCCACTTAACATCTGGCTGTGAAAAGCAGCAGGGTTTCTGTCTGCCAGGGAGAGACAGCTGGAAATGCAGGCACCCTTTTAAAGAGCCAACACACAGTTTCGTGTGCAGCCACTCACATTGGGCTCCAGCAGAGGGAGAGCAGAGTGGACTGGAGCTATGTGAGGAGAATCTAGGGTTGTGGGATCTGGAGATAGAGCTCAGAGGGCACCCCTCTGGATACCTGTGCTGAGTCATTTCCCCATACGGCAGAGGACATCTTTCCCAGGCAGACATTTACCTTCCAAGCAGCTTTTGCCTGGGGGGTGGGGGGAAGCAATCACACAATCCTGCTGGCAAACCTCCTGCCCTGCCCAGAGGAGTTTCTACAGCCTGAGGCTCATTAAGATAATCAGATTAATCAGCCTGTAGCCAGAGACAGACCTCAGAGTGCTTTGAGTCTTTGCCTGATCTGCTTCTGGACCCAGGCCTTGGAAAAGCAGACTTTGATGTGCATCTTGGTCCTTTTCAAATGCACCCAGCCCCAGCAGGGGAAACCTCAAGCTGAGGGTTGTTGATAGCTCCAAACAGGGTACTCAGGGCCAATCACAAAATATATCTGACATTGGCCTGCACCAGAGACCCTCCAAAAAGGCTCAGAGTCTTAGCAGAGCTACTTAATACATAGAAACAAACCCTAACTGGCAGCCAAAATGGGGAGACAAAAAAACAAGCCCCAAATGAAAGAACAAGAGAAGTCTCCAGAAAAAGAGCTAAATGAAATGGAGATAAGCTATCTATCAGATATAGAGTTCAGAATACTGATTGTAAGGATGCTCAACAGCATGAAAAAAGATATGGAAACGACGAAGGAAATTAAGAATTACAGCAGAAATAAAGAATACACTGGAAGGAATAAACAGCAGATTAGAGGAAGCTGAGTATCGGATCAGTGAATTAGAAGACAAGATAGAAAAAGTCACTCAATCAGAGATCCAAAAAGAAAAAACAGGACAGTCTAAGGGAGCTGTGGGGCAACATGAAACATAACAATGGTCGCATTATAAGGATGCCAGAAGATGTAGAAAGTAAGCAAGGGTTAGAGAACCTGTTTGAAGAAATAAGGGCTTTTGTTTGCTGGGAGTTGTGTTTTTTTTTTTTATTACTGCTTTGATGTCATCAGTTGTTATTGGCCTATTCAGGTTTTCTGATTCGTCTTGATTCAGTTTTACAAGATCTCAGTCAAGTGTGGAATCTAATAAACAAAAGACTGAGGACCAAAATAGATCCAGAGACGTAGAAGCTTGAAACAGACTGATGAATCTCAGTGGGGAGGCGGGGATGTGGGTGTGGGTGGGAGAGATTAATCAAAGAACTTATATGCATAAGCCATGGACACAGACAACAGTGTGGTTGAAGGCCTTGGGGGAGGGGAGTGGATGTGGGGTGGAGGGGATCAATGGGGAAAAAAGGGAGGATATCTCTAATACTTTCAACAGTAAAGATAAATTTTAAAAAATATATTCCTAAGATCCCTATTAGGGGTCAAACTATTAGAGAGAAGAGCTTCAGATGGGCCATAACATACTGGAACATACCCATTTTTGATGCTGCTTGCTAGGTCTAATAACCTATATTGACCCTTGAACGAGGGTTTGAACTGCACCAGTCCACTTATACACATTTTTTTTTTTCATTAAATACCGTATGGAAACAGCCCAAGTGTCCATCAGTGGAAGAGTGGATAAAAAATCTGCTGTGGGACATTTACACCATGGAATACTATGCAGCTGTAAAAAAGAAGGATCTTGTACCCTTTGGGACAGAATGGATGGACCTGGAGAATATTATGCTAAGCGAAATAAGCCAGGCAGAGAAAGACAAATATCACATTATCTGTGGAATCTAAAGAACATAATAAACTGATAAACAAAACAGATTCAATGACATGGAAGCATGAATCAGACTGACAAATCTCAGAGGGAAGGTGGGGGTAGGTGAGGAGAGATTAACCGAAGAATCTATATGCATAACCCATGGACACAGTAATAGTGTGGTGAAGGCCTGGGAGGGGAGCGGGTGCAGGGTGGAAGGGGTCAATGGGGGAAAAAGGGGACATCTGTAATATTTTGAACAATAAAAATGATAATAACGATAAAAAATAAATACTATAAATGTACTTTCCTTATGACTTTCTTAATATTTTGTTGTAAGAATTTTGTTCTAAGAATAGAGTATACAATACATGTAACATACAATGTATATGTTAATTGAATGTTTATGTTATTGGTAAGGCTTACAGTCAACAGTAGGCTCTCAGTAAAGTTTTGGGGGAGTCAAACCTTATATGTGAATTTTCAACTGCATGGGGGTCTGCACCCTGAACCCCTGTGTTGTTCAAAGGTCAACTGTAATGGAAAGGGCTCTTGGGACCTCTTGGAGTCAGACAGGCCAACCAAAGTGCCCCATAGTCAGTTTGTGGCTGGGACAATGAGAAAGATTGACATAACATTCTGGGACAGGGGTAAGAGATAGGTGGAATGTAGATAAGGTTTTTTAGGCTAAGGTTTATTTCTCCTGTTTGAGGAGTGATGACCCTGCTGAGGAAGCCAACCTCTGTCTCTGAGAGATAAAAAACATCATGGTGGTTGTCCTGGCTTCTCTTCTTGGAATTCTCCTTTGAGTATTTTAAATTCCTTCTAGATGTGTAACAAGCATGGTTAAAACAGAAGAAGTCAGTCCATATAGGGAATAGAAGTGAGCTTGCTGAATTGTGACAGGATGAAGATACAGAAACAGATTCTAGGAAAAGGTCAGAGGAGCAAAGAATAAATCAGAGACTAACAGGAGAGGAGGAATAGCGAGGTGGGGAGAGGATTAGAAAGCTGTTGGGGAGGCAGCTTTCCTGGTTAGCAATTTGGCCTAAGGCCTGTCTCCCTGAAAGTAATAACATTAATAAAGATGATAATAACAATGATAATAATAAACCCTAAATTGCCAAACTAGGTCATTGTGACTCTGCAAGGTTAAATAGATGATCCAAGTTTTCTAACCACTAGACTACATACTCAGTGTCTACACACACCAACAGAGCATCACCAGTGATTCAAAGTCAGTTTTGATTTGATTTCTTGCCCTAGAAAAAATTCAGGCACCCCACCACTTCCTCAAGAATTATGAGGCCTGTCTGTAGGTCCAGAGAGATTACCACACTGATCACCTTGGAGATTTCCCCCAGTGAAATGCCTACTGTAGGTGAGTGGGCTACAGAGATCCAATTCTCCATTCTTGCAGGCAGAGCAGTGAGTTAAAACAAAGTCTTATAGTTCTTTTGGGGGCATGGAAGATAGTGCCTGGTGTATAAATACTGAGGATTGAACATCAAGGGAGTATTTGGAGAGGCAACTCTTGTCAAGCCACACAAGGTCCTATTACCTTCTTCACCCTGGGCAGTTGAACATGTTCATCTCCCCTTAGGACAACACTGTGAGGCTTCTCCACTACTCATCCCTGAACCAAGAACACCTGCCATTGAATGCCTCACTTTGCCTACCCAAACAGAACATTTCCCTTGCTTAAAATTGTGTGAGGTCAATGGCCATGTTTTACACTTACACAATGAAAATTAAAGGACACAATCATACACAAGCTTACAGATTTTTTTTACGATCTGTAAAAAAATCTTGGACAAATGAAAATATTTAAAAATCGTGGGCGCAAGAGTAGGGCTGTGGTCAGAGGGTCTAAATCTTAGCAGAATTGGTTCATTTCTTGGGGGTGCATGAATCTGCAGTGTTCTCATCCATGGCTATATTTGCAGAAAGAGACAGGTACAAGATCTTTCTTAGTTAAATACATTCTTAGTTCCTGTTCACTAGCTTATATAAATGAGATTTCTAAGAAGTGAAAACAAGAGCCCTTTAAAAAAAAAGCCGGTAATTTCATACCAAAGATATATAAAAATCTATATCTTAAGGAAAGATTAAACTCTTCCTCCCCAACATACCTTTTTCTTGCTTGCTCCTATCTCTGGACCTTGGAAAGAGAAGCATTAATCTCAAAAAAGCAAACTTAGGGGTTTGGGGCTCTGAATTTAGAAAGGACAAAACCCTGACAGATCTCATCTTCAGATTTTACCACCTCATTTTTTATTTTTATTTTTTTGTTTCTCACATGTCCATGCCTTTGCACACGATTCCCTCCACGGAATTGCCTCTCCTCCCTTCCTGCTGTTGTAAACGTCTAGACCAAAGGCAGTTCACCTCATCTCCTGGTACTGGTGAAAGGAGCACAAAAAGATTTGTATGTGTTTATTGGAGTGTTATTTATACGGATGTATGCATTTGTCAAAATCCATTAAACTATATCGCAATCTGTGCGGTTTAAATTTTTTATAATGCCACCTAACAAGAAAAAGTCAACCCAAGGCATCGTTTCCTGTACGTTCTCCTTGAGCCCCACTTCTAACACGAACTGATTTAGATACCCCTCCTCTGTACCCCCAAAACACTCTACAAATATTTCTGCTACAGAATTGAACTTACCTCACTGTACATACACGACTATTGAATTTGCCTGCCTCGCCAGACTAGAAGCCTCAGAGGGCAAAACCTCGTCTTGGCCTTGTTTCCTTGGCACCAGCTGTGCCTTTGTGGCGTCTCCTGCGCCGTGGGAAGTGACGGCCTGCACTGTAATCCCCTTGCCCACCGGGCATCCCCTATCATGTGGCTCTTATTTC